>NC_140950.1:59687362-59727362 GCF_014529385.1 Adiantum capillus-veneris
ACAGTCTTTATGGGCCAAAAGCCCGTCTTCGTGCTCTTTCCTTCAATAATTTGCATATGACCTTGTCTACCACCTCTTTTGCCCTCTTCACAGCAATGATTGTGCCCACTTTTCCTATGCTTTTTGTAGCATTTGATGATTGTGCCCATTTTCCCTTTGCTTCTTGTAGCATTTGGAAGCAAAAAATAGACACTATCTGTCATAATAATCAATATCTAATTCTCCTAAATGATTTTCTCATATTAAACTGATCATTTAATGTGGGGAAGTGCCAGGGGAGAAAAGGCTAGAATATTGGTTAAGCTAGCAGACCGGCCACAGTAGGGATCCAAAGGAGGGAAAATAGGGATCCAAAGGGGGGGCCATCTGCAAAAGAGCCATGTGCAACAATGGGCTAAAAAGACCCTAAGGTTCAGCCCATTAAGACTTCCAAAATGCTAAGGTTCCAAAATTCAAAGGTTGTGTCCAAAGGGTTAAAGCTTAGGGGGAATTGGATGCTTTGTGTGCTCTCCAAAGTCAATGCATATCCCTACATGGGAGGGGGCGATCCCTTCTTCTAGGGGATGAGAGAGAAAGTCACACACACACACACACACACACAGGCTCCCTTTACACAAAGGGAATGAGGGACACATGTCAGCTCCCTAGGCCAGATGCCCACAAGGTGTGCCCAGTTTCTATTAGATGACCCTTGAAGTGGACCAATGAGAATTAAGCTAGAGTAAATCTAGTTTAATTAATTTAAAAACATTTAATAAAAGAAACCAATGAGAATTAAGTATCCTAGAAGACTATTGGGCAGTCTCCCAAGGGGTCCAATGAGCATTCAGGAGCCCAATGGCTTGCCTGATTCCTATTGGCCAGGAGGCAAAGGGGTCCAATGAGAGTTTAGTTTAATTATTTAATTACCTAAAGCTCTCACAAAAGGGGAAAGGGGGACACATGTCAAAAGGCTATCACTTATGCTGCTTAATTGTGATTGGCTTGACTTGGGGAGGGCCAATGAGGCTGGAGCAAGAGCAAATAGCAAGGGGGCTCACCCAAGAGAGAGAGGGGGCTAATTTTTGCAAGGCATTATCACACACACACACTCACACAAGCTCATGGGTGAAGAAAGAGAAGACTATCTCTTCCCAAGCTTTAATGGAGAACTCATCACCTACTCCAAGCTTGTGAGATAGAAGCCTACATCAACACTCTCTTGGCATGTGGATGCAAATCCAACCAAGAGCCAAGCTTCAATGCATGCTCATCTCCTCTACCAAGATAATTACTAAGCTAAGCTATGCTAATATGAGTGATTATGTGAGGAGATGTACATCTTTCTCGTAAGATACTCCTTCTTCCTCTCAATCTACTCTCATACCCTGCTAGCTCTCACCATCTTCGAGAACGGGGATAATTCAAGTTGTGTTTGCTAAGTGTTTGCTTAGTGCATGAAGCTTTCATCTTCATTGCACTAGCTAGTCTTGAAGGAACACAAAGAATTGTATTGTACAATGTCTCTCTTGATGGGAGAAACCATAATACAAAGCCTTTTGGAGGGGGGACCGGATCCATGCAAATCCGGTCCTCAACTGTTGTCATTAGCTTAATTTCTCTCTATTTTGAAAGTATTGTCAATGCTATCTAACTAGGTGTTATGCTTTTTGTTGCTCTCTCCACCCAAGCACTCTTGTAATTCTCATTAGGAATCTATTCTAATGAAATGCCCACTATGTTCATGCTCATTTCCGCTACACACAAGTTATTAGGCCATTAAATGTTACACTATCAGTATAAACTTTGGGGTTGCCCAACACCTCATTATCAAAAGGGCTATTAAGTATGAAATCAAAAATCATTAAAGACCCATCTATAGAGAGCTTCCAGGCTGTGCGTGTGCGCGCGCGCATGTGCGCGCCCGTGCACATGCACGTGCTGGCCCTCACGTTTCACCCCTACCTGCATTGCCACCGATGTCCCTTACCCCTCTCTCGATGGCTCTTTCACTTAATTGGCTATGACTAAGTATCCTTCTCTTGGTGTGCAAATGATTGTTCAGGAGTTTCCCTACATGCCTAAGAAGGATAGGAATGAATCATCAAATTTTTATAGTGGTCGTTTGGGAGAGTATTTTGACTATGATTTTACACATCTGCATAGAACAACTATGTATTGTACCAAAAACCAAAGATAAGTACATCAAAGGGTATACAAACAATGAGTCAATAGCCTTGCCTCTCGTTGCTAGTACTAAAAAGGCATGGACTCCGATAAGAGCTACTAGAGCATCTGCCTTTTACTAGCCCAAGGTTCTGTCTCACTATGAGTGGAAGAAAAGCTGTAGAAATTTGAAAAATAATCAAAAAACAAAAAGGTGAAAGTTCTTCTCCACATTTTTTGGTAAGATTGGCAATAGAGATCCAGAGATCCCTAATTTACGAGTTTGTTTTGGAAGGGTATTTGGGAGAACATTGGCACGCGGTTGCAGTTCTCATCATCTTTCCACCGGTAAGATTGGCAAAGTTGCCCATGATTTCTTTGGCAACGTAGGAGTTGCTTGCTTGGTCTTGGGAAGAGATAATGAAGGGACAACATTGCAATTGCTTCCACTACTATTAATGAAGTTGGAAGCTAGGAACATTATCATGCCTTGCCATTTGCAAGCAAGTTAGAATGGGAAGGGTTGAGGACTCGTTAGTTGACAAGGTTTGGGATTGGAGATAGGTGTAAGAATTTTGTGGCAGATACTATGGGACCTACCAGAGATAGATCTATTTGAGTGTACAAAATATGAGCTAGAAGTTTGTGAATTCTTTGGTGCGATGGATTGCATGGCTACAAGAGAAGAGAATGGAGTGCCAAATTTCTTAAGATCCGTTCATGGCTTGCTTATGGGGTGGAAGCAAGGGAAGGTGGTACAAGCACCTTGGGATGGTCTTTTCATAGTCAATTTTCACCTTTCAATAGTTTTTTTTTAAAGAAAAGACACCCACATAACAACTTTATTGGTCTCTCTCTCTCTCTCTCTCTCTCTCTCTATTTGTGGAGTCTCTCTTTCTCCTTCTCTCTCTCACTCTCTCAAACACACCAATGTGCAGACTTCCTATGACATGAAGCAAGATTTTCTGCTACATATGAGGTAGTAGTGGAGTGGAATACATGAAATAGAGAATAATGCATTTTTTTTTTGCAGATCAAGAGGAAGGTAGAGGTGCTTGAGTACACGGTTGATTAGCATGAGTTGGAGTAGGTTTACTAAGATTTTGAAGAAATTTTTAGTACACTTTGTGCAAGGAGTCAGAGCAGTAGTACCTAACCAGGATTATAGAGATGGTAGGCTCAAGGGTAAAACTAGAGCAAGCATACTGCAATTGTGAACAAAGTGGATATGACATGTCAAATTGCTTAGAACTATGGTGAGTTGACAGCTCTTGCTGGCCTCTAGTATCCTTGACAGGGGCGGCCCTCTCTCACCCCTCGACACTATTTGATATGGGGTCTTAATGTTCCCCAAGTAGTGGGATCGACGATCTAGGTTAAAGCGCACGGATCTCGAGGTGCGCAAAGGGTGGAAAAAAAATCAACGGCGATGGTGGATTCGGACCTAGCACCTTGATGTTGGCAGTCGGATGAGCTAAGCAGCAGGCTTGTGCAACTTGTTGACACCCATGTGAGTTCACATTATTTTAAAGATCGTCACTGTTTACCCCCTGTCATGCCCTTGTTTACTTTTTTTGTCCGTGTTTACTTTTGCTGTCCTTGTTTACTTTTTCGCATCCGACGTCTGTGTGCATCTCTGGTTTCATATCCGTACTTCTCCTGTGTTGACCCCACCGCCTCCGGATTCAATGCCTCTGAAAAAATTGCATTTTTTTGTTTGTTTTCAAGAAGTCTAATATGGCTTTTCAAACATTAAGCATCAGTTCTTTGCTGGTTGGGAATTCCACTCTCTGCCTCTTTGAATGGCACAATAATTTCTCTGTAGAGAAATTTTCCCTCTTGAAATACTCTATTTGGGTTGAATTCCCAAACCTTCTCGTGGAATATAGGGACCATATGAAGCAAAACTTTGAGGGAGTACAACCCCTCTTGGCATCCCCAGGTGCTTATTGAGGTGGAAGTCTCAAATCCTCTCCCCATTGAAATATATATATGTTGTGATGATGGAGAACAGTTTGAGAAATTGGTTTTTTACAAGTATCAACCCTAGGCTTGTTTGTAGTGTGGACAAAAGGGACATTTAATCAAGGATTTCCCTATTAAGTATCCCTTCCAAAACCCCGAGGAGAATAAACAAGTTCGGTAGAGGGTAATAACTCCCTAAGATCCTTCTCTAGACCTCCCACATGTCTAGCCCAAAATCCACTCACCAACCTAAACCAAACCCTTTCCCCCAGAATCCCTCCTCATCAAGGGAGAGACAAGAAAAAAATTGAAACCCCCCTCTCATATGTTTTTTGTCCTGGCTTCCCTACTACTAGAATGGGATAATTCTATCATTCAAGACTCACAGGTCATGTTATCAGATGAAGATGTTGACACCATCTTTGAAACTCATTTCAATTCTCTGGATAGCCACCCCAAGGGGGTGGCTTCCCTTGACTTGAATCAAGCTTCTAACCATTCCTCTGACGTTGGAGAGGCCATGGATGCACAAATAGAAAATAAGGGAAGTTATCCAACTACTCTCGGAAAACAAGCAACAAAGAAGGGGAACAACTCAAAAAGTTCTAAATGAAGGTCACATTTTGGAACATCAAAGGATGGGCCATCCCTACCAAATTGGATCTAATCAACAATTGGCTTTGAGACCACTCCTCACACCTCTCCAAGACTTTTTAATCAATCCAATAGCCTTTGGAATGCTGGGAATTTAGGGGATTTCACTCAACATAATTACTCTAAGGAGACTTTGCCAGAAAAGCCAGGCTTGGTAGAATGTACACCCCACATCCTATCATTGAAATCTTCAATCGGGTTAAAGCCTCCCCCTCGATCTCCTCCTATCTTCAGATCATTACCCCCTAGTTTGCATCTTAGATGACAAACATATCAAAGTGAAAAACTATTGGTTCCATACTAATGCTACCCTCTTTGCCCTCCCAATAGTCCAAAACAACATCAAGGCTATCACAAGAAGATTTGGAAATTTTCTCATGTAAGAAAACGGAGCCTTTATTGGTGTTTTTCATACAATGCATAACATCATGAGCTGCTGCTTGGGAGGCACCGCATACCTAGCTAGGTACGATTGGGGCCAGGGGACCACCGGCCCGGTGGGGAGGCACCGCATACCTAGCTAGGTACGATTAGGAGCAGGGGACCACCGTCTTGGTGGTCCTCTGCCCCCAATCGTACCACTGGTCCCCTGCCCCCAATCGTACCTAGCTAGGTATGCGGTGCCTCCCTCACAGAAGCTCATGATGTTGAAGTAAGTGAGAATGTGGGAATTATTGTGAGAATTTGTCCAAAACCTCTTGTGTATCTAGGACTGAATTTCAGAGGCATAACACCCCAATGAGGCATGGTCATTAGTTGTGAAAGCCACTAAAAAATGCATCACCTCATTCAAGAAAAATATTACTAAGGTCAAAATAAAGAGAGAGCTATAAGTATGCCCTTTTAGCCTCTTCAGAAGCTAGCGCCACCCTCAATTTCTTGCATCAAAACTAGTTTTGATGAAGAAGAGATAGTGGGAATCCAACATGTCAAATCCTTCTTACGTAAATTTTTTTGCCGATAGGACATGCTTAAAATTTTAAAGAAATGACCATTCGGGATCATATTTCGTTGTTGAAAATTGGGAACCTATATACACAAGAAGATTTAGAAATACTAATACGAGACCCGCGCGTTGCTGTGGCCAAGAAAAAGCAAGTCCCAATTTTGGTAACCCTCCTCTTCCCCTCCCCCCTTCAAGGTGAAAACATGTGCAAACATTCTCTATGCGTCCACAAGGTAGTGCCAATTATATCTTGAATGTTTCATTACCAAAATAAATTATCCTATCCAATGCTCTAATAAGGTTCTCCATTCAACTATCAATAAATAGTGATCTTGTGTAGGAGGTGGCATCTCAAAAAGACAATCCAATGAAGAGCCATCCATGTGCTCAACTTGTTTTTCTTTTGTTGTTGAAGTATAAAAGTAATTGCTAATTTTTTAAGCAGTTACATTGTCCCATGAAACTTTATATTGTTAGATGTTGTTTGGTAGCGATCTGGACATGAGAATATACAACTTGGAGCTCCTGGGATGATAATTGTTTCAGGGTCTATAGATAATATGTATAGCCATGGTAAACTTGGTATTTAAGCTATGAAGATTTGTAGCTCTACGTATCGTGTACTATTCCAAACACATTTGAATGATTCTTCAAAACACAAGCAAAGGTGAATGCATTTGGATGTTGCATATCTTTTTGCATTTGCTTATGACCAAACCTTCCTCATCTTGCCCTTGTAGTGGGCATATCTTGCATTCAATGTAGTTCAATAGATGCTAGCTCATACTCAAATTGTAAGTAAGTCAAAGCCTTATTGTACTTTCAAAAGAATGAAACACTTTTAATACCGTCTTGCCAATACTGCCCTTCACCTCCTCTAAAAGCATCACACAACTTCCTTATCATTGTTTGCAGTTGATTGCATATTAAGAGAAGCCCTTGCTTTGCCTTCCCTAAAAATAGCGAAGAGCTTCTTTACCTTTTTGTAGTGTTTCCCTCATTGGGCATAAGCACAGTCCAAGAGCATATAGCACAACAAACAATGCAATCATAGAGGCAAAATTTGGAATGAGATCCGGAAAGAAGCCCTTCCTTTTCCTCCTTTGAAAGCATCCCAAAGCTAATTGAGAAGCCCTATCTTTGCCTCCCCTAGAAAGAGCCCATAGCTTCCTCACCGTTCTCTCGTCTTTCCCTTGCTTGGAATAAGGGCAACCAAGATCATATATTGCAACAAAAAATGCAATCCAAGAGACAACATTTTGCATAATAAGACCTGATCAATGGCTTTTCAAAGATCACCACAATTGACGTACATGTTGGCCAAGTAATTGCCAAAACATGATGTTTTCTTCTAGGAGCCCCACTTACCATCACATTATAAATTTATCTCTCATGTCAACTTCTTGCAGAGTGGAAAATTCCATTAAGTTGCAACATTGCAAAGAATCCCTTTCTTCAACTTGTCTAAAAGCATCCCAAAGCTTCATCATCATTCATAGGTTATCGTCCAGAGAGAAGCCTTCATGTTGTCTTCCCTAAATAGCCCAAAGATTTCTCACCTTTCCCTCATGTTTTCCTCACTGGGCATAAGAGCACTCCAAGAGCATATGCTACAACAACCAATCCAGTCCAAGAGGCAACATTTCAAAATGGTAGTGCAGTGTCAAAATCTCGTGCTTTTAACAGTACAAAAAACTTGAAAAAAAAAGCTCCGCCAAGCACAATGATGCTACTTTCCAATAGCCCTTGACTGCTCATCTCATTGTGAATGTGCTCACCCATTTTATCTTCTTGCATTATGTCTTGTGCCTTCAAAATGCAAGTGTAGATGACTGCATGAAGTGAGGGGTCCTAACTACATATTCGATTAAAATAGCCCAAAGTTTCTTGGCCTGCCCATGTTGGTGGATCGTGGAATAAGAGTAGTCCAAGATCTAACATCCCGAACATGACACTTATCACAAACATGAAATTTTATTTGGAGAGAGTCTATCCCTATGCATTAGATGACAACGACCTACAACTTGTTTCATGTGTCCCACACCTAACATAAATCTCAAACTAAAGCAATGTCAAGGTCAATCAAGATTGTCATCGAGAACTCGTTGTGCTTCAAGAATACACCACACTTGAAAGACACAACAACCAAAGCTCTGCCAAGCAAGATGTTGTTTTCCAAATGCCTATATAGATTAGACTTTGTCCTATGCTTTACTCGTCAAGGCTATAGTAATACCTTGTGTGTACATGTGTGCAAGTGTCCATGTATGCATACGAAACTTGTGAATTGATATAAAGTCATGATTGACACTAGAAGTGCTTGCTTTTTTCATGAAAAAAGAGCCAAAATTGTGGTTGTAGATCTTGTGTGAGTGCAAGGTGCAATTGGGGAACAATAACAACTTCAAGTTGTAAAAAACCATTAAATACAACATTTCAAAGGGAAAAAACATTGACAGCACATGAACCACACCAAAAGATGAGATAGGGATAAAGGGATAGCCTTCATGAAAAAGTTCAGGAAACTTGAATAAGAAAATCTAACAATTGCTTTCATATTGGTAAGGGTAACAAAAAACTCTACATGTGAAAGAACCATCATACAAACTTGTATATCTAAAGTACATTTGTAAAATTTCGTTGTGGCCTTGCTAAACATGTAAAGGAAAACCAATTCTTCAAGTGATAAACCTCATACAGATGACCTGTAAAAACTGAACACAACATAGAAATGGAGTATTATTCTCCAATGTGATTGTAAGCATATGTAAGGAAACTCTTAGCTTCTTGCATGAAGAAAAAAAAATGATGACATGCTATATACAATATATTAGAAGGTTACAAAATAAAACATGCAGATACTATCTTGCAACAACAAATTTATCGATTGTACATCACTTTATAAACGATGGCAACACACATGCTCTCTCTCTTGTGCTAAATGAGAACTTTTGTGTGCGTGTACGTACGTACACATGTGCGTGCGTGTGAGTGTGTGTGTGTGTGTGTGTGTGTGTGTGTGTGAGAGAGAGAGAGAGAGAGAGAGAGAGAGAGAGAGAGAGAGAGAGAGCATACCTTGATAGCCATATGGAAGATAGTTTGAAATGCAATCTCTAGGTTCATAACTCATATTGATCATCAGCATTAGGGCTTGACACAGTTTATGTTATGTTATGTTAGTGATGCATGAAACTTTCCATCTTCATTGCATCACCAAGGTCACAAGGAACACAAAGATTGTATTGTAGCAAGTCTCTCGTGATGGGAGAAACTATAATACAAATGCCTATTGGAGGGGGGACCGGATCCATATGAATCCGGTCCTCAACTATTGTCATGTTCTCTAAACTGTCTCTCTTGCAATAGTATTGTTCATGCCAAGTTAACTAAGTACCATGTTTATGTTGCTACGATCAATTAAGTTCACCCGCTATGCTCACAAAGTGATCTCTTAAAAGTGCTTCACCCACTTTCCTAATTCCGCTACTCTCAAAGTTCATAGGCCATTTCCATTACATTGGTATCAGAGCATTTGGTTTCTCTTTTCTTGCTTAAGAAGAGAGGTCCTTAAGTAGCCTATTAGTGGTTGATTTTGTTAATTATATTAGGGTAAGTGGGACTGGGATCTATTATCGGTTTTGTTGAGCCCACTATGTGGAATATGGTGCACACCTCAGGAGATTTGGACTTAATAATGGAGTCTATTTAGACTTGCCTATGGCTTTACCATTATTGAGCCATAAGAAGTCTGAAAGGAGCTATCTCTTGACAACTTTGCTATGTTAGACTCACTCCACTACTCTCTATAATTAACCAATTCGAGCCGTGGGTGTAGATACTTAAGTGCCTATTTTCAAAGGCTAAGAGGAGTAGAAACTAAGGTTTTGAATTGCCAAAGCATACACTAAGTAAACACGTAAGTTTAATTAGCATGGTTGACAATAATCAAGAGAGGAGAGTGAACATTGATAACTTTGATTTTGCACATGAAGGTGCCAATGATGATGCTCCCATGTTTGTTAATTATCTTGTCACTAGGTTGCAACAAGCTATGGGCAACCCCACTTTGCAAGCCAAAGTTGCTCAACAACTTCGTGCTTATGGGATTTCCTTTCCTCTCCAAGAGGAGAGAGAGCTTACGAGGCCTCTTGAAGAGACCCCCAAAAGAAGACTCTCTCCCATACGAGAGGAGGAATCCAAAGATCAAGAAAGCAATGAATCCCTAAATTCCTCCGAAGATGTGGCTCCACGAAGAAGGAGGACTAAACGATTGCCAACTCCTCCCAAGAGGAAACCGTTAACCCATAGTCCTTCTCCTCGTCACTCCAAAAGGGAAGAGAGGAAACCAAGGAAGAAAAGGGCAAGAAAGAGGTCACCCTCTTCTCCTTCTTCTTCACCTTCCTCCTCTAACGATGAAAGCTATGGCTATTCTCCTAGAGAATATAAGAGGGGAGGACATCGCAAATCTTACCCTGCATGGCGAAGATCAAAAAAGCTCAAGAAGTTCAAAGAGGGAGGAAAGAGTATCTGTTTTCTCACCTATGATGGAACCTTTGGTGCTACTGACAAAGTACTGGCCTTCATCCAACAATTTGATGCAGCCTTTGGAGACGAGGGCTTCACGGAGTCCTCCAAGCTACGCCATGTAGCTATGCACTTCCAAAAATCGGCTCGTCAATGGTGGGCTAGTCTTCAAGGCAATGGCGAAGCACCAAAGACATGGAAAACTCTACGAGTTTCCATCATGAAGCAATTCCTTGCAAGTGATGCAAAGGACAAAGTGCTCACCGAATGGCGGAGTTTAAGGCTTCTCTCTCATGAGTCTATCCACAAATATGTGGACAAGTTTTGGGATTTACATCTCAAGGCTATTGTCTTTCAAAAGATAGACTTTGCTGAGCAAAAACAACAATTCTGTACAGGATTACCTGAGGAGATAGCCGAGTATGTGAACTCTCAATGGCCTAACTCTATCAGCGAAGTAATCCACCATACCGTGGTTGCTTCATGCATCAATTTCCAACAAGGGGTTAGACGGAATGTCAAACCCATGGAAAATAAAGACAAAAGTGATGCAAAGGGAAAAATTAATGCCCAAAATTTTTCCCATGGCCATTCCAACAACAACAACAACAGTCGGTCCAAGGAGAAAGGAGTTTACAAAGGTAAAAATAAACTCTCTCTTGAAAAGCTTGAAACTTTTCGCAAGGATCACAAATGTTTTAAGTGTGGGGAGCAAGGACACGGCTATCGTTCTTGCCCCAAAAGAAATGCTCGCAATGAGACTCCCAGAGCTTCCACTATCGAAGCTTCAAAAGAGGTGTAATGGAATTTGCCTATTCAATTTGAGAATAGCGGAATTTAATGAGAGTACTTTCAAGAAATGATTTTGTGAGCATAGCGGGTAGACATAATTGAAGATAGCAACATAATCATAGCAATTAGTTAACTTGGCATAGACAATACTTTTGCAAGAGAGAGAGTTTAGAGAACATGACAACAATTGAGGACCGGATTTATGTGGAGCCGGTCCCCCCTCCAATAGGCATTTGTATTATGATTTCTCCCATAAAGAGAGACTTGTTACAATACAGTCTTTGTGTTCCTTGTGACCTAGGTGATGCCATGAAGATGGAAGGCTTCATGCACCACAAACATAACATAAACTTGAAGAAAGCTTTAACTATCCCAAGCCTCAGTCCCAAGACCTCAAACACCTTCGAAGGTGGAGAGAGCTAGCAGGGAATGAGGGTAGGGAAGAGGAAGAAGAAACATTTCGTAGGAGAAAGAATTAGTTCCTCACTTATCATACTCTTGTTGCTAGCATACATAATAGCATAGTAATGAAGAAGAAGGAGATGGCAAGCTTAAGCATTGAAGCATGGCTCTTGGTTGGATTTGCACTCCATAGACAAGAGTGTTGGTGTAGGCTCTCAACCTCTACTTGCTTGGAGAGGGAGCTCTTGCACTTTGCATAGCACACAATGAGAGTGATTGTGAGTGTGTGTGGGTGAGTATACCCCTCAAGCAAGGCCCTAGCTAGCTTGGGTCGACCCCCCCTTGTAGCTCATGCTTGAAGCTCATTGGACCCCTCCAGGCCTAGCCAATCACAAGCAGGAGCCATTACAAGCAACATGGGTAGCCTTGGGACAAGTGTCCCCCTTTCCCCTTTGAGAGAGAGGACTTGATAAATGAAAAATCAATTAGATAATTCAAGTAATTTATCATTGGACCCCTTTGAAGCTTAGCCAATAGGCTTCAAGCAACACATGAAGGTAACATGGGTAGGGGCCTGACATGTGTCCTTGCTGCCTCTTCAAGTTGGGGCTTCCCTTGTGTGTGTGAGTGGGTGTTCTCTCTCTAGCTCCTAGGAAAAGGGCTCGCCCCCCCTCTTGTAGGAATGATTTTGACTTTAGGTGATCAAGCACCTTACTCATCAAGCATGACAAAGCACTTGAACTAGGGGGTGTTCCCACAAGCATCTCAGGCAAGCTTCTCAAGGCACCTCAAGTACCTTAATCATGCAGCAAGTCAAGCACCTCAAGCATGGAGCCAGTCAAGCACCTCAAGCATCTTAATCAAGAACCTCAAGCATGACAAACACCTCAAGCATGAAAAGCACCTCAAGCAGGACAAGCACCTCGAGCTTGGGCCGGGTTCCCACCTCAAGCTCAGCCCTAGCTTACTTAAGGTCAAAGGACTTTTTACATACATTTATTGGAGGTCTTCAATGAAGCTAACCCTAAGGTCTTATGCTCCATTGGTTAGCCTTGCTCTTTGATAGACCATCTCCCTTTTGGGCCCCTTTACTATTGGCCCCGTGTTGAGATAGATCTATAAGCACACACCTATATCTTAACACTTGTTCCCGTTTATTCTCCCATATTAAGTGATCAATTTAATATGAGAAAATCATTTGGGTTAGTTAGATATTACATTTTATGACAAGAGGATACTAATTGCAAAGGATCACCTCTCTCCTATGCTTGGGGAAAGGTAAGGGAGCATGATGCTTTCATCCTATTTGACCCTAGTTCTGGTCTCAACTTCATATCAATGGAGTTGGCCACCAAGTTGGGCATTCAAGCTTTTGAGATGGGAGATGCTGTAACGGCCGATTCCATTTTCAAGGGACAACAAGCCTCCGTTACTCCCTTGATTGGGAAGTTGAGGCTTCATGTCCAAAGCTATGTCGACAAAGAAGACTTCTTCATCTCTCCTCTTCAACATGAGGATGTTATCCTAGGGATACCATGGTTCAACCGCATGGCTGCCAACATGAAGTTCCCTGAAAGGAGAATCTACTTCACCTATACAGGGGAAACACTATGTATATAGATGCTAATGAGTCTGGTCGTACTATACCACTTGTAAATCCTCTCGCCCCTGATAAATCAATGAAAAGCTCAGTTTATGTGTACATGATTTTTTGTCAAAGAATCCCAAAAAGATCCTAATGTTTCATCAAAGGTGAATGGTAGGAATCAAGAAGAATTAGACTTGTCTGACTTCTAAAAGGATTCCAAGATGTGTTCATTGATGATATCCCTATGGACTTACCTCCAAAACGAGGGGACGATGACCATCGAATTGAGCTCCTATCAAGAAGCTCATCGCCTAACAAACCTCCCTATCGAGTTTCACAAGCTCAACAAGAGGAGATCATGAGGCAAGTACAAGAATTGGTAGACAAAGGAATGTTGCTCCTCTCCCTTTTGCTCTCTAGTCCTTTTAGTGCAAAAGAAAGATGGTACATACCGCATGTGTGTGGACTATCATGCACTAAATCATATCACTATCAAAAAACAGCTTTCCCGTACCCCGGGTAGAAGATCTGTTTGATAATCTATAAGGATCTACCTACTTTAGTAGGATTGACCTTAAAAGTGGCTACCATCAAATAAGGCTAGTGAATGAAGATATCCTAAAGACTGCGTTTCATACAACGTTTGGCCTTTATGAATATCTAGTCATGTCTTTTGGCTTGACTAATGCACTAGCTACATTCAATCAATTAATGGAGAAATTTTTTAGACCCTACCGCAAATTCACTGGAGTGTTCTTTGATGATATCATCATCTACTCCAATTCCTTGGAGGAACACAAGCAACATCTCCAAGTGATTTTTCAAGCATTAAGGGAGAATAAGCTTTTTCTCAATCCAAAGAAAGTGAATTTTTCCTTCAAGAGGTTCAATACTTAGGTCATATTATCTCT
This sequence comes from Adiantum capillus-veneris, assembly GCF_014529385.1. Taxonomy (NCBI): domain Eukaryota; kingdom Viridiplantae; phylum Streptophyta; class Polypodiopsida; order Polypodiales; family Pteridaceae; genus Adiantum; species Adiantum capillus-veneris. The sequence goes on from NC_140950.1 coordinate 59,701,290, forward strand.
CGAGATGGTATTTGTATGGATCCATCAAAGTTGGAGGTAATAAAAGCATGGCCTAATCCAAGGAATCTACATGAGCTAAGAAGCTTTATTGGTATGTGTGCATACTATAGACGCTTCATAGCAAAATTCTCTCAAATAGCAAGACCATTACATGACTTAACAAAGAAAAATGTTAAGTATTCATGGAGTGCTAAGGAGAAAAGTGCTCTTGACAAGCTCAAAGAGAAGCTTATCTCCCAAACAGCCCTTATGCTTCCGGATCTCTCAAAGCCATTTGAGGTCCAATGTGATGCTTGTGGTGATTGCCTTGGAGCAGTCTTCCTTCAAGAAGGGCATGCCATAGCCTATGAGAGCCGAAGGCTCAACACGGATGAACGGGTCTTAGGCATTTATGAGAAAGAGCTATTAGCTATTCTACATGCCCTAGACACATGGAAGCACTATCTATTGGGGACTCCATTCATCTTACGAAAAACCCATCAAAGTCTCAAGTACTTCATGATGCAAACAAAGCTTTCCGACAAACAAATGAGGTGGACAAATTTTCTTTCACAATTTAATTTTCACATTGCTCACATTGCTGGTAAGCACAATCAAGTGGCTGATGCACTTTCGTGACGACCAAAAGTTAATGCTGTCTCAATAGCAACTCACAATGATCTATCTTTCATGATAGATGAGTATGCTACTGACCCTGATTTTAAAGACATAATGTCAGCCCTTGCTTTGGGAAAGAAAGAGGAACCATTCACCTTGCAGGAGGGTTATCTTCTCCATGGCAATAGGCTATGTGTTACCCACTCCCTTCGTGAGAAAGTCATGTATGAATCCCACGCTCCTCCCTATGCGGGGCATAGAGGCATTCAACCTACTCTTCGAGGAGTAGAGACGTACTTTTATTGGCCTACCATGAAAGTGGACATACAAGAGTATGTTTCAAATGTGTAACATGCCAAAAGACCAAGTATGATAGAGGAAAGCAACCCAGATTACTCCAGCCATTGCCAATTCCTAATTCACCGTGGGAGAGTATATCCATGGATTTTATCTTTGGATTACCAAAATCTATCCATGGGAATACAAGAATCTGGACAATAGTCAACAGGTTTAGCAAGCAAGCACACTTTATCCCTGTTAAGAAGACTATTAAGGCACACCAAATGGCAACTCTCTTCATATCACAGATTTTCAAACACCATGGATTGCCAACGTCCATCGTGTCAGATAGAGATCCTAGAATGACCAGTAATTTCTGGAAAGGTCTCTTTGAAAATCTAGGTACTAGATTGAATTTCTGTTCGGCCTATCACCCACAAATGGATGGCCAAAATGAGACAGCCAATCTTACGATTCTTGATCTACTAAAGACCTATGTCATAGAAATAGATCAACGCTCACAATGGGAAAAGTACTTACCTCTTGTAGAGTATGCGTATAATAATACTATCCATACTTCTACGGGAAAAGCACCTTTTGAAATCATAGAAGGAAGACCTAAAAGCCCCTTGCTACTCAAAGTACATGGGAAGATCTTCGCTACCGATGAGCATAGCCGTGACCTGCAAACATCTTTTCAAATGATTAAGGAGGCTATATCCATTTCCCAACTAAGGCAAAAAGATGCTATCGACAAGCACAGAAGGGCCTTAACGTTCAAAGAAAATGATTGGGTCTTACTTAAGTTTCCTAAGGCTTGATTGAGGCAAACGATGGAAAAAAACCCTACGGGCCATCAAAAGTATTATGCTAAACTGGCAAAAAGATACTATGGTCCTTTTCAAATTTTGAAGCCAATCAATGAGGTAGCTTATCAACTCAAGTTACCTAACCATTGGCTCATACACAATGATTTTCATGTGAGCCTACTCAAGCCCTACAAAGGAGAACCTCCGAATGAACCAATTATTGAAGACCCTCCCGAAATCGAATATCAAGAAGAGGTACTACAACCCGAAGCTATTCTTCGGCATGAAGACAAGGTACTACGACATGGTAAGATTATCCGATGGTATCTTATTAAGTTAAAAAATTATCCTTTTGAAGATGCTAGACGGATGCAACAAATCCACCTTAAGGATACTAGTATGAACCTTGTCAATGCTTACAATGCTACATTACAGTAACCAAATGTACATGTTTCTTTCAAATGATTAATGTTTTTGTCTTATAAGACTAATTCTCTCTTTATTGTGCACAAATTTAAGTAGTATGCATACTAAGAATCATGTTTGGGATGACGACGTCTCTTAAACACCATGTAGAATTTGTCACTCTACTTGGGAGGATGAAATGGACTAAAGAGCAGACATGCTTAAGGCAGCTATGTCTCCCATGCACAAAATGGATTATTCATCCATCTTGGAATGATGTCGTAGGGTAAAAAGGGATCCTCTACCCGCTAAGACAAATTGACTAATGGCTATGACTTTATCTCTTTTACCTCATAGTCGAGGACGACTATGATTTCAAGAGAGAGGTAATACCATCAAATATCTAATATGACCCAAATGATTTTCTCATATTAAACTGATCATTTAATATGGGATAATAAACGGGAACAAGGGTTAGAATATAGACATGTGCTTACGGATCTATCTCAACACGGGGCCAATGGTAAAGGGGCCCAAATGAGAGATGGTCTCCCAAAGAGCAAGGTTAACTAATGAAGCTTAAAAGACCTTAGGATTAGCTTCATTAAAGACCTACAATGGTTAGTGTTAAAAGTCCTTTTGACCTTAAGCAAGCTAGGGTTGTGCTTGAGGTGAGAACCTTAGGCAAGCTAGGGCTGTGCTTGAGGTGGGAACTCCACCTAAGGTGCTTGTCATGCTTGATGACTAGGGTACTTGAGGTACTTGTCACATTTAATGAGGAAGTTGCTTGAGAAGCTTCCTATGCATGGGGGGTAAGATGCTTGAGTCAAAAAGAGAACCTACTCACTTAATGAGGAAGTTGCTTGAGAAACTTCCTATACATAAAAATCTCAAAGTTAGGGGAATTCTAAAAGAGCACATGGGACACATGTCAGACTCTCACTAAGCTTAAGCACATGGGTGCTTGAATGCTATTGGTTGGGCTAAAGAGGGGTCTAATGAGGTTTTACTTCCAGCTAACAAATATCTAGATATTTTCAAGCTCTCTCTCTCTAAGGGGTAAGGAGGACACTTGTCAAAAGACTAACCATATGCTTGACTGCATGCTGGATGTGATTGGCTAAGGGGAGAGGGGTCCAATGAGCTTGTAACAAGTAGAATTTTTGCCCAAAGCAAGAAAGGGGGGTGCTAGGGGGATATACACCATCACACACACTCATTGGAGACACCATTCTCACTTGGTGAAAGTTGAGGAACACCACCTCCTTCTCCAAGCTTGTGAGAGTGAAAGCCTACACCAACACTCTTGGCTATAAAATGCAAATCCAACCAAGAGTCATGCTTCAATGCTTAAGCTTGCCATCTTCTTCATCTCCATTACTATGCTATTATGTATGCTAGCAAGAAGGGTAATGATAAGTGAGGAACTACTTCTTTGTCCTATGGAATGTTTCTTCTTCCTCTTCCCTATCCTCATTCCCCGTTAGCTCTCTCCACCTTCGAAGGTGTTTGAGGCCTTGGGAGGGAGGCTTGGGATAGTCAATGCTTTTTTCAAGTTTATATTATGTTATGTTTGTGATGCATGAAGCTTTCCATCTTCATTGCATCACCAAGGTCACAAGGAACACAAAGATTGTATTGTACCAAGTCTCTCTTGATGGGAGAAACTATAATACAAATGCCTATTGGAGGGGAGACCGGCTCCATATGAATCCGATCCTCAACTATTGTCATGTTCTCTAAACTCTCTCTCTTAAAAAAGTATTGTTCATGCCAAGTTAACTAAGTACCATGTTTATGTTGCTACGATCAATTAAGTTCACCCACTATGCTCACAAAGTAATCTCTTAAAAGTGCTTCACCTACTTTCCTAATTTCGCTACTCTCAAAGTTGATAGGCCATTTCCATTACACACACATGAACAAAAAAATCCTTGACTTATCAATACCAAACTAAATAGAAATGTATCGATACCAAACTTATCAATACCAAATTGAGTGTTCTAGGAAAAAAATAATGGATTTTTAGACTCTTGAGAGTAGTTTTCCTGGAAGGTGAAAATTAAGCAACATCTTTCAAGGTTTTTAACCTACGTTCTATTTTAGCATGGCTGAAGTCGACTGAGCGAGGCTCAGAGCTGAGGCGGGTTGTGGACGTTTTGTGGAAATGATGCTTCGGCCATAGCAGCATGTGGATAGCCCTACAACAGATTGCCCATTGTTGCCAGGTCGCCGGTAGGGGAAGCAAAGTTCCTCAAGAAGGAATAAGGGCATGATCAGCTTGCGCCTGGGCAAGAGGGGATCCTTTGGAGCTGCTCCGCCTCCCAATGAAGATCTCTAGAGTTGTACTTCCAAGTTCCAAGTGCTATGAGTTCTAAGGTAGGTGTGCATGTACTGTGTGGGGTGGGGGCTGCAGTGATAGCGCCACATTTGCTAATGGTGCAAAATATTGCCGCGTGCTCCCAGGCGCATCTCTTTCTCTCTCTCTCTCTCTCTCTCTCTCTCACACACACACACACACACACACACACACACACACACACACACACACACACACACACACACACACACACACACACACACACACACACACACACACAACGGAGCTTGCCCAAGTGTGAAAGGAGCGAGCAGTTTTCGCTCATGGCTTACATGGCACAACATATTGTGGTGGGTGCATATTCATGCTATGGTTGCCTACTGGCATACATGAGGGATAACTCCATGGTAACACGCGGTAGTCGGCAACAATGTAGTTCTCCAACAACTCCTGTACTAATGGGGGTTGCAGCATGCTCGAACTGCGTGGCAGCACAATATCATAGCCTACAATGGTGGTTGCAAGAGCACAGCTTTGCAGCATGCCTTTGACAACATTTAGCACCACATGGCAGGCAAAAGTGACTGCAAGCGAGCGCACACATAATTGCAAGGGAGAGGGAGTGTAATGGGGAAGAGCAGCAATAAGAAGCAACGTGTGCAAGAAGGAGACATATCGACCAAGGCTGAAGCTTGCAATTGACTTGCTCCACAGGCGTCTCTCTCTCTCTCTCTCTCTCTCTCTCTCTCTCTCTCTCTCTCGCCCCCCCCCCCCCCTATTAGTCACGAGGAGGCTATTGAAATGATGAGAGAGTAATTAGGTCGCGAGCAATAAGGTGAGAGAAACGTTACCTCTTCATCAAGAGCCCAAGTTTCAAAACAGTACCGCTCTTCTACTCTTCAAATTCAATCTCGCTCTCTTTCTCCCCCAAACTTAGGCTGGCGGTGGCGCCGAAAGCGACCTCTCTCTCTCTCTCTCTCTCTCTCTCTCTCTGAGTGAGACATCGAGCTGTAGGGAATACTCACTGGAGAAAAGAGGTGATCACACGTGTCGAGGGGGGGGGGAGCCGGAATCCCTTCCGCCATTATACTTAGTATAGATTATATATAGTATAGATTCTCATGTAGGAAAACGGAGTCTTTTTCAGTGTTTTTCATACCATGCATAACATGATGAGCTTCTTCTCGAGAGGCACCACATACCTAGCTAGGTATAATTGGGGGCAAGGGACTACCGGCCCCCCCCACCGGGCCGGCGGTCCCTGCCCCCAATCGTTCCTAGCTAGGTATGCGATGCCTACCTCACAGAAACTCATGATGTTGAGGTAAGTCACAATGTGGGAATTATTGTGAGAATTTGTCTAAAACTTCTTGTGATAGGCCAAACTAGCTGAGGAGAATCTTGAGCTTGCTAGACAAGATTTTTATCAAGTGTTTAGGAAGGAGGCCTCCTTAGATCCTATAAAGGAATCTTGTCTAGCTATAGTATGGAAAACCAAAACAAAAGTCATCCCTGAAGGTAGAGAAAAGAATTATAGATCTTTCTCTTTCCTCCAATGACCTTGAATATGTTATAGACGCCTTGAAAAAGAAACCCCCCCCCCCCCCCCCCCCCCCCCCCCCCCCCCCGCTTTGGATGGCCTCCCTAAGGACAAATGCATATTAGAGGGATTCAACCTCCTTCAGGTCCCTATCCCAATTTTCAAATGACACAAATGCACTAATTGCCAATGAGCTCTACTCTATCTCAAAATTTTGAGAAGCACTGGACATTTTTTGTGTGCCTCTTGCTCCAAAATTAACCACAACAAAATAGGAATCAATAGTGACCTTAATCACAACCTAATTGGCTATTGGAACATGGATGCAAGGAGATTGAAGTCGGCACAATATTCAGGTTACTAGGTATTCCGAGGGGTTTCAAAATCACCTTGAAGTAGAGATGGGACTAGACAGTGCAACGATTCTCTACCAAACTTCCTGGAGATGGGTTGGTTGCAAAATGCCCTAGCTTGAAGGATTGTAGTAATTAATAATAATCTAACTCCTTATGTTATGTTTTTGTCCCACCTTGGACCCCCCTGTGACAACCATCGTAAGGACACTTGCAGTGTACACAAGGAATTCTTATGAATAGGGGACATTAAATGAAGCAACTAAGGTAAAGATGAAAGTGGTGACTCCCCCTTAAAAGGAGGGAGGACCTGGAGTTGTCAATGTCACCCACAAGGAAGACAAACTGGCAGACAAGCTTATTATTAGGGCATAAACAATGCCCCATGAAATATAGGCAAGCTTGCTCCTCAGGGACCTCTCTAAATGTCAAGTCAAAGGAATAAAAGCCAATGTTCTAATGAATACCTGTTTGATTGGACAAATTGAGTCTATCTTGTAGGTCTCAAAAATATTTAAATCTTTGATAAAGCTTAAATAGAATTCAAAAGAAGAATTAGGTTCGATTCTGGAGGAGAAGGAGTGCCTCAACTAGATAGCCATGGAATGTGTATGGTGGCCTTTGAGTTATGTCACCCCTCCCCATAAGGACAGTACCTCATCATCTCCAAATTTATAAAAAAAGGCATTCAATTCTGGAGAGATCTTTGGAATTGGTATGACACAATATTCCTAACATGAGGAGAAATAGCCGTAAAATATGAGCTCTCTCCTTGGGAAATGGAGCGAATTCTCAACAGAATGAATTGCCTTCCTCAAGGTCTTCATTGGGCTATCCATCTCAAGAAGCCCATAGTTACTCTGCCTTCACTTGGGATGGGGGCTACAAACTTTGTTATCCATCTGGCTATCCCATCTCTCTACATCAAGTTGAACAACAAGTGGCAGGTAAACTACTTCAAAGCACATTGGAGGTTCAAGTTTGAGCAAATATGGATCCAAATTTGGAGCCCTCTTATCCATCCCAAAGTGTAGGCTCACCCGTCACAAAGTAGTTTCGACAGGTGAAAGGCTGGCTAAAGCTCATTTAAATGTAGAGATTTGCTTCAGGTGTCAAAGGGAGCTAGAAACTCTACCTCATATGATTCTAAGCTGTTTTCTAAATTCATTTATATTTTCCTCATTACAAAAAGTTTTGAATAAATCTTTTCCTCAAAACAAAACCTTGTTAGGAGATCACATAGGAGTCCTCTTTGAAGCTTGGGATAAAGCTAGGGGGTTACTCCTATAGGCCATCTAGAAACACATGAATTCATGGTACTATGACATGGCTAACCACGTTTTAAAGCTGGAGATCCTTTTTGTTGATTTTTTTTTAGACCAATGATGTTAATTACAATAAGCTCCTCTTTGCTCAATCAAAGCTTGAATTCTTATGGATGTGAAATATTTACCACACACTGAGGACATGTTCCATTTATTGGAGCACCTCCTAGCTCTAGGAGGCCAACAAATGGGTAATGCAGGCTCGTGAAGAAGTACAAGTGCTCATTAAAAAGATATAGGATGCAAAGACTTTTTTGATTAAACTGTAGGGAGTGATCCAAGAGGTTCGGGATGTTTAGTTCGATGACAAGTTTGTATAAGAGTGGAAAGGTGTTAGTATCCATATGGGTGAAGGTTGTTCAATTCTAAGTGTTTGACATGTGTCCCTCAAAAGAGCTTCACAAATCCAAAAAGAAGTCACGTCCTTTCAAATGCTATTTTCCGAAAGGTGCATTCATTTTTTGGCCAAGGAGGCCATAGGAAGGTGGTAGAGAAAACGCAAAGCTATCACCATCCAATGTTCACAATCAAATTAAATGTGATTGTTGACTTATTTCAAATAAAACTCAAATCTCACACCATAGTCTCATACAATGATTGGATCATTTTATTGTTTAGGAATGCCAAGGGGCAAGTTTCACATATTGATTGGACCTACCTTTCATGTGGAAGTTTTTTGTTTTTTGTTTTTTTTTTTTTTGGGGGGGGGGGGGGGGGGGGGGGGGGGGGGGGGGGGGGGGGGGGGGGGGGGGTGGTTTGTGTTTTGTTGTTTGTTGTTGTTGTTGTCAATGGGTCCCTTCTTTTTCATAGCCTTACATGACTTGATACCCTTTTCATTTGATTGTTTTATAATGCCAATGTGAGACCACCTTGTTATAATTGCAACACATACTAGCTACAAACATAGATTTCAAGTTTTATTTCTGTCATGTCGATCCAAAGCTATAGTGAAAACTTACTAGAGTAGTTGATTGCTTTACCAACTTAGATTCTTATCCATCTTGAAGCTTTACATGGTTCATCCTTATACACTCTTGTACATGGTCTATACACTAAGGCTTATGTACAGCCTTGGTGCACCCACTAAGAAGAAGACACATAGCACGTTGAAAATTCCACTTCAATAGGATATGTACGCATATTTAATAAGGCGAGAACATATTTAATTCCACTTCAATAGGACATGTACATGGTCTATACACTAAGGCTTATATACACCCTTGGTTCACCCACTAAGAAGAAGACACATAGCACATTGAAAATTCCACTTCAATAGGACATGTACGTATATTTAATAAGGTGAGAACTCACGATGGCCTGCAGAAGGTAAGAGAAGGTTAGCTTTTCACGATGAGGAGATATGTAGTGGAGTAGTCGGACTAGTAGTTGTAGTTGGTGCCGGACATGGTTTGCGGCAAGTCATTCATTAGGAAGTGGATGGGGTCTAAGAGGGCCTCTTTATTTTCCATGAGTTTATGGAGGTGATTAACATTTTGACAAATAGGTGTACACCATGTGTGCAAGAACGGTGGGTGTGTAAGAGATGTGTAAGAGTAATCAAAGGATGCACTTTTCTCCCCCAAAAGAAGGTGGACATGTTAGAAAAAAAAATCGATCATCCATAACTCCCACGTATGATGTCCGATTTGAGCAAAGATCATAGATCTTGAATCCATGCATCGAGCTCTTTCCATAGATATGCTATATGATATGGTTTTACCCGCTCATTTTTGAATTCCATTTTGAGGAGTAAATTTGAATTCAAATAAACTAACCGTTTTGCCTGTTTGAATTCAAAAGCTATCCTTTTATTACTTTCTTAATACTAAAGGTTTGACTTCCTTAAACTGCCAAACAAAGAGGCCCTCCTAGACCCCATTCTCCTCCTAATGGCTAATCCATATGTGGTCTAGCATAGAGTTGTGTACTGTTGTTGGATGGTGTATCAATTGGTGGGGTCTGTGCTGGAGAATGAGGGTGGAAAGGGTTTTGTATGTGCTGGCTTCATCAAGTGCGTTAATGGTGAAATCTCCCATTATGATCAGTGGTTGCATGGTGCGGGTTGAATAGAGGAGACTAGAGATGCTCTCTAGGAACCCTAGCAGTGATGATGTCGGTGCCCTTTAGAGCGAGACGAATGTGGCCAGCACTTGTTGGCGCAATGGAAAGTTCCATGAAACTTTTCAAGTGTTTAATTTATGCAAATGTGTATTTGTGTAGGTATTAGGTTGCTTTTATGGAGAATGGAGATGCCGTGTAGTTGCGTTGAGGATATGTTGGCCTATTAACTTGGAGAGTGTTAACCCTCACGGCTCACTGACACCGTATCACCTACGAGACGGACGTTGTAACCTACGGTGGACATTGTATTATTTATTTGGTAGAGTCAGGTACCGGGCTTGTCGGTCCAATAGGAAAAGGGTAAGAGTGATCGCCGATGAGAGGCGCACTCTAACTGGGACATTCAAGGGATTAGTTGGCTAAGCATGGACGCCCAAGTGTGAATGGGGTGAGCTCATATAAAAGCCAACTAAACCTAAAATTCACTCATTCTCTCATTTGTGCAATAGAAGAGTGCTCTTGCTCCATCTCCATCTCCATCTTCTTCTTCTTCACCTCCTTGTGTGTGTGTGTATGTGAAAGAGAGAGAGAGAGAGAGAGAGAGAGAGAGAGAGAGAGAGAGTGAGAGTGCGATCGAGCATTGCGGCGGCACGACGGTGGTGAAGCGGTTGAGCGCGACGTAGCGGCGTCTCCTTCTTCTTCGCGGCGAGGAATCCTCCACGGCAGGAGCATAGAGCGGTGAGTGACACACCATTGCCCTCTTTTGAGCTTACTAGTTAAGCTAGTTGTGTGCTTGGAGCCGTCTGTGGCTCGGACACAGTGTTAGGCAAGTCCCTTGCTTCGACAGTGCGGCAAGGAGCGCACATTTTTGGCGCCGTTGCCGGGGAATCGCCCTGCACTAAGCCCAAGAGGCACTTTGTGCTTCTTCTATGAGTTGTTTGTAGTAGGAAAGAAGACGAAGAGGAAGAGGAATGAGTTATTTTTCTGCAAGTTTTTAATTTCTGTATTGTCTGCAAGTTCTGTGATTTCTGCATAATCTTGTGTTTTCTGTTTGCACACAGTCTTTGCACAATTAGTAGTCGTTAGGTTGTTCGCAGTGAATGAGTAATCAGGTAGATAGTTAGCAATTTTTGTTTGCACACAGTCTGTACACAGTTTTCTGTTAAGGTTTGCCTGCACACAGTCTTTGCACAGTAAGGTAGTGAGAGAGGAAGTAGGTAAACAGTTAGCTCACTGACAGTAAGCAGTTAGCAGAGTGGTTAACAAATTAGTTAGTGGTTAGCAGCACTGTTAGTAAGTAGATAAGGAAGTGAGCTGTGAGCTGTTGACAGAGAGGTTAGGTAGGTGTTGACAGTGTGTGTGGCCAAGAAAGGGTCACCTAAAATGCACGCGGTCGTCGCCTTAAAAAAATAAAAAATAAAAAAAAAAAAAAAAAAAAATCCAAAAATATTTAAGCGTGAGTGACTGGGGGCTACACTAAAATTTGGATCGGGATCGGAATCGGAATCATTTGCCCCCCAGCCCCAGCCCCAGCCCCAGCCCAAGCCCAAGCCTCAGTCCTCAGTCTTATGATATATACTAGACTCACTCTTATATATATACCCTACCCCCTCAAGAGGGAATGAGAGCTTGTGGGGCAAGTCCTCCACTCTCCTCCTTTCTCTTCCCACTTGCACCCTTAGACTTTCTAATTTGGGCCTAGTCCCCTACTAGAAATTGACGGTTTTAGGGATTCCGAGGGCATAAAGTGACCAAACGGAGGGCTGTAAAGCACGGCACGTCCCTCTGACCGAGACACTCGTTTTGAGCTATCATACGTTCTATTCTATAGCTGGGTCAGAAAAAAAGGACCAAAAAATTTTAAAAAATAAAAATTAAGAAAAAACTTGGGTTGCAAAACACCCAAAAATACTAGGTGAGCAGCCTTCACGGGCACTCACTGACACTTCTAGGGGCTCCAAGTCATATGAACCTACGCTCTGGACGAGTGTTAGAGCACGAGCATATTGGTAGTGCCTCCATTTACGCGGGCACCCATTATTCCTCCACCCTAGGTTCTGGACCTTCGGCCGGGACTCAAGGTAGCGCGACCCAAGATCCTCATATCGCGTCTAGTGATTCTTCCTCTGACTACGAAGTCATGGAGGGGTATCCTACACCAAGCCTTGATAGTTCAAGTCAAGGCATGCATGCCATGGGCCCACGGCTCGGGTCCAGCGTGTTTAGCCGCTTAAAAGAGACCCTTAGTAGAGCTACTCGCTCCGAACATGCGGTTAATGAAATAAATGAAGGGAGTGGGGAAGTAAATTCGCCATTCATGCCTAAAATAGACCCTATGCTTCTTGAGAGTGTGCATGTGAATATTCCATCCACTGCACCTCCTGATCCTTTAGGACTATCTCCCTCTGAGGTTCTACTACCCGATGGTAGGAGTCTTGCCGAAGTACAAGAGATCGAACGCTATATGCAAGCAACAAGGGAGAGAGAAATTGAGAACCTACGAAGGCTAGAACAAAGTCGAGCCGTAAAAGCAAAGGCTCCTATGACAACAATCATGCCAGCCGAGCAACCGAGTGCTCCCAAGGTAGTAGTCACTGAGGGGCAAGCGATGGGGAGCAATAATGCTTCCACTTCGAGGGGAACCTCCAGCACGCCAGGCCTAGATGGGATATTCCTAAACAAAAATTGGGAGTATGAACTACAAGTAGAAGCTTTAACTGATCGGTACACAGGACATACCTATCATGTGGGTTGGTTAGATGTTCTACAATCCACATCGGGTGCTACTAGCATAGATGAGAAACAATAGAAAGTCTGTGATGCCCTCCATAGGATTGTCAAGTTAGAAAGACAGAACACAGGCATCAACATGCCTTCAACATGCCTAATGAGATTCTTGGATACAGGAAAGGCCAACCAACCAACCCTATCACAAATGGAGACTCCCTCAGTGAGCCCCATTAATCCTCCATATGTTGTTTCTCCAGGAGCCTCAGTACAATCTGAGCCCACAAGTGGCAGCTTTACCTTCCCAGATCTAGCTCATCTTTCTCTTAATGACACTACGGATACCATGCATATCCCAGTGGTGAGCATGACAAGAAGTACACCATGGAGTTCATTTGTTAACACTGCGCCGATGCCTAGTAGCACAGTGCCCCCAACTATACCTACATGTATGTATCAATCATGTGCACCTGTCGTACCTCAGCTTCATGTAGCTCCTACACCTCCGATTATTCCAAGAGCTTACAATCCACAATGGCATTATCCAAGCTCTTATACAAGTGGAGCCATGCCATTTAATAATAACATGCCATATCAGGCACCCGCTATGACTAGGGCCACACCTGTAAACTTTGGACCACCGTTTGGTACACCACCATACGAAATATGGGAACCAAGAGCCGCGCGTATGCCAAGGCCAAGGCCAACTCCCATCTCACATGTGGTTCCAGGAGCACATACACCCATTATACCTGCTCAAATATGAGATTTGGCAGCATTTGCTCAAACTATCGATCGCTCTATTGCGGAAAACATGCGTAGTGCACCTGATAGAGAGCCTAGGAGTAAGGCAGTTCAAGTAGCTAAGCTCACATAGAAATTCAGTGGAGACGGAGATGCTAGAAAGCATATGGAAGTCTTTGAACATGTGTGCGATTCCTTGGAAGAGCACAATGAGCTACATAAGTGTAAGGCTTTGAGTTTGACCTTAAGCGGAAAGGCTGGAGATTGGTATAGAACCTTAAGAGTAGAAGAGAAAACGATCTACTCTACTCTTAGGAGAATGTTCTTAAAAGAATACATACGAGAGGGAGTAATTTGGGGTGTAGCCTCTCAGCTCCAGAAAGCCCAACGAGAAGAAGGTGAATCCGTGAGAGACTCCATTAGTCGCCTAAAGAATTTGAATTCTCGATGCAATCCAAACGAGCGATTCAACAACAACCAATTGCTCGATAGATTCATTAGGGGACTACGACATGAAAGTATCTATAATGGCCTAGTCATTAGAGGTATCACTACTTGGGAAGCAGTCACCATGAATGCAATCCAATTGGAGGATAATTTAATGATTGCAGGAGAAAGAGTGTCTGCCGAGCCGAAGTCTAGTAGCTCGCAAGCGTCAGGGCATGAGCCAATGAAGATAAATCCAATCGTGAAAGAGAAAACGATATCTGAGATGACTTTGGCATATCTCACCAAGGCCATCCAAGAAAGCCTTAGGGGTAATCGTGCTCCACAAAACACTCATATGTATCCAAAAAGGGAGCAACAATGGTGCTCAATTTGCTTGGGCCCACATACTACGAGTGAATGCCCTACTTTCAGAGTAAAGTTTAACGGGACTTGTAACGCGTGTGGTAGGTATGGCCATCAAGCGAAGGATTGCCTAATGCTTAAACGCATCATGGAAAATAGACCGCCTATAGCTTGCGCAGACTCACCTCGAGTTCTTGCATTGATGCCTACCCCACCCATGGAGCAACAGTGCAGCACATGGTCCCTAGAACCCAAAATGTGGTCCAAACCACACCGTTGCCACCTCTAGTGCTAGGACCGCAACCCCCTCATCCAAGAGTTACACCTATGAACCAAATAGGTTGCGAGTCATCTAGTACTTATGTAGATTGCGAAGAGGACATAGACTCTAGTATCACCTATGGAGTCGACATGCTTGAGGAGTGTCCCATGTACTATATGGAAGACCATTGGGGACAAATCAAACCGGTATATCAAGCTACTACGCTAGCAGCAAGAGGCCAAAACATTAATAGTTTTGCCAGGAGACCACCTCTTCAGTGCTACGAATGTGGTGGACCACATCGAGTAGCTGAGTGCCCCATTAGAATGCAAAAGAATGCTGCACTAATGCAAACAAGTCAACAGAGTGCATTGGCAATGCCAATACTCACTTGTAATCGTTGTGGCATAGATCATTTGATCGCACAGTGTCCTAACAATCCAAACGCACCGAAAATCACACCATTGAACTTAATAGAGATTGTTGATGGGACACCACCAACTATAAACATAGTACCAGTAAATGCACTCACACGTCGATGCTCCAAAACAAAATTATATCTTGAGGAAAGAGACACGGCATCAATTGCCCAATCTCAAAAAAGAAGAAAACACGAAGAAAGAGATCGCAAAAAGCTTCTAGTCAGACCCCAGCTCAAAGACCAACATAGGGACTGGTGATGACCCCGTATATATGAACGACGCTGAAGAAGATTCTGATTCAAGTGAAACCATGAGGACCAAAACGACCACTAACATAGAAACCAACAAGGAAGATCTTCATGAGCCACAATGGCCAGGATCCAAAAAGAAGATAGGAACTTACCCAAACCCTACAGAGGAGATTGAACGAGTCAACAATTTAAGGAGTTTGGTAGAAGAATACCCAAAGGGATCTAGAACCAACACCTAGGAAGATCCAGATTACAGACACCGTGTTCCCACACAACAACCTCACAAGTCCATAGACCCTTGGACATACCCAGTATCATCCAAGAAGAGAGTGACTTAAAGTCATGGGAAAGTGGGCACTCACTTCTTGATGGAAAGAATGTTTACAAAGGGAATACCTGACCCCCTTGAAGAAATGGAGATCCCATCTTCCCCACGTCAAGGGACTCAAGGCCAAAAGGTGCCGTTAAATTGCCAAATTGATGGATTTCATGTCTTCAGAAGTTAGAACCACCATCATGTCCAAACTATATAAAGACCCCGAGCTAGTCTCAGCTCTTCGAGCCTTCCTCAATGGAGAATTACAGGCCGGATTACCACAGTTTGCACATATGAACAAACCTGACTCGGTAATGAATGATGAGGAACATTTAGCACCACCATCTGACCTAGCGGGACATGAATCTGTAATTGAAATACCCGTTAACAAGTTGGGGCAATACTTTGAAGGTGATGAATCTAATGCTACTCTACCAATCACTACTAAAGGATTAACTGTAAAGGGGGTCCTTGACGGTGGTGCGGGAGTCAGCATGGTGACAAAGAGTTGTTGGGAGTCTATGGGGAGACCTCACCTTGAAGCCACAAGCGTAGTGGTAAAAATGGCTAATGGATCTATTGTTACGCCTATTGGAATGCTAAAGGATCTCAGGATCAAGGTCTTGGGACACAAGGTAAGGCAGACTTTCATTGTTATGGATTTTTCCAAGCATCCTATGTCATTTGAGATGATCTTAGGGCGTCCATTCATGAGGGAAGCAAAAATGGTGCATGACTGGTCCAAAAACCACGTCTACTTACAGTTCCAAGACTCTGTCATTCGAGTTGATCTTTTAAGTGGTCGAACGCATCCTCTAGGAAATAAATTCATCATTGATAATCGATCAGACACAACAATTCACTCAGCTCCATTACAGTATTGTTACACGTGTAACGAAGACACGGATATTGGGGAGAACTCTCCTTATATGGATATCCTACCCGGAATGGCTGAGTCAGACAATGTCGATTGGGTACACCTAGCGGCAACTATAGATACATGGGGAGCTAGAGGAACAACCTGGGTAACACCAGATGGGGAAGAGATACCACACATTGCACCAGTAAACATGTTAGGTGTAGCGCATGTAACATCCGATGATAAGAAAGAGGCACACCTACCTGAGAGTGAAACTGATGATTTCTCAAAGGCTTCATGCCAATACACATCAGAAACGGAATCCTAGGGAGAAATGGATTCAGAACCTGAGGAAACATCGAGTGAACCAAGAATAGAAACTAAACGCTCAAGGCCTAGTACGACCGTCTATGGTAATTTATATGAGAGTGAAGAAGATACAAGCGAAGACCTATCAGGCGAGTCGAGTTCAAACATTTACCAAAATCAAAACCTTAACAAGAAACAAAGGTCATATAAGAGACGACGATATCGAGAAAATGTGAGAGCTAGGATAAACAAGGAAAGATCTACTGCAGAATGGCTTAGCTATCTGGGGGCATGTGATGCTCATCAAAAGCTAGTAGACAATTGGGGTGAACATCTCCAGAGTGTCATGTGGTGCAGCCCGCAACCCATTGACCTCACTCAATTGGAGGTTACAAAGCCGAAATTGAGTCGAACTATAAGAAGACGTCAAAACCGAGAGTTAGCACAATAACAAAAGGAGGTAGAACTAAAAGAAAGGTCTCGGTCAGGACAAGAGCCTGCTGACTTACATACGGCTCCTGAACATTTTAAATCTTATACCACGGGGGAGCGAAAGGTTGTGTATGCCAAAGCCCAAGGAATACCTACCAATGGAAGCAGTGGAGTCTATGATGGTCCAGCGGTAGTTAAAGAGATAGAATTAGAAGAACCAGGTGAGGAGTCTAAACCAGTCTTTATTGCTCAAGACCTTACCGAAACTGAAGAGGTTGTACTTAAGGAGCTCCTCAAGGAATACAAGGATATCTTTGCTTGGACATATCATGACATGAAGGGTGCTCCACCTTCTGTGGTGCAACATACAATTCCCATGATCAACATTGCTAAACCCGTCCAGCAACGACCCTATCCAATGAATCCTAAGTACGCCAAAATTGTACAAGAGGAGATTGAAAAACTTATCCGATGTGGATTCATATACCCTATTGAGCACTCAGAATGGGTTTCTCCAATAGTCATTGTGCCAAAAAAGAATGGGAAACTAAGAGTGTGCGTGGACCTCAAGAAAGTTAATGCAGCCACTAGGAGAGATCATTATCCCTTGCCATATTCATAACATGTGCTTCAAAGAGTTGCGGGCAAGGAAGCTTATAGCTTTTTAGATGGGTACTCTGGTTACAATCAAATCACAATTGCATTAGAGGACCAAGCTAAAACTGATTTTATCACACAGTTTGGAGTGTTTGCATTTCGTGTGATGGCTTTTGGCTTCACAAATTTCCCTACTACATTCCAACGATTAATAAACACTGCGTTTAAAGAATTTCTAAGGGAGTTTTGTGAAGCTTTCCTAGACGACCTTTGTGTTTATTCTTCTTGGGAGAAGCATTTGTTATATCTACGAAAAATATTTGAAAGGTGCAGATTTTATCGCATCTCATTGAACCCTTTCAAATGCCAATTTTGGGTTAAGCATGGAGTCATTCTAGGGCATATAGTGTCCAAGAACGGGATATCCACAGATGAGAGTAAGATTAAAGCCATTGCCGATTTGCCACCACCTACGAACTATAAAGGAGTTCAAAGATTTATGGGCCATGTTGGTTATTATCGAAGGTTTATTTTAAACTTTGCCGAGATAGCGCGTCCATTGTACAAGCTTCTTATCGAGTTTCACTGGACGGAAGAATGTCATCAATCTTATGAGTTATTAAAGAAGGCCCTAACAAGTGCTCCAATCCTGCGAACACCTGATTGGAATGTACCTTTTCATGTGCATATTGATGCATCAAACTTTGCTATTGGGTGTGTTCTAACTCAACCAGGAGAACATAAATTGGACTACCCTATTAGCTTTGCAAGTCGCCAATTAAATGATGCCGAGATGAACTACACTACTACAGAGCGCGAAGGTCTAGCTATGATTTACGCAGTAAAGAAATTTCGCTATTACCTTCTTGCTACCAAGTTTGTGTTTTATGTTGATCATCAAGCATTGCTATATTTGGTAAACAAGCCGTGTTCCACAGGTCGAATTACACGATGGTTGTTAATTCTTCTTGAGTTTGACTTCACCGTTGTTGTGAGGCCTGGGAGGAAACATGTCATGGCGGATCATTTATCTCGTATCCCTAATGGCGAAGCTCCTACGGGGGTTGATGATGAATTGCCTGATACTCCTTTGTTCATTGTTGAGACAATGCCTGAATGGAGTGAAAAGATTGTTAACTTCTTAGTTAATGGTTTTCCACCCAAAGAGCTGCGAAAAGATATAGCTCGAAAATTAATCAAGGAATGCGAACCCTATTGCTTACTGGCTGGAACTCTCTATAAGAGAGGAAAGATGATGTTCTTAGACGCTGTGCCCGCGAGGATGAGTATTTATATATTCTACAAGAGGCACACATGGGCGTAGCTGGTGGTCACTTTTCAGGAAAGTTGACTGCCCGAAAGATCTTACAGTCAGGCTATTGGTGGCCCACTCTGTTTAAGGATGCATCACTTTTTGCAAAGGGATATGATGAATGCCAACGCTTCAAGAAGCCACAAAGAAGGGATAGGATGACTCTACATCCCATCAAGGTAACCCAACCATTTGAAAAGTGGGGCTTAGACTTTGCAGGACCGATTAGTCTGGCTGCACGTAACACACAATCACGATATATCATTGTGGCTACCAACTATGTAACCAAATGGGCTGAAGCAAAAGCAACACGAAAGGCGGATGCAAAAACAACAGCTAAGTTCCTCTTTGAGAACATTATCACACGTTCTGGATGCCCCTTTGAACTTGTGAGTGACAATGGAACTCATTTTATAAATGAAGTAATAAAAGAACTCACATCAAACTTCATGATATCTCACCACAAGTCTATAACCTATTATCCCCAAGAAAATGGCCAAGCTGAGAGTACCAACAAAACTCTCATCTCCATTTTGACAAAGACAGTGGAGGCTCATCGCACTGATTGGGACCTAAAGCTTACATCAGCTTTATGGTCTTATCGTACTGCATATAAAGTTGCTATTAATGCACACCGTTTAAGATGGTGTATGGCCAAGAAGCAGTTATGCCATGGGAGTTTGTCATTCTTAGTCTTTGAGTAGCTTCTCAAGAAGGTTGGGATGGTAACCCCTTAGTGGAGCGATTATATATCCTGGAAAGGCTAGATGAAGAGAGGCAATTAGCTGTGCGAAATGCTCTAGTGGAGAAGGATAGGAGAAAGAAGTGGTTTGATAGCCATTTAAAGGATAAAGACATCAAGGTTGGTGATAAAGTTCTTATGTACGGGGTACGTAATGAAAAGAAGAAATTGAAATACGCTGGTAAGGGACCATATCGAGTGTGTGAAATTACCCCGCAAGGTACCATTCATGTGGAGACTCTAGATGGAGTTGAAACCATTGGATTCCTTAATGGGAGTAAATTCAAAAGATATTATGATCCTCTAAGCCAAGAAGAGTTGCAAGCCATCCATCAAAAGAAGACTGCCAAGGAACAAGCAGAGCTTAGAAAAATCCAAGCAAGAGTTGAGGCTCGAGAACGACAACGTCTTAAACGCCAACGAGAGGCTAATCTGGGAATCACGCAAGCATTTTTCGAGGACACAGATGACGACTCATTAGAATCTGAGCCACCCCTACGATACCCAATTGAGCTAAATAGCCCCTATGGGAAAGTACTATACAATGCCTTATTAGATACGGGAGCTAAACACAATTTTTTATCCTATGGAGTTTGGTGTCAATTAGGGAAACCGACCCTATCCCCGAGTACGATGCAAGTCAAGGGCATTGATAAAAAGAAAACTGCTATTCTTGGAGTCCTTGAGACCCCTGTTGTCTATGACAATGGAAGCATAGTGCAGAGGTTTCTAGTCATGCCCGCGGGAGCTATGGAAGGCAACGTAAACCTGGGACGCACGTGGATGTTGGCAACCAAATGCACTATTGATTGGGATACTGGTAGTGTCACGACGCGACCACCGACTCTTACCCCTATCATTCAAGCAAAGTCACCTACGTGGCAAACTCTAGCAAAGTTGAAGGATAGCCAACATTCACAAGCCAAGGTGGTTAACTCGTCTTTGCCGGCTACCCGTGAACCTAGCACTTCAACACTTGTAGTTGCAGCAAGCAGTAATATTGCGAGTACTCAACTGCACGACCTAAGAGTACATATCAATGGGTCCCCAAGGCCTTACTTCCAACTACCTCAACCCTCCCATCCATTCCAAGAAAAAATTTTCCTGAAAAACCAAGAGCGCGCTCTAGGAGATTCAAGACCAAATCACGATGGATTCCAAAACGACTATTAGAAGCCCAAGGCTACTATGATGGAAATGAGCAAATTTGGGTACCTAAACGTAAAATGTGTCCTTCCCTATCGACAACAAACCCATATGAGTCAAACAGTGTAACGCTAAAGCCAATGGCAGACCGTGGGAAGGGAAAGATCACAGAATGCTACACACCTAGTCCAGAGCTAGTTTGGGCTCCAAGGAAAAACCAATTTATTCCACCTAGCTCAGGAAGGGGGGAGTTCCATGAAGCTTCTAGCTCCTCATGTAATATATCCATAGAGGTAAAAGCTTCTACACAGCCTCCACCTATAATAGTGGATCTCCATGAAGCTACAAAGGAATCCACACCTTCCAGTGTTCAAGAATCACCTGATGAACCACTTCAAGTTCGATCCTGGGAGAGTACCTTACCACCCTTGCAACTCGACGAGGCACCTAAGGTAATAGAAAACTACTGGCAAAAATCTTCACCTATAACAACTTGGAACAACTGGTTTCAAAGGGTGACGACATCATTTCAAATAGTATGATCTACCCAAGGAAGAGGGGAGTGTTTGTGGACATCCATTATTCACTTGCTTCCCTCTCAACCTTTCTCCCTGACCTCTTAATCTCCAATCTTAGGGAATGTATATATAAAGCCTTATACTCACAAAAACAAGATAAAAAAGTAAAAGAGCAAGAGCCATAACACAAAATCATAAAAACAAATTATGCACAAGAACACGACCCTTGTAATATTTGCACTCTAACCATCATCTATTTGCGTGTACAGATATGGCTAGTACGCTAGAGTCATCCACTCCTGCCTTGGGTGAGAGGTACCCTCGTTACTTTTCACAAATATTTCACATGGTCTTTCCAGTGCTTGCATGTGAATGGTATTTGATAGGTACACTAGCATGTGAGAGGAATTTTGAGGAGTTAGAATGGCTAATACGTCTCTTGACCACGTCTGATCCATACTTAGTAGAGAGCGTTTCTCCCATTGCACAAGCCTACCCTTTTGACCAAGATGACTATAGGCGTCTAGCGACCTTCTTAGTAAACATGGGCACCTATGATGAAGAAGAAAATTTACAGGACTACACGGATGGCACATATGGTCTCATGGATGATGACTTTGTTTATCTCGACGACAAGGATAGGGGTTTAGCCTTAGGGTTTCCCCCCAACCTCTACAATATCCTATTCCCTTGACTCTCTACGGGAAGTGCAAATAATTAGGTTAGGGTTCCTTATGTTTTTTGTTGTGTTCAATAAGTGTTGGTACCTTTTCCCACTAATGTGCCTCCTGGAGGTATTCCTTTTGTTTCCTAGTGTGTACAGGAGCGTGTTGCTATTGATAGGATTTGGACCTTTATGGAACCTTTCTCTCGTTCACACTTTAGATCAAGCGCGACCATCAACACAAACATGTGTTTTTTGTCCATTAGCCCCCTATCTATTTTGCATCCATGTGTGCTGCTTTAATTGTGATTGGTAGCTTAATATTCACCACATTTGCTTAGTATTAAACATTTAATTCAATGTAATTTTTTGTCATAATCACTTGTCTAGGTTTAAAAATCAAGCAGTTCGACTAAGCTAGTTTGACCAAGCTAGGTGTTAGAAATCTTCTCTTAATACCATGGGGAATGCCTTCCTAATAAGCAATGGTTACTTAGGTTCTTAATCCGATTTAGGCAGCATTGTGTGAAATGTACTAGGGCTTTCTAGTGGGCTTGACCCTATTGACCTTTAGCTTAAGTATTATAAAGGGAGTTTACTAGTGTGATGAGCCTGGGGAGGTGTATCACAGTTATATGACCCCCCAAAGCTACAAAATTAAAATGATGAAAACTAACAACACAAAAAAATATCAAAGTGCCACAATGTAAAATTTTAAGCTGGAAGAGAAATCCCTGCTTAAATTGGTACTCCACTCACATGTATCGCCTATGGTACTAGAGCCCTAGAGGTTCCCAGTGTGGGCGCTTTTCCTTGAAAAGCAAAAAACCCAAGGCATACAAAATAAGCACACACATCAAAATTGAATCACTATGAAAAAACTTTGGGGGGTCAAAGCAAAGGTAATCAGTCAGGCGATGATTTCATGAGAAATTCCTTTTATCGTAGCTTAACTACAAGGTCCTCTAGGTATAGCCTCTAGTCAGCCCTCGAACATGAAATACTTGGCTCTCGCGATTAAACAACTTAATTAACCAGAGAAAATTAAGAAGCTTACCCATGGTATTAATAGTCGATCTCTAGTGCCTTTCGACCGTTAAATTAGCGACGCCAGACTTGTTTAATTTTTTACCTTTACATCTATTTATGCATTTGATTACATTGCAATTTAATGCTTATTGCTCACAAATTGTTTAAAATTCTGTTACCAATCAATTGTCTGCCTAAAATTGTATATGCTTTTTAATCGCTTATGAGAATGCAATTACTGTGCAATGTTGTTTGATTTTGCAGTGACTGAAGAAGGCTAAGGAAATTCATCTCAAATGCTCTTCCACCTCGACCAACGAGCTTCAACTCAATAGCTTCCGAGGACGGAATCTACATCAAGAAGGGGGGCATGTTAACCCTCATGGCTCACGAACACCCTATCACCTACGAGACGGACGTTGTAACCTACGGTGGACATTGTATTATTTATTTGGTAGAGTCAGGTACCGGGCTTGTCGGTCCAATAGGAAAAGGGTAAGAGTGATCGACGATGAGAGGCGCACTCTAACTGGGACATTCAAGGGATTAGTTGGCTAAGCATGGGCTCCCAAGTGTGAATGGGGTGAGCTCATATAAAAGCCAACTAAACCTAAAATTCACTCATTCTCTCATTTGTGCAATAGAAGAGTGCTCTTGCTCCATCTCCATCTCCATCTCCATCTTCTTCTTCTTCACCTCCTTGTGTGTGTGTGTGTGTGTATGAGAGAGAGAGAGAGAGAGAGAGAGAGAGAGAGAGAGAGAGAGAGAGAGAGAGAGAGAGAGAGAGTGCGATCGAGCATTGTGGTGGCACGACGGCGGTGAAGCGGTTGAGCGCGACGTAGCGGCGTCTCCTTCTTCTTCGCGACGAGGAATCCTCCACGGCAGGAGCATAGAGCGGTGAGTGACACACCATTGCCCTCTTTTGAGCTTACTAGTTAAGCTAGTTGTGTGCTTGGAGCCGTCTGTGGCTCGCACACAGTGTTAGGCAAGTCCCTTGCTTCGACAGTGCGGCAAGGAGCGCACAGAGAGTAGCGGAAATTAAAGAAGTACTTTTATGAAATTACTTTGTGAGCATGTCGGGTAAACTTAATTGATGGTACCAACATAAACATAGCATTTAGTTAACTTGGCATGAATAATACTTTTACAAGAGAGAGAGAGTTTAGAGAACATGACAACCGTTGAAGACCGGATTTATGTGGAGCCGGTTCCCCCTCCAATAGGCATTTGTATTATAGTTTCTCCCATCAAGAGAGACTTGTTACAATACAATCTTTGTGCTCCTTGTGACCTAGGTGATGCAATGAAGATGGAAAGATTCATGCATCATGAGCATAACATAAACTTTGTGGAAAGCATTAACTATCCCAAGCCTCACTCCCAAGACCTCAAACACCTTCGAAGGTGGAGAGAGCTAGCAGGGAATGAGGGTAGGGAAGAGGAAGAAGGAGTCCTACTATATGGCGAGCGAATATTTTCGAGCAAGGAGAAAATCGAGCGAGCAATGTGTGTGTGTGTGTGTGTGTGTGAGAGAGAGAGAGAGAGAGAGAGAGAGAGAGAGAGAGAGAGAGGTGCGTCTAGTTGGATGAGTGGATACCGCTTGATTTTGAATTTCTACTTTTAAGGATAAGTAAGTGGATACCAAGAATCTCTGCCTCAACAATATTTCTTGCCCGCTCTTGCTATTAGCTTTTGATCCTTCTCAAGTAGGCTTCCCACATAATCTTCATAATTTGCGACACCTATATGCAAGAAATTTATAAGCTCATCTTGCACATGCATGAAAATGAGAGCCTATGTGCTTATGCTATAGCATAGAGTATCAATATCAATATAAATAGTTACTAATCGCTATATTCTTTTTAAAAAACCATCAAAATTTAATGTGACATATCAACTCAAAAGTTCATGATTGCAAAATAAAAGAATTGCAATTTTGGGCACTTTTTTGGGTCAATTATAATGATAGAAATCACCCTCCAATTTTTTAATCCATAATACTAGAGAAGCTTTTTGTAATCATTGTTCACCAAGAAATAGTCCTATTATTAGCACCAAGTTATAAAATATGTTTTTGGCCAAGGCTTGCAATGGAGGTTTATACATGAGCTTAAGCTCCAATGATGTTTTAGCATCAATCCATATTGGATTTGAGTTGACCATCAACTTATCTAAGCCAACAATTTTTTTAGAGCTTAACCTCGGAATATTGTTAGGCATGCAACAACCTACATGCACATATGAATTGCATAACCCCAAAAAAATCATCTCTTTCTATTACTTGTAGGTATGAGTGCCAACACGGATGGGTACATGCAATGAAAGGTGGAAAATAAGGGAAATCCATAAGCACTAGCTTTGGTTTTTGGATGGAGAGGATTTGGCAACATGGATGGCTACATGAAATTCTTTGTGAGAAAATCATGACATACGAGGTCAACTTAAGTCATTAAAATTAGGTCTAATTTGTAGCTTTTGGTGTGTCAATTGATTAATATCCCTCTATTGCTATTTATTTAGTGTAAGTGCTCGCAATGATGCTTGCAATGGTTGTGTCTCTAGCCATCAACTAAGTTGACATTGTGGGGTACAAATAAAGTCTTAGTAAGCAAGTACATTAGAATAGCAACAAGACATCTATCATCATTCAAATGATGTGAATAAAACATTGTGGGTCGTGTCACATATGTCTGCTCCTTGGACATGCCCAATTTTATGTTTGTGCACAACTTGTGGCAATAAGCTACATTGCAAGAGACATTTGTTGTTCAGGGCAACCTCCTCGAGAAAAAAAAGAAATTCCTTTTATTAGAGGCAAGAATGACACTTAAATGTCTTGAACTTTAGATAACGAGGAGGCATCATGAACACTTTACAGTCAGATGAGACCTTCATTTTCTTCGGCTCATTGTCTATGTGTGTTAGCTAGGGTATTCAACTTGCCTTGTAAGAGTACCCACATGTGACAAGAAAGTTATTTGGTACATAATGGAAGTGTCTGTAGCCATCTAAACCGGTGCGAATGGCTACATGCAAGTTTCTAATGGAAATCTTTACCTATGAGTTTCTACAGGTAGCTAGCGGGGTTGTTTCATTTGCCTTCTATGAGCGCCACATGTAACAAGCAAAATTATTTGGTGCATAATGGAATTGCCTATAGCCATCCGCGCTGGCGTGGAATGGAAATCTTTACCCGTCACTCCTGCAAACATTGGCACGATCGTTCAAAAAATGAAGGGAAAATCACCAAAATACCCCTCTA
>NC_140950.1:59732362-60127362 GCF_014529385.1 Adiantum capillus-veneris
AAGGGTGCAAGAAGGGAAGAGCTATTGGTGTTGAAGCTGCTCTAGTTATAGTCGCGTTTAGCAAGACCACAAAGATATCCAAGAACTAAGCGATATTTTTTAGGACTTGAATTTTGTAGAGATTTTACATTCATACCCGCATGTGTCTATCATCAATGCAAATGACATTTGAGTCTTTGACTATGGAGAGAGAGAGAGAGAGAGAGAGAGAGAGAGAGAGAGAGAGAGAGAGAGAGAGAGAGAGAGAGAGAGAGAGAGAGAGATGGATATTAATCAATCGACACACCAAAAGAGTTATATGGTTTTTGGACAGTTGACTCTTCAAAACCATTACGTGACTTTTGGTTTTTGGAAAGTTGACCATAGATGGCCTATGGGAGGCCATGTATATTTGCGTCCATTGACATTTTGGAAGCACAAGTGATGTTTGGAGGCCGTAAACATAGATGATGGAGAAGATGCATATGTGAAGTTAAAAATTGTAAAAATGTACTTTTGAATATGCTTTCTTGCTTGATCATGAGCTGCATCAATTTTACAACATGGATATGTTCAAGGTGCTTTGCTAGATGTCACTCGATTTTGTATTAGCTTGGAAACACTTGCTCGGAGTTTGGGATTCCTCAGGAAGAAGAAACATTTCATAGGAGAAAGAATTAGTTTCTCACTTATCACATCACTCTTCTTGCTAGCATACATAATAGCATAGTAATGAAGATGGAGAAGATGACAAGCTTAAGCATTGAAGCATGGCTCTTGGTTGGATTTGCATTCCATAGCCAAGAGTGTTGGTGTAGGCTCTCAACCTCTCTACTTGCTTGGAGAACGAGAGAGAGCTGTTGCACTTTGCACCATACACAATAAGAGTGTGTGTGGGAGAGTATACCCCTCAAGCAACCCCCTAGCATGCTTTGGTCGACCCCCCCTTGTAGCTCATGCTTGAAGCTCATTGGACCCCTCTAGGCCTAGCCAATCACAAGCAGGGGCATGTCAAGCAACGAGGGTAGCCTTGGGACAAGTGTCCCCCTTTCCCTTTTGAGAGAGAGGACTTGATAAATGATAAAGCAATTAATTAAATTTGTTGAGATTCAGGCCAACTGGCCGGACATCCCACTTACTACTAACCCATCTACTAACTTAACCAGTATATACTTATTCTTTAATACAACAAAATAAGGAACTACAACAGGATAACATTGCTGTGCGCTCCACCCAAAGCAGGTCTCTGTCTCTCTGCTCTCGCACTTGCACTTGCACATGCTTCCCGCAGGCACCTTCAAATGGTATCAGAGCAGGGTTTGTGCTTCTCGTTTTTGTGTCCACGTGCGCGCACTTTTAAAAGTGCAAACAGGTTTTCGATTTTGGCATCGACAAATTTAGCGTTCCGAGAGTGTTTCCATCAGGCGTCCTGTCTTGGGATTTTAACCCCCTTTCGAAGCTGTTCGTGTAGTCAAAAGCTTCATCCAAGCTACGCTTTAGGAGTTGTATTTTTCAACTCCACTTTTGCTACAGCTACAGGTACAGGTACATGACACAGGTGCAGGTTGTTCGGAGGCTATTTTGGGCTGGTATATAGCCGTTTAATGGCTATTATGTGTTATTGAGATGGTGTTTATGGGATGATTAGGAGCACTTTTCGGCATCGACATTGTCTCGGGGTTTTCAGGCATCCATCTCCTCACAGGTTCTTGCATACATACAGGACATCCAGGTTTCTTACAGGTTGTAGTGTTTTGCATCAGCAAAGATTTCAGTGGGAGTACTTGATGCGCATATGCATTGTTTTGGCACTTTTGATAGTGCTTGAGCTCTTTTGAGAGCGGTTTTACTCCCCGTAGGGATTTGTTTACTGCTTGCACATTTTGTTTGGCGCCTGTTTGAGCGCATATACTGCACCTTGCAACATTGTTGACAGTGGATGTACGTTGAGTTGCGAAAACTGCCATATGTACCTTTTGTGGAGCCGATTTGGCTTGTTTCTAGCAGTCCCAGCCGTTTCTGAGACTCGATTTGGAGGCCCTTTTTGAGACTGGGTTGGTTTCTTGTCTGCATAACCTTTTGTGAGGGTCGATAGCGTGAGGTTTTCTTGAGCTGAGGGATTCTCGAATGCTGAGATCCTTTCGGTGATACAGGTTGTTGGAGTACCCCTTTTTTGTGGCCTCGCCATAGGACATGTATAGAGAGGGCTAGGTGCATTTGACGCCATGTTGGTAGTCTTGGGTCAGCTCTTGACTTTTTATGCACAGCTAGTGGTTGATACGCCTGTCTTATGCTCTGAGAGCATTACTTTTGATGCGTAACTGATCTCTTGTGACAGTTTTTGATTGAGATTCTGTCAGTTTTTCTGGGAAAACTCTGCCGAATTTTTTCCAGAATTACCAGTGTTTATCGCCATATTATCTTTAGTTTCCAGCCATGTCATCTAGTGGTGAAATGGATATTTACAATATACGGAAATATGATGGGACGAATTTTGCTATCTGGAAAGAGCAGATTCAAGATGTTCTTATACAAAAAGGCCAGCTGGATCCTATCATGGAGCGCCTAGAGGGCGAGTATACAAATGTTGAGTGGGAGAAACTTGATGCTAAGGCCAAATCTACCCTCCGTTTGCATTTGGCCGAATCTATGTACTTTACTGTAGTTGGAGAAAGGACTGCTAGAGATGTATGGGATAAGTTGTGTTCCAGTTATGAGAACAAAAGTGCCACTAATAAGGTTTTCTTGATGAAGGAGCTGTTTGACCTTCGTATGAAGGAAGAGGGCACTATTTCTACTCACATTAATGAGTTCAATATCATTTTCACTCAGTTGACCACTTAGGGTTTGGTCTTCGATGAGGAAATCAAATGTATCTTCTTTCTATGCAGTGTACCCTCATCTTGGGATACGTTCTATACTGTGATTAGCAGCTCAGCACCTAGTACCGGTCTGGTGTACAATGACGTCCTTGGGAGTCTGTTTACCGAGGAGATTCGCAGGAAATCTCTCGAAGGCAAGAATGATGGTGATGCGTATGTTGCTAGTGATAGACAGAGGGGTCGCACTCAAAGTCGTGCCAAAAGCAAGGAATGTGGGGGCTCATGCAATAAGTCTCGGGGTCCTATGCGTAATGTTGAGTGCTATCATTGCCATAAAAAAGGGCATGTGAAGAAGGATTGCAGGAAATGGCAGCAATGCAAGAATGATAAACAATCTGGTGACATTTCTAAGTCTGATGATTCAACCAAGGGCAAAGCAAAGTTAGAGGAGATCAATGTTCTAGAGTCTTAAAATGCTCCTATTGTAGATACTCTTTCAACGGTTGTTATGCCACTTACCTCTGACATATTGGTCTTCACAACACATCTACCTGTCGAGGCTCTTGTTATAGAAAATGCGCAGTATGCATAGAATTGGATAGTAGATTCTGGTGCGAGTTTCCATGTGACACCACATAGAGAGTGGTTCTCTACTTATTCTCACTCTTGTGGCAAAGTGAGACTTGGTGATGCTTATGAACTAGACATTGAGGGTGTCGGAAACGTCAAATTGCATCTAAGGAATGACATGCACTTTACTTTATGTAATATCATACATATGCCCAAGTTGACTAAAAGCTTGATTTTTGTTGGTCAACTTGATGATTTGGGCTACAAAACCACATTTGGCAATGGTTCGTGGATAGTACGCAAAGGTAATCTTGTTGTACTCAAAGGTCAAAAGCATGGTACCTTGTACCCATGCATGTGTCAGATGTTGGTCATGATTACATATCTATAGCCGAGCTGCCGTCTACTGAGTTGTGGCATTGCCGTCTAGGTCATATTAGCTAAAAAGGAATGAGAACTCTTACTCGTTTTGGCTACTTACCTGTCTTGTCTTATGTTGAGTTTGTGAGCACTGTATCTATGACAAACAGACTATGTCCGTGCACTTACCATCGGGTCAAAAGTGAGCTGAACCTCTAGATTTAGTACATAGTGATGTTTATGATCCTATGTCAACCAAATCTCTAGGGGGGGCTAGCTATTTTGTGACATTCATAGATGACTCTACTAGAAAGGTGTGGGTATATCCTTTCAAACATAAGGATCAAGTTCTTCCTGTGTTCCAAAAATTTTTGGCGCTCATTGAGAAACAGTCTGGCAAAAAACTCAAGAGGTTGCGGACTGACAACGGTGGAGAGTATGTCTCCAAGGAATTTGACATTTTCTGTGCTAAAAGGGGGATTAAAAGCCAGTTTACTGCACCATACACACAAGATGAGAATGGATTTGTTGAGTGCATGAATCGTACGATTCAGGAAAGAGTCACAGCCATGCTTTCTAGGGAAAATCTCACACAAGGCTTTTGGGTAGAAGCCGTCTTGACTGCAATGCACATTATAAATTTTTCGCCTAGTACGCCATTGAATTATGAGATTCCAGAAGAGTTATGGTCTAAACGTAAGCCCCACTATGACCATCTACGTGTTTTTGGTTGTGAAGCTTATGCTCACGTGCTTGAACAACTTCAACAGAAGTTAGAGCCAAAGTCACATAAATGTCATTGGATATGGTGCAGATGGAGAGGTGGGATATCATTTTTGGCACCCGGAATCTCATTGAGTCATTCATAGTTCAGATGTGATCTTCAATGAGTCAAAGATGCACAAAAAACCTATCAAGGAAATAGAGATTTGAAGAGTCACTTTTGAGGATGTTGCCTCAGAGATAGTGAAATCAACTCAGCGGGCTAGTGATGTACCTTCCACTAGCAATGCTCCAGAGGGAGAGGATAGCAATGGTCAAGGAGTGAGACGGTCTACTAGAGTCTCTCGTCCACCTGCACATTTCAAGCCAGGTCTTGATTACATCATGTTGACCGATTGCGGCGGTGAGCTAAGATGCTACCAAGGAGCCATGATGACGGATGGTGTGGTGAAGTGGGAGTAGGCTATGGAATCTGAGTATAACTCGATTCTGGCTAATGACACTTGGGACTTGGTAGAACTGCCAAATGATGCAAAAGTTTTACCTTGCAAATGGGTTTACAAGAAGAAATTTACCTCAGGTGATCCAAATTCAAAGTACAAGGCTAGACTTGTAGCCAAAGGGTTCAAACAGCAAAAGGGAGTCGATTTTGATGAAATATTTTTGCCTGTGGTCAAGATGACAACACTTAGAACCATACTTGGTCTTGTAGAGATTGAGGACATGGAACTTGTCCAAATGGATGTGAAGACAACATTTCTTCACGGGGATCTCGATGAGGATGTTTACATGCAGTAGCCTGAAGGGTTTGTTCAGGAGAACACATCTCGTGAGGAGCTAGTATGTAAGCTCAAAAAGGCCCTCTATGGCTTAAAGTAGGGTTCAAGGCAGCGGTATCATAAATTTGATGCATGTATGAGGTCTCAAGGATATAAAAGGAGCGAAGAGGATCACTACTTGTACACAAGAAAGCTAGATGATGGCTCGATGATCATTCTAGTTTTGTATGTTGATGACATGCTTATAGCTGGGAAATCCATTGCGGAAATTGCCAACTTGAAGAAAACACTTAGCAATAATTTTGCAATGAAAGATATGGGGGATGCTACACACTTTCTTGGCATGCAAGTCAAAAGAGATCGCAAACATCGTATTCTTCAGTTATCTCAGGAAACATACATTGAGAAAGTTTTGCAACGTTTCAATATGCAGGGGGGGAAAGCATTGAGTACCCCAATGTAGGCATTCTTGAAACTCAGCAAGGAATATGCACCCAAATCTGATGCTACGCGAGCTGAAATGGCTAAGGTACCATATTCTTCAGCAGTGGGCAGTCTCATGTATGCTATGGTGGCCACAAGCCAAGACATTGCTTTTGCAGTGGGAGTGGTGAGCCGATATATGGAAAATCCTGGCAGCAAGCATTGGGAAGCAGTGAAGCATATTCTTAGGTACCTCAAAGGTACAATCGGCAGGTGTTTACGCTTCGGGAATAGTGATGCATACATCGTGGGTTATGCGGATGCAGACTATGCGGGTTGTGTTGAGAATAGGAGATCGACATCTGGCTATGTCTTCATATTTGCAGGAGCAGAGCGGTTACACATTGCAGTGAGTTGATGGTTATAGGTTGAAGCCACTAGATTCCTTCACGGTTGTACATACCAGATCACTTGGGCTGCGTTGGCCTTCAAATGGGAGTTTGTTGGGATTCAGGCCAACAGGCCGGACATCCCACTTACTACTAACCCATCTACTAACTTAACCATTATATACTTATTCTTTAATACAAAAGAATAAAGAGCTGCAAAACAGGATAACGTTGTTGTGCGCTCCACCCAAAGCAGGTCTCTCTCTCTCTCTCTCTCTCTCTCTCTCTCTCTCTCTTTGCTTTCGCACTTGCACTTGTACACGCTTCCCGCGGCACCTTCAAAATTAACTATTTTATCATTGGACCCCTTCGGAGGTCAACCAATAGGCTTTAGGCACACCATGAGGGCAACATGAAGCGGAGCTTGACAAGTGTCCCTTTTGTCTTCTTTGTACCAAGCTTGCCTTGTGTGAGGGTGTGTGTTCTCTCTTTACCCCCCTCTTGTAGGGCTTGCCCCCCTCCTTGTAGGGATAGATGTTGAATTTTGCACACATTACCCCCAAGCACCTTAGTTAGCAAGCATGACAAAGCACCTCAAGGTTGGGTCGGGTTCCCACCTCAAGATCAACCCTAGCTTACCTAAGGTCAAAGGAATCTTTAACACTAACCTTTGGAGGTCTTTAATGAAGCTAACCCTAAGGTCTTTAAGATCCATTAGCTAGTCTTGCTCTTTGGCATACCATCTCTCATTTGGACCCCTTTACCATGGGCCCCGTGTTGAGATAGATCTGAAAGCATGTGTCTATATTCTAACCCTTGTTCCCATTTATTCTCCCACAATAAATGATCAGTTTAATATGAGAAAAGTATTTGGGTTGGTTAGTTATTAGATTTTATGACATTACCTCTATGTTCCTCCAAGGACTTGGAATAGATGATGATGTCATCAAAGAACACTCCAGTGAATTTGCGGTAGTGTCTAAAGATTTTCTCCATTAGACGATTGAACGTGGCCGGTGCATTAGTCAAGACAAAAGGCATGACTAGATATTCATAAAGGCCAAATTTTGTACGAACGCGGTCTTTAGAATATCTTCATCCACTATCCTTATTTGATGATAGCCACTTTTAAGGTCAATCCTAATGAAGTAGGTAGAGCCTTGTAGCTTATCAAACAGATCTTCTACCCGAGGCACGGGAAATCTTTTTTTGATAGTGATATGGTTTAGTGCTCGATAGTCCACACACACACGGTATGCACCATCTTTCTTTTGTACTAAAAGGGCTAGAGAACAAAAGGGAGAGGAGCTAGGCCTCACCATCCCTTTTTCAACCAATTCTTGTACTTGCCTCATGATCTTCTCTTGTTGAGCTTGGGAAACTTGATAAGGAGGCTTGTTAGGTGTAACATTTAATGGCCTAAAACCTTGTGTGTAGTGGAAATTAGTATGAACATAGTGGGCATTTCATTAGAATAGATTCCTAATGAGAATTACAAGAGTGCTTGGGTGGAGAGAGCAACAAAAATCATAACACCTAGTTAGATAGCATGAACAATACTTTTAAAAGAGAGAGAAATTAAGCTATTGACAATAGTTGAGGACCGGATTTGCATGGAGCCGGTCCCCTCTCCAAAAGGCTTTGTATTATGGTTTCTCCCATCAAGAGAGACATTGTACAATACAATTCTTTGTGTTCCTTCAAGACTAGCTAGTGCAATGAAGATGAAAGCTTCATGCACTAAACAAAACACTTAGCAAACACAACATCAATTATCCCCGGTCTCAGACCCAAGACCTCACACACCTTCGAAGATGGTGAGAGCTAGCAGGGTATGAAAGTAGATTGAGAGGAAGGAGTATCTTACGAGAAAGATGTGCATCTCCTCACATAATCACTCATATTAACATAGCTTAGCTTAGTAATTAGCTTGGTAGAGGAGATGAGCATGCATTGAAGCTTGGCTCTTGGTTGGATTTTCATCCACATGCCAAGAGTGTGTCGACGTAGGCTTCTATCTCACAAGCTTGGAGTAGGTGATGAGCTCTCCATTAAAGCTTGGGAAGAGATAGTCTTCTTTTCTTCACACATAGACTGTGTGTGTGATAATGCCTTGCAAAAATCAGCCCCCTCTCTCTCTCTCTCTTGGGCGAGCCCTCTTGCTATTTGCCCTTGCAGGATCCCCATTGGACAGTGTCAAGCTTAGCCAATAGGAAAATAGGGGTAAATTGAAGAGCCTTCTGACATGTGTTCCTCTTTCCCTTTTTGAGCAAGATTTATCAATTAAACTTAAATTGATTTAAATGAATTAAATCCCCATTGGACCTTTCCCCATTCTGGCCAATAGGAATTAAGTAGCCCATTGGGCTGCTCAATTCCAATTGGACCCCTTCACAGGCTGTCCAAGAATCATCCAGGAGACTTAATTTTCATTTGTTCTTTTTATTAAGTGTTTTAAAATTAATTAGACTAAATTTACTCTAGCCTAATTCTCATTGGTCCACTTCAAGGGTCATCCAATAGGAATTAAGCACACTTTGGGAGCAACTAGCTTAGGCATCTGACATGTGTCCTTTATGCCCTTTGTGTTCAAATGGGAGCTTGTGTGTGTGTGTGTGTGTAAGTTTTTTATTCTTTCTCTCTCATCCCCCTACCTTTAGGGCTCGCCCCGTCATGTGTAGGGACGTGTGTTGACTTTGGAGAGTACACAAACCACCCAATTTATCCTAAGCTTTAACCCTTTGGATACAACCTTTGAATTTTTGGAACCTTAGCATTTTGGAAGTCTTAATGGGCTGAACCTTAGGGTCTTTTTAGCCCATTGTTGCACATGGCTCTTTGGCAGATGGCCCCCCCATTGGATCCCTATTTTCCCTCCTTTGGATCCCTATTGTGGCCGGTCTGCTAGCTTAACCAATATTCTAGCTTTTTCTCCCCTGGCGCTTCCCCACATTAAATGATCAGTTTAATATGAGAAAATCATTTAGGAGAATTAGATATTTATTATTATGACATTACCTGTCTCTTGAAATCATAGTCGTCCTCGACTATGGTATAGAGAAGATAAAGCATATTCATGAGTCCTTTTCTTAGCGGGTAGAGGATCCCTATGTTACCCTACGACATCATTCCACAATGGGTGACTAGTCCATTTGGTGCTTGAGAGCCTGAGGCTGCCGCAAGCATGTCTGCACATTAGTTCTATCAGTCTTCCATAGTAGAGTGACAAGCTCTACTTGGTACTTGGGAGACGTCGTCTCCGCAAACTTGATCTAAGCATGCATACTACTTCATTTTTGTGCACAATAAAGAAAAAGAGAGTCTTATAAGACAAAAGAAACTTTGTTCATTTTTAACATTTTGTACATTTGCTTACTCTTGGGAAGCATTGTAAGCATTGCCAAGGTTTAGGTTATCCTTTAATTGTGTGTAGCGGAAATTAGCAT
The DNA here is from genome assembly GCF_014529385.1 of Adiantum capillus-veneris. Taxonomy (NCBI): domain Eukaryota; kingdom Viridiplantae; phylum Streptophyta; class Polypodiopsida; order Polypodiales; family Pteridaceae; genus Adiantum; species Adiantum capillus-veneris. Next base: position 59,741,854 of record NC_140950.1, read on the forward strand.
GAACATAGTGGGCATTTCATTAGAATAGATTGCTAATGAGAATTACAAGAGTGCTTGGGTGGAGAGAGCAACAAAAAGCATAACACCTAGTTAGATAGCATCAACAATACTTTCAAAAGAGAGAGAAATTAAGCAATTGACAATAGTTGAGGACCGGATTTGCATGGAGCCGGTCCCCCCTCCCGAAGGTTTTGTATTATGGTTTCTCCCATCAAGAGAGACATTGTACAATACAATTCTTTGTGTTCCTTCAAGACTAGCTAGTGCAATGAAAATGAAAGCTTCATGCACTAAGAAAAACACTTAGCAAACACAACATCAATTATCCCCGGTCTCAGACCCAAGACCTCACACTTCTTCGAAGATGGTGAGAGCTAGCAGGGTATGAGAGTAGATTGAGAGGAAGAAGGAGTATCTTACGAGAAAGATGTACATCTCCTCACATAATCACTCATATTAGCATAGCTTAGCTTAGTAATTAGCTTGGTAGAGGAGATGAGCATGCATTGAAGCTTGGCTGTTGGTTGGATTTGAATCCACAAGCCAAGAGTATGTCGATGTAGGCTTCTATCTCACAAGCTTGGAGTAGGAGATGAGCTCTCCATTAAAGCTTGGGAAGAGATAATCTTCTCTTTTTTCACACATGAGATTGTGTGAGTGTGTGTGTGATAATGCCTTGCAAAAATCAGCCCCCTCTCTCTCTTGGGCGAGCCCTCTTGCTATTTTCTCTTCCTCTACCCTCATTGGGCCTCCCCAAGTCAAGCCAATGATTATTAAGCAGCAAAAGTGATAGCCTTCTGACATGTGTCTCCCTTTCCCCTTTTGTGAGAGCTTTAGGTAATTTAATAATTCAACTAAACTCTCATTGGACCCCTTTGCCTCTTGGCCAATAGGAATCAGGCAAGCCATTGGGCTGTTGAATGCTCATTGAACCCCTTGGGAGACTGTCCAATAGTCATCTAGGAGACTTAATTCTCATTGGTTCTTTTATTAAGTGTTTTTAAATGAATTAAGCTAGATTTACTCTGGCCTAATTCTCATTGTTCCACCTCCAAGGCCATCCAATAGGAATTGGGCACACCTTGTGGGCATCTGGGCTAGGGAACTGACATGTGTCCCTCATTCCCTTTGTGTAAAAGGAGATTTTGTGTGTGTGTGTGTGTGTGTGACTTTCTCTCTCATCCCCTACTCCCAAGGCTCACCCCCTCCTATGTAGGGATTTGTAAAGACTTTTTGGGTCACACAAAAAGCATCCAATTTCCTTAAGGTTGACCTTTGGACACAACCTTTTTATTCTGGAACCTTAGCATTTTAGAAGTCTTAATGGGCTGCACCTTAGGGTCTTTTTAGCCCATTGTTGCACATGGCTCTTTTGCAGATGGCCCCCCCTTTGGATTCCTATTTTCCCTCCTTTGGATCCCTACTGTGGCCGGTCTGCTAGCTTAACCAATATTCTAGCTTTTTCTCCCCTAGCACTTCCCCATATTAAATGATCAGTTTAATATGAGAAAATCATTTAGGAGAAGAAGACTATCTCTTCCCAAGCTTTAATGGAGAGCTCATCTCCTACTCCAAGCTTGTGAGATAGAAGCCTACATCGACATACTCTTGGCTTGTGGATGCAAATCCAACCAAGAGCCAAGCTTCAATGCATGCTCATCTCCTCTACCAAGCTAATTACTAAGCTAAGCTATGCTAATATAAGTGATTATGTGAGGAGATGTACATCTTTCTTGTAAGATACTCCTTCTTCCTCTCAATCTACTCTCATACCCTGCTAGCTCTCACCATCTTCGAAGGTGTGTGAGGTTTTGGGTCTGAGACCGGGGATAAGTGATGTTGTGTTTGCTAAGTGTTTTGCTTAGTGCATGAAGCTTTCATCTTCATTGCACTAGCTAGTCTTGAAGGAGCACAAAGAATTGTATTGTACAATGTCTCTCTTGATGGGAGAAACCATAATACAAAGCCTTTTGGAGGGGGGACCGGCTCCATGCAAATCCGGTCCTCAACTGTTGTCAATAGCTTAATTTCTCTCTCTTTTGAAAGTATTGTTGATGCTATCTAACTAGGTGTTATGCTTTTTGTTTCTCTCTCCACCCAAGCACTCTTGTAATTCTCATTAGGAATCTATTCTAATGAAATGACCACTATGTTCATGCTAATTTCTGCTACACATAATTTTTTAGCCCATTAAATGTTACATTGGTATCAGAGCACAAGGTTTCTCTTTTGTTGCTCAAGAAGGGAGGTCCTCAAGCTAGCTATAAATGGTTGGTATTATTAATTGCCTGTGAGTAAGTAGAATAGGGATTTTTCAACCTTGCAGTGCGCCTACCTTCGTGCAGTTAACAGGGCATCACCGTCGAGAGCTATGGTCTTAATAGTGGAGTCCTATGGGGCTTGCCTACAGCTTCCTATTAGAAGCTTGAAAGGAGCCAGTGCTATTTTGGTGTTGAAAAACCCTCTCTTCTATTCCTTGCAATTAATGGTATTCGAATCGTGGGTACAGTAGCTTGAGTGCTTTTTCTAAAGGGGTAAAGAGGAGTAGCAACTAGCGCTTGAAGTGCCAAAGTACACCTAAAAAGTTTACACCTAAAAGTTGTTAGAATGGCTGACAATAGTAAAGAAAGTGAAATTAATGTTGATAACTTTGATTTTGCTCATGACCAAGATACTAATGATGCTCCGATGCTTGTTAACTATCTCGTTTCTAGGCTTCAACAAGCCATAGACAATCCATCTCTCCAAAGTGAAGTGCAATGGCAGCTCCGTGCTCACGGGATTATCCAAGCTCATCACCATGACGAGAGAACACCTAGGAAGCCTCCTTGTGAGAGTTCCAAAAGAGTTCTCTCTCCGATTCGGGAAGAAGAAGAGAATCCATACGAAGTGCTCAAGAATTTACTTCTTGATGATGCATCTCCTTTCCAAAGGAGAACTCAAGAGCCTCCACCGAAGGAACGAGAAAGAAGTGAGTCTCCCATCACCTCGACGGAGATGGCTCCACGAAGACGGAGGGCTAAACGCTCTCCATCACCACCAAAGCGGAGAAGACCATCACACTCTTCTCCACTCCATAATTCAAAGAGGGATGATAAAAAGCAAGAGAAGAAAAAGGCGAGAAAGAGGACACCCTCTTCTCCATCTTCTTGATCCTCTTCCTCTTATGAAAGTGATGGTGAAGACGCCGAAGATCAAGACAAGAAAAAGGCGAGAAAGAGGTCACCCTCTTCTCCACTTTCTTCAAATTCTTCACCTTCTGAAGAAAGTGATGGTGCAACCTTTGATGCATAAAAAAGAAGAGGCCATAGGAAATCCTATGCCGCATGGAAGAGGTCATCCAAGCTGAAGAAGTTCAAAGAGGGAGGGAAGAGCATCTCTTTCCTTACCTATGATGGCACCTTTGGTGCTACGGACAAAGCCTTGGCCTTTATCCAACAGTTCGATGCGGCGTTTGGAGATGAGGGCTTCACGGTATCCTCTAAGCTATGCCATGTAGCTATGCACTTTCAAAAGTCCGCCATGCAATGGTGGTCTAGCCTACGAGCCAACGGTGAAGCTCCACGAACATGGAAAGCTTTAAGAGATTCCATTATGAAGCAGTTTTTGGCCACCGATGCCAAAGACAAAGTACTCACCGAATGGTGAAGCTTAAAGCTCTCTGCCTATGAATCCATCCACAAATATGTAGACAAGTTTTGGGACCTACAACTCAAAGCCACTGTCTTCAAAAAGTTGGATTTTGGAGAGCAAAAGAAACAATTTTGTGCGGGCTTAACCGAAGAAATGGCGGAGTATGTCAACTCCCAAAGGCCACGTACCATATCGGAGGTAATACACCATACTATGGTGGCCTTTCGAATGAATTTCCAAACGGGGGCTAAAAGAAATAATAAGCCCACGGAAAACAAGGGTTCCAACGAGCCTAAGGGGAAGGAGAATGTCCAAAATTCTCCTAAGGGAAACTCCAACAAAGCTAAAGAGAAGGGAGTTTACAAAGGTAAGAACAAACTCTCTCCTGAAGAGCTTCAGCGTTATCGCAAGGATAACCGGTGTTTCAAGTGCGGCGAACAAGGGCATGCGTACCGCGCTGGTCCCCAAAAGAACAACCGCCAAGATCCTCCTAGAGCTTCCTTGGTTGAAATCCAAGAGGAGGCGACTCACCAAACTCATCACAAAGGATCTCCTCTATGCCATGCTTGGGGAAAGGTAAGAGAACATGATGCTTTTATTCTCTTTGACCCTGGTTCTACTCACAATTTTATATCTATAAACTTGGCCACAAAGCTAGGCATACAAGCTTACGAGATGGGAGATGTCCTACCCGCCGTAGACAGTGCCTTCAAGGGGCTAGAAGCTTCAGTCACTCCCTTAATCGGGAAATTGAGACTTCATGTCCAACGCTATGTGGACAAAGAGGACTTCTTTATCTCTCCTCTCAAGCACGAGGATGTAATCCTAGGGGCACGATGGTTTGACCGCCTGGCTGCCAATGTTAAATTTCCTGAAAGAAGAATCTCCTTTAAGTTTTGGGAAAAAGACATGTATATAGATGCTAAGGAAATGGGTAACACTATCCCCATTGTACATACACCAGCTTTCAACAACTCAATAAATAGCTCTATTTCCGTGTACATGATTTTTGTTAAAGATTCTCAAAATGAACCTAATGCTTTAGCAAAAGAAAATAAAAGCAACCAAAAGGAATTAGAGTTATCCAATTTTCTCAAGGGGTTTCAAGATGTTTTTATTGACGACATCCCTTGTGAGCTACCTCCTAAACGAGGTAATGATGACCATGCCATTGAACTTCTTCCAGGAAGTTCACCACCTAACAAACCTCCTTATAGAGTTTCTGAGGCTCAACAAGAGGAGATTATGCGGCAAGTGCATGAGTTAGTTGAGAAGGGCATGGTTAGGCCTAGCTCTCCATTTTGTTCACATGTGCTATTAGTGCACATATCGTATGTGTATCGACTATAGAGCACTAAATCGGATCACTATCAAGAATAGGTTTCCCGTTCCATGGGTAGAAGACCTATTTGATAAGCTACAAGGATCGACCTACTTCAGTAGGATTGACCTAAAAAGTTGCTATCATCAAATAAGGATAGTTGATCAAGACATTGTAAAGACCGCATTTCGCACCACATTTGGTCTTTATGAATACATTGTCATGCCTTTTGGCTTGACCAATGCACCAACCACATTCAACCGCTTGATGGAGAATCTGTTCATGCTTCATCGAACATTCACTGGAGTGTTCTTTGATGATATTATCATCTACTCTAATTCATTAGACGAACACAAGCAACACCTCCAGGTAATATTTCAAGTTTTGAGAGAGAATAAAATTTATGTTAATCGAAAGAAAAGTGAATTTTTCTTGCAAGAGATTCAGTATTTAGGTCACATTATATCTCAAGATGGCATCCAAATGGATCCATCAAAGTTAGAGGTAATAAAAGGATGGCCTAAACCAAGGAATCTTCATGAACTAAGAAGCTTTATAGGTATGTGTGCATACTATAGACGCTTCATAGAAAAGTTCTCACAAATTGCAGGACCATTACAAGATCTAACAAAGAAAAGCGTTAGGTATACATGGTCTGCTATGGAGAACAATGCTTTCGAAAATCTTATCTCTCAACCTATGCTTACACTACCGGATCTCTCAAAACCATTTGAGGTCCAATGTGATGCTTGTGGTGATTGCCTTGGAGCTGTTTTGCTCCAAGAAGGGCACGCCATAGGCTATGAGAGTCGAAGGCTTGACCCTGTTGAGCAAGCTCTAGGCATATATGAAAAGGAACTCCTTGCAGTTCTACATGCCTTAGACTCATGGAAGCACTATTTATTGGGGACTCCTTTCATTCTGCGAACGGATCACCAAAGTCTTAAGTTCATGACGCAGACCAAGCTCTCCGACAAACAAATGAGGTGGGAAAATTTCCTTTCGCAATTTCATTTTCATATTGCTCACATTGCTAGCAAGCATAATCAAGTAGCTGATGCACTCTCAAGACGGCCGAGAGTGAATGCGGTTTCCATAGCAACTCACAATGATCTATCTTCAATGATAAATGAGTATGCTATTGATCCCGATTTTAGAGATGTGATTTCAGACCTTGCATTAGGGAAGAAAGAAGAACCATTTACTTTACAAGATGGTTATCTTCTCTATGGCAATAGACTATGCGTTACTAACTCACTATGTGAGAAAGTAATGTATGAATCTCATGCTCCACCTTATACGGGGCATATAGGGATTCAATCTACCTTAAAGGGAATTGAAACATATTTCTATTGGCCTACCATGAAAGTGAACATACAAGAGTATGTTTCTAAATGTGTGGTATGCCAAAAGACAAAATTTGATAGAGGGAAGCAACTTGGATTGCTTCAACCATTGCCAATCCCTAATTGACCATGGGAGAGCATATCCATGGATTTTATGTTTGGATTGCCTAAGTCTATCCATGGGAATACGGGAATATGGACGATAGTAGACAGGTTCAGTAAACAAACTCATTTTATACCTGTCAAAAAGACTATCAAAGCCCATCAAATGGCAACGCTCTTCATTTCCAAAATTGTCAAGTACCATGGCTTACCAATGTCCATAGTGTCAGATAGAGATCCTAGAATGACCAGTAATTTCTGGAAGGGTCTCTTTAAGAATTTAGGGACAAGGCTAAACTTCTCTTCGGCCTATCATCCACAAACGGATGGCCAAAGTGAAATAGCTAACCTAACCATTCTCGATCTACTAAAATCCTATGTAACAGAAGTAGATCAAAGATCCTAATGGGAGAAGTACTTACCCTTAGTGGAGTATGCTTACAATAACACTGTACATACTTCCACGGGAAAAACACCTTTCGAGTGTAAGGTCTGTGACCCCGATCAAGAAGAGCACCATTGTACCTTGAAATGAATATAATGGAAAAAGTTACTATTTTTAGCAGTTTTCCAAATTCTGTCAATGCCATGATGTTTAGAATATTTTTAAGCTTCGAAATGTGAATTAAAATAATTTTTGTAAAAAATTTCCAAAAACAGTAAGTTTTTGGTCACCCGACCCATCCAGTTTTGACCGTCTCGAAAAACTGCACTCGTACTCCAAATTTGAAAAAATGCATTTTCGGATCCTGAGGGCTGCTAAATATGGCAGGTACTCGGGCTAGTACGTCTTAGTTAGAGCTTCGTATAGCAATTTTCGGCATCAAAATCCGACTCGTATGGCCCGTTTTAGCTTAAAATCAATTTTTCATAAAATTGTCTGGGGAGGCACCGGGGCCCGAGGCTGTGTGGGAACAGGTTCCAGCCCACTCCAGCTCAGCTTTAGCAGCTAGGGGGCACCTTCTCTCTTTGTGGGAGTCCTGGGAGAGTTTCCAAGCCAGTAACTAAGTGTCAGAGCCAGTTAACCAAGCCAACTGGACACTTGGTGGGTAGGCAACTGGACTTGTCATGCATAACTAGAGAGGCTCCCAGATGCAATAGCAACCCAGATCTATTTTCAGCTTGAGGAGGCCTATTTAAAGGTGTTCTCACACACACACACACACACACACACACACACACACACACACACACACACACACACACACACACACACACACACACACACACACACACACACACATGCTCACACACACACCCAGTACACACACACACACACACACACACACACACACACACACACCTACACACACCTTGGGGAGGTGCTGCCGGTACACACATAGTTTTTGAAGGAGAAGCAAGGAGGGAGGTGCTGCCGAAATTCTCATCTTGAGGATTCATTGGATCAGAAAAATCAGAGGATTCTCAGCACCTAATCACAGTAATCATGGTTTAATTACTGCTCTTCTTAATTCTCATCTTTATTCTCCAAATTCCTTAGCTACTATGCTTAATCCTGGCTATAATTCCCTATAGCTGCTCTTTAAATCTCCATAGCTATACTCCATTACATAATCATCATTCAATTAGCTAAATTATTCAGCCATTCATCATCCTTAACCAAGGATTAATGCATGATTAGGAAAGATTCTCTCTCTAGGCAGCATAGTTAATAAATTGTCAGTCAGTAATAGTGTAGATTTGATGAAATTCATTCTTTTACCACTCAATAGTGTTGTAATTAAATTAGACTCAATCTTCTCCCACATTAAAATGTGATTAAGGCTGAAAATTAATCCGTCATTAGGCCATTAAGAAGAGAATTTTATGTCACACATGCCTGCGACAATTCTGCATCTTTATATTGCTCTAGGAAAATGAATGAGCTTGCTTACTTCATCTCTTTTGTAAATCAACTAGTAAAATTCTGAATTTCTTAATCATCTAAGCCAAGTGATTAACCTTAGAGCCAGTTCCCATAGGGTAAGTAAAGAATTACCCATAAAATTGCTAGGTCTCGAAGGAAAAATCTAATCTCTTGCCTAAGGAGGATTCTTTAATAATTCTCATCTGCCATTTGGTTGTTATGATGCTCTCGGACTTTAGCTCTTTTCTCCAAGTTTATCATTTAAAGTAGTGAGTAAAATGGCCCCGGTTAAGAGAACTCACTTCGGTGGTGCCCACGACCACGAGGCAGGAACGAGCAATACAAATGGAAAAGGAAAAGCTCCCATGGTTGAACAAGCACCGGCCATCTCACGAGCCAATGACGAAGAAATGGAAGAGGTAGATCACAGTTTTATTCAAGTTGTTTAATTTAACATTGCATACATTTAGCTAGGAATGAACATATCCCCAAACATGTTGGAGAAATCTGACGAAAACCTCGGCAATTGAATTCATTTGTATATTAAAGTCTAAAGTAGGAAAGAAATGATTGATGGATATACTGTTTGCAATAGGAAAGAATGTCTGCTAGGGAAAATTTAGCTCGGCATGTTCATTCTATTTCCAATGTTGAATTAGTCATGAACCCCCTCCTGATCACAGGGGGCAGAGTTCCTGGTTAAGGGCTCTTGAATCCACGTCTGTTGGTTAAGCGATGGATACTCACGACTGCTGGTTAAGGGTGGGAACCCACGTCTGCTAGTTAAGCGGTGGAAATGTCCATGTCGTGCTTTCTATGCGGTGGACATACCTAGTTGTATGGGCAGCTAGGCGACAACGGGAGGAGTAAACTCTCGCTGGAGGGGAGATGTTGTACCTCCAGAACATTGAAATTTTAATGAATAAGTTTGAGTAGAATTTTTACTAGAATTCTGTCTTGGTGCTATTTGCAATACTGGTTGAAGGGCTGTCTTAACGAACAATGTGATTCGGAATTCAACAAGCAATATCTATGTTGAACAACCTTTGTGGTAGTAATTAGGTCACACAAGGAAGTGTGAGTGTGGGGGTGGAAAGTGGGGGCTTGGCTCGGGTTGCCAATGCCTACGAGATGGGTGGTCCCGATTGGTTGGGAACTCTCTGTCCCCATAGTGCTTATTTCGATATTAGTAGTACTCATTGCCCCTAGAGTGGTGAAATCTCGAGAGTACGTGCCTCTGAAACATGGGGAAAAAGGCACTCGGGTTTTCTCTCCTCTTGGAAGGTGGGTCTTAGGATCGCTAGATAGTTTAAGTACGCTTCCCCTGCGAGGTGGCGCTAGATCTCCTTGCTAGTAGGCTCGAACTCGACTCACTTCGTGATGAGAGATCGTCCGCTAGCCGAACCCTGAACCATTTGTTTGCTTCCGCAATAGATCTAGTGGCCACCAGGTTCACCATCAAATCCGCTGATTGATACGGCGGGTGGGGACCTCACATCGAGGTAATTGAGGGGAGATCAAAAAGTCCCTTACTACTTAAGGTACATGGGAAGATCTTCGCTGCTGCAGATGAGTATAGCCGAGACCTACAAGAATCTTTTCAAAAGATTAAGGATGCTATCTCTATCTCACAGCAAAGGCAAAATGCTGCTCTGCTGACAAGCACAGAAGAGCCCAAGACTTTAAAGAAAATGATTGGGTCTTATTAAAGTTTTCCAAGGTTTGATTAAGGCACACGACGGGCAAGAATCCTACGGGACACCAAAAGTACTATGCTAAACTAGCAAAAAGGTACTATGGTCCCTTCTAGATTCTTAGGCCAATCAATGAGATGGCCTATCAACTCAAGTTGCCCAATCATTGGCTCATACACAATGCTTTCCATGTGAGCCTATTAAAGCCTTACAAAGGAGAGCCACCTCAAGAACCAACTATTGAAGACCCACCGGAGATCGAGGACCAAGAGGAGGTGTTGCAGCCCGAGTCCATTCTCCGACATGAAGACAAGGTATTAAGAGGCGGTAAGACTATCCGACGACATCTTATTAAGTTTAAGAATTATCCTTTTCAAGATGCTAGATGGATGCAAGGCATACAATTATAGGATAACCTAAACCTTGGCAATGCTTACAATGCTTCCCAAGAGTAAGCAAATGTACAAAATGTTAAAAATGAACAAAGTTTTTTTTGTCTTATAAGACTCTCTTTTTCTTTATTGTGCACAAAAATGAAGTAGTATGCATGCTTAGATCAAGTTTGCGGAGACGACGTCTCCCAAACAGCAAGTAGAGCTTGTCACTCTACTATGGAAGATTGATAGGACTAATGTGCATACATGCTTGCGGAAGCCTCAGGCTCTCAAGCGCCAAATGGACTAGTCATCCATTGTGGAATGATGTCGTAGGGTAACATAGGGATCCTCTACCTGCTAAGAAAAGGACTTATGAATATGCTTTATCTTCTCTACACCATAGTCGAGGACGACTATGATTTCAAGAGAGGTAATGTCATAATAATCAATATCTAATTCTCCTAAATGATTTTCTCATGTTAAACTGATTATTTAATATGGGGAAGTGCAAGGGGAGAAAAAGCTAGAATATTGGTTAAGCTAGCAGACCGGCCACAGTAGGGATCCAAAGGAGGGAAAATAGGGATCCAAAGGGGGAGCCATCTGCAAAAGAGCCATGTGCAACAATGGGCTAAAAAGACCCTAAGGTTCAGCCCATTAAGACTTCCAAAATGCTAAGGTTCCAAAATTCAAAGGTTGTGTCCAAAGGTCAACCTTAAGGGAATTGGATGCTTTGTGTGTGACCAAAAAAGTCTTTGTACATCCCTACATAGGAGGGGGCGAGCCTAGCATGTAGGGGATGAGAGAGAAATCCACACACACACAAGCTCCCTTTGCAAAAAGGAAATGAGGGACACATGTCAGCTCCCTAGGCCAGATGCCCACAAGGTGTACCCAATTCCTATTGGATGACCTTGGAGGTGGACCAATGAGAATTAGGCTAGAGTAAATCTAGTTTAAATAATTTAAAAAAACTTAATAAAATAACCAATGAGAATTAAGTCTCCTAGATGACTATTGGACAGTCTCCCAAGGGGTCCAATGAGCATTCAACAGCCCAATGGCTTGCCTGATTCCTATTGGCCAGGAGGCAAAGGGGTCTAATGAGAGTTTAGTTGAATTATTAAATTACCTAAAGCTCTCATAAAAGGGGAAAGGGGGACACATGTCAGAAGGCTATCACTTATGCTGCTTAATAGTCATTGGCTTGACTTGGGGAGGTCCAATGAGGGTAGAGCATGAGCAAAATAGCAAGAGGGCTACCCCAAGAGAGAGAGGGGGCTGATTTTTGCAAGGCATTATCACACACACACTCACACACAGTCTATGTGTGAAGAAAAGAAGACTATCTCTTCCCAAGCTTTAATGGAGAGCTCATCACCTACTCCAAGCTTGTGAGATAGAAGCCTACATCGACACACTCTTTGGCATGTGGATGCAAATCCAACCAAGAGTCAAGCTTCAATGCATGCTCATCTCCTCTACCAAGCTAATTACTAAGCTAAGCTATGCTAATATGAGTGATTATGTGAGGAGATGTGCATCTTTCTCGTAAGATACTCCTTCTTCCTCGATGCATGCCTTGCATCCATCTAGCATCTTCAAAAGGATAATTCTTAAACTTAATAAGATATCGTCCGATATTTTTACCGCCTCTTAGTACCTTGTCTTCATGTCAGAGAATGGACTCGGGTTGCAACACCTCCTCTTGGTCCTCGATCTCTGGTGGGTCTTCAATAGTTGGTTCTTGAGGTGGCTCTCCTTTGTAAGGATTTAATAGGCTCACATGGAAAGCATTGTGTGTGAGACAATGATTGGGCAACTTGAGTTGATAGGCCATCTCGTTGATTGGCCTAAGAATCTGGAAGGGACCATAGTACCATTTTTCTAGCTTAACATAGTACTTTTGGTGTCCCGTAGGATTCTTGCCCGTCCTGTGACTTAATCGAGCCTTGGGAAACTTTCATAAGACCCAATCATTTTCATTAAAGGCTTGTGCTCTTCTGTGCTTGTCAGCAGAGCAGCCTTTTGCCTTTGCTGTGAGATAGAGATAGCATCCTTAATCTTTTGAAAAGATTCTTGTAGGTCTCGGCTATACTCATCTGCGGCGAAGATCTTCCCATGTACATTAAGTAGCAAGGGACTTTTTCATCTCCCCTCAATTACCTCGAAAGGTGCTTTTCCCGTGGAAGTATGTACAGTGTTATTGTAAGCATACTCCACTAAGGGTAAGTACTTCTCCCATTGGGATCTTTGATCTAGTTCCGTTACATAGGCTTTTAGTAGATCGAGAATGGTTAGGTTAGCTATTTCACTTTGGCCATCCGTTTGTGGATGATAGGTCGAAGAGAAGTTTAGCCTTGTCCCTAAATTCTCAAAGAGACCCTTCTAGAAATTACTGGTCATTCTAGGATCTGTATCCGACACTATGGACATTGGCAAGCCATGGTACTTGAAAATTTGTGAAACGAAGAGGGTTGCCATTTTATGGGATTTGATAGTCTTTTTGACATGTATAAAATGAGCTTGTTTACTGAACCTGTCTACTATCGTCCATATTCCTGTATTCCCATGGATGGATTTAGGCAATCCAAAGATAAAATCCATGGATATGCTCTCCCATGGTGAATTAGGGATTGGCAAGGGTTGAAGCAATCCAAGTTGCTTCCCTCTATCAAATTTTGTCTTTTGGCATACCACACATTTAGAAACATACTCTTATATGTTCACTTTCATGGTAGGCCAATAGAAATATGTTTCAATTCCCTTTAAGGTAGACTTAATCCCTCTATGCCCCGGATAAGGTGGAGCATGAGATTCATACATTACTTTCTCACGTAGTGAGTTAGTAACACATAGTCTATTGCCATGGAGAAGATAACCATCTTGTAAAGTAAATGGTTCTTCTTTCTTCCCTAATGCAAGGGCTGAAATCACATCTCTAAAATCGGGATCAATAGCATACTCATTTATCATTGAAGATAGATCATTGTGAGTTGCTATGGAAACCGCATTCACTCTCGGCCGTCTTGAGAGTGCATCAGCTACTTGATTATGCTTGCCAGCAATGTGAGCAATATGAAAATGAAATTGCGAAAGGAAATTTGCCCACCTCATTTGTTTGTCGGAGAGCTTGGTCTGCGTCATGAAGTACTTAAGACTTTGGTGATCCGTTCGTAGAATGAAAGGAGTCCCCAATAAATAGTGCTTCCATGAGTCTAAGGAATGTAGAACTGCAAGGAGTTCCTTTTCATATATGCCTAGAGATTTCTCAACAGGGTCGAACCTTCGACTCTCATAGCCTATGGCGTGCCCTTCTTGGAGCAAAACAGCTCCAAGGCAATCACCACAAGCATCACATTGGACCTCAAATGGTTTTGAGAGATCCGGTAGTGTAAGCACATGTTGAGAGATAAGATTTTCTTTAAGCTTTTTGAAAGCATTGTTCTCCTTAGCACACCATGTATACCTAACGCTTTTCTTTGTTAGGTCATGTAATGGTCCCGCAATTTGTGAGAACTTTTCTATGAAGCGTCTATAGTATGCACACATACCTATAAAGCTTCTTAGTTCATGAAGATTCCTTGGTTTAGGCCATCCTTTTATTACCTCTAACCTGGATGGATCCATTTGGATGCCATCTTGAGAGATAATGTGACCTAAATACTGAATCTCTTGCAAGAAAAATTCACTTTTCTTTCAATTAACATAAAGTTTATTCTCTCTTAAAACTTGACATATTACCTGGAGGTGTTGCTTGTGTTCGTCTAACGAATTAGAGTAGATGATAATATCATCAAAGAACACTCCAGTGAAGGTTCGATGAGGCCTGAACAGATTCTCCATCAAGCGGTTGAATGTGGCTGGTGCATTGGTCGATCCAAAAGGGATGACAATGTATTCATAAAGACCAAATGTGGTGCGAAATGCGGTCTTTACAATATCTTGATCAACTATCCTTATTTGATGATAGCCACTTTTTAGGTCAATCCTACTGAAGTAGGTCGATCCTTGTAGCTTATCAAATAGGTCTTCTACCTGTGGAACGGGAAACCTATTCTTGATAGTGATCCTATCTAGTGCTCTATAGTCGACACACATACGATATGTGCCGTCTTTCTTTTGCACTAATAGCACATGTGAGCAAAATGGAGAGCTAGGCCTAACCATGCCCTTCTCAACTAACTCATGCACTTTCCGCATAATCTCCTCTTGTTGAGCTTGAGAAACTCTATAAGGAGGTTTGTTAGGAGGTGAACTTCCTGGAAGAAGTTCAATTGCATGGTCATCATTACCTCGTTTAGGAGGTAGCTCACAAGGGATGTCGTCAATAAAAACATCTTGAAACCCCTTGAGAAAATTGGATAACTCTAATTCCTTTTGGTTGCTTTTATTTTCTTTTGCTAAAGCATTAGGTTCATTTTGAGAATCTTTAACAAAAATCATGTACACGGAAATAGAGCTCTTTATTGACTTGTTGAAAGCTGGTGTATGTACAATGGGGATAGTGTTACCCATTTGCTTAGCATCTATATACATGTCTTTTTCCCTGAACTTAAAGGAGATTCTCCTTTCAGGAAATTTAACATTGGCAGCCAGGCGGTCAAACCATGGTGCCCCTAGGATTACATCCTCATGCTTGAGAGGAGAGATAAAGAAGTCCTCTTTGTCCACATAGCCTTGGACATGAAGCCTCAGTTTCCCGATTAAGGGAGTGACTGAAGCTTCTTGCCCCTTGAAGGCACTATCTGCGGGTAGTACATCTCCCATCTCGTAAGCTTGTATGCCTAGCTTGGTGGCCAACTCTATAGATATAAAATTGTGAGTAGAATCAGGGTCAAAGAGAATAAAAGCATCATGTTCTCTTACCTTTCCCCAAGCATGGCATATAGGAGATCCTTTGTGGTGAGTTTGGTGAGTCTCCTCCTCTTGGATTTCAACCAAGGAAGCTCTAGGAGGATCTTGGCGGTTGTTCTTTTGGGGACAAGCGCGGTACGCATGCCCTTGTTCGCCGCACTTGAAACACCGGTTATCCTTGTGATAACGCTCAAGCTCTTCAGGAGAGAGTTTGTTTTTACCTTTGTAAACTCCCTTCTCTTTAGCTTTGTTGCAGTTGCCCTTAGGAGACTTTTGGACATTGTCCTTCCCCTTAGGCTCGTTGGAACCGTTGTTTTCCGTGGGCTTAATATTTCTTTTAGCCCCCGTTTGGAAATTGATTCGAGAGGCCACCATAGTATGGTGTATTACCGCCGATATGGTACGTCGTGCCCTTTGGGAGTTGACATACTCCGCCATTTCTTCGGTTAAGCCCGCACAAAATTGTTGCTTTTGCTCTCCAAAATCCAGCTTTTTGAAGACAGTGGCTTTGAGTTGTAGGTCCCAAAACTTGTCTACATATTTGTGGATGGATTCATAGAGAGAGAGCTTTAAGCTCCGCCATTCGGTGAGTACTTTGTCTTTGGAATCGGTGGCCAAAAACTGCTTCATAATGGAAGCTGTTAAAGCTTTCCATGTTCGTGGAGCTTCACCGTTGGCTCGTAGGCTACACCACCATTGTCTGGCGGACTTTTGAAAGTGCATAGCTACATGGCGTAGCTTAGAGGACTCCGTGAAGCCCTCATCTCCAAACGCCGCATCAAACTGTTGGATAAAGGCCAAGACTTTGTCCGTAGCACCAAAGGTGCTATCATAGGTAAGGAAAGAGATGCTCTTCCCTCCCTCTTTGAACTTCTTCAGCTTGGATGACCTCTTCCATGCGGCATAGGATTTCCTATGGTCTCTTCTTTTTGATGGTTCAAAGGTTGCACCATCACTTTCTTCAGAAGGTGAAGAATTTGAAGAAGGTGGAGAAGAGGGTGACCTCTTTCTCGCCTTTTTCTTGTCTTGATCTTCGTCGTCTTCACCATCACTTTCATAAGAGGAAGAGGATGAAGAACATGGAGAAGAGGGTTTCCTCTTTCTCGCCTTTTTCTTCTCTTTCTTTTTATCATCCCTCTTTGAATTATGGTGTGGAGAAGAGTGTGATGGTGTTCTCCGCTTTGGTGGTGATGGAGAGCGTTTAGCCCGCCGTTTTCATGGAGCCATCTCCACCGAGGTGGCGGGAGACTCACTTCTTTCTCGTTCCTTCGGTGGAGGCTCTTGAGTTCTCCTTTGGGAAGGAGATGCATCATCAAGAAGTAAATTCTTGAGCCCTTCGTATGGATTCTCTTCTTCTTCCCGAATCGGAGAGATACCTCTTTTGGAAGTCTCACAAGGAGGCTTCCTAGGTGTTCTCTCGTCATGGTGATGAGCTTGGAGAATCCCGTGAGCACGAAGCTGTCGTTGCACTTCACTTTGGAGAGATGGATTGCCCATGGCTTGTTGAAGCCTAGAAACAAGATAGTTAACAAGCATCGAAGCATCATTAGTAGCTTGCTCATTAGCAAAATCAAAGTTATCAACATTAATTTCACTCTCTTTACTATTGTCAGCCATTCTAACAACTTTTAGGTGTAAACTTTCTAGGTGTACTTTGGCACTTCAAGCCCTAGTTTCTACTCCTCTTTACCCCTTCAAAAAAAGCACTCAAGCTACTGTACCCACGGCTCGAATACCATTAATTGCAAGGAATAGAAGAGAGGGTCTTTCAACACCAAAACAGCACCGGCTCCTGTCAAGATTCTAATAGCTCAATAGTGGTTAAGCCGTAGGCAAGCCCCGTAGGACTCCACTATGAAGACCATAGCTCTTGATGGTGATGCCCCGTTAACTGCACGAAGGTAGGCGCACTGCAAGGCTGAAAAATGCCTATTCTACTTACTCACAGGCAATTAATAATACCAACCATTTATAGCTAGCTTGAGGACCTCCCTTCTTGAGCAAGAAAAGAGAAACCTTGTGCTCTGATACCAATGTAACATTTAATGGCCTAAGAACTTGTGTGTAGCGGAAATTAGTATGAACATAGTGGGCATTTCATTAGAATAGATTCCTAATGAGAATTACAAGAGTTCTTGGGTGGAGAGAGCAACAAAAATCATAACACCTAGTTAGATAGCATGAACAATACTTTCAAAAGAGAGATAAATTAAGCTATTGACAACAGTTGAGGACCGGATTTGCATGGAGCCGGTCCCCCCTCCAAAAGGCTTTGTATTATGGTTTCTCCCATCAAGAGAGACATTGTACAATACAATTCTTTGTGTTCCTTCAAGACTAGCTAGTGCAATGAAGATGAAAGCTTCATGCACTAAGCAAAACACTTAGCAAACACAACATCAATTATCCCCGGTCTCAGACCCAAGACCTCACACACCTTCGAAGATGGTGAGAGCTAGCAGGGTATGAGAGTCGATTGAGAGGAAGAAGGAGTATCTTACGAGAAAGATGTACATCTCCTCACATAATCACTCATATTAGCATATCTTAGCTTAGTAATTAGCTTGGTAGAGGATATGATCATGCATTGCAGCTTGGCTCTTGGTTGGATTTGCATCCACATGCCAAGAGTGTGTCCAGGTAGGCTTCTATCTCACAAGCTTGGAGTAGGTGATGAGCTCTCCATTAAAGCTTGGGAAGAGATAGTCTTCTTTTCTTCACACATAGACTATGTGTGAGTGTGTGTGTGTGATAATGCCTTGCAAAAATCAGCCCTCTCTCTCTCTCTCTCTCTCTCTCTCTCTCTCTCTCTCTCTCTCTCTCTCTCTCTTGGGCGAGCCCTCTTGCTATTTGCTCTTGCAGGCTCCCCATTGGACAGTGCCAAGCTTAGCCAATAGGAAAATAGGGGTAAATTGAAGAGCCTTCTGACATGTGTCCCTCTTTCCTTTTTTGAGAGAGCTTTATCATTTAAACTTAATTGATTTAAATGAATTAAATCCCCATTGGACCTTTCCCCATTCTGGCCAATAGGAATTAAGTAGCCCATTGGGCTGCTCAATTCCTATTGGACCCCTTCACGGGCTGTCCAATAATCATCCAGTAAACTTAATTTTCATTGGTTCTTTTTATTGAGTGTTTTAAAATTAATTAGACTAAATTTACTCTAGCCTAATTCTCATTGGTCCACTTCAAGGGTCATCCAATAGGAATTGAGCACACTTTGGGAGCAACTAGCTTAGGCATCTGATATGTGTCCTTTATGCCCTTTGTGTTCAAATGGGAGCTTGTGTGTGTGTTTAAGTTTTTTAGTCTTTCTCTCTCATCCCCCTACCGTTAGGGCTGTCCCCCTCATGTGTAGGGATGTCTGTTGAATTTGGAGAGTACACAAACCACCCAATTTATCCTAAGCTTTAACCCTTTGGACACAACCTTTGAATTTTTGGAACCTTAGCATTTTGGAAGTCTTAATGGGCTGAACCTTAGGGTCTTTTAGCCCATTGTAGCACATGGCTCTTTTGCAGATGACCCCCCCTTTGGATCCCTATTGTGGCCGGTTTGCTAGCTTAACCAATAGTCTAGCTTTTTCTCCCCTGGCACTTCCCCACATTAAATGATCAGTTTAATATGAGAAAATCATTTAGGAGAATTAGATATTGATTGTTATGACAATAGGCGGCGAGCTTCCTGGAAGGAGCTCAATGTGATGGTCATCATCCCCTTGTTTTGGAGGTAATTCCATAGGGATATCATCGATGAACACATCTTGGAATCCTTTTAGAAAATTAGACAAACCTTACTCTTCTTGATTCCTACCATTTATATTTGATGAAACATTAGAATCTTTTAGGGACTCTTTGACAAAAATCATGTATGCAAAAACTGAGCTCTTCATTGATTATCAAAAGTAGAAGGATTTACAAGTGGTGTAGTATGACCCGACTCACTAGAATCTATATACATGTTCTTTTCCTTGTAGGTGAAGTAGATTCTCCTTTCAAGGAACTTCATGTTGGTAGCCATGTGATCAAACCATGGAGCCCCTAGGATAGCATCCTCATGCTGGAGAGGAGAGATGAAAATGTCTTCTTTGTCGACATAGCTTTGGACATGGAGCCTCAACTTCCCAATCAAGGGAGTAACAAAGGCTTGTTGTCCCTTGAAAGCTGTGTCAGCCGTTACAATATCTCCCATCTCGAAAGCTTGAATGCCCAACTTGGTGGCCAACTCTGTTGATATGAAGTTGTAAGTAGAGCCAGGGTCAAACATGATAAAGGCATCATGCTCCCTTACCTTTCCCCAAGCATAGGAGAGAGATGATCCTTTGCAATGAGCATCCTCTTTTGGAGCTTCGATGATGGAAGCCCTAGGAGTCTCATTGCGAGCATTTTTCTTCGGGTAAGAACGATAGCTATGTCCTTGCTCCCTACACTTAAAACACTTGTGGTCCTTGCAAAAAGCTTCAAGATCTTCAAGAGAGAGTTTGTTTTTGCCTTTGTAAACTCCTTTTTACTTGGACCGATTGTTGTTTTTGTTTTTGGAAGTGCCTTGGGAAGAATTTTGGGCATTGGTTTTCCCCTTTGCATCATGTTTGTCTTTGTTTTCCATGGGCTTGACATTCCATCTAGCCCCTTGTTGGAAATTGATGCGTGAAGAAGCCATGGTGTGATGGATTACTTCGGTGATAGAACCAGGTTGTTGAGAGTTGACGTATTCGGCCATCTCTTCAGGTAATCCCACACAAAATTGTGCTTTTTCTTGGTGAAGTATATATTTTGGAAGACAGTAGTCTTGAGATGTAAATCCCAAAACTTATCTCTATATTTGTGGATAGACTCATGAGAGAGAAGCTTCAAACTGCACCATTCAACAAGCACTTTGTTCTTTGCATCGCTTGCAAGGAATTGCTTCATGAGATGAAAACTCGTAGAGTTTTTTATTTCTTTGGGGCTTCGCCGTTGCCACGAAGGCTAGCCCACCACTGACGAGCCGATTTCTGGAAGTGCATAGCTACATGGTGTAGCTTGGAGGAATTTGTAAAGCCCTTGTCTCCAAAGGCCACATCAAATCGTTGGATAAAGGCTCGATGGCACCAAAGGTGCCATCATAGGTGAGAAAAGAGATACTCTTTCCTCCCTCTTTGAACTTCTTCAGCTTTTGTGACCTTCGCCATGCAGGGTATATTTTGTGATGTCCCCTCTTGTATGCTCTAGGAGAATAGCCATAGCTTTCATCGAAAGAGGAGGAAGGTGAAGAAGAAGGATAAGAGGGTGACCTCTTTCTTTCCCTTTTCTTCCTTTGTTTCCTCTCTTCCCTTTCGGAGTGACGAGGAGAAGGACTATGTGTTTATCTTTTCCTCTTGGGAGGAGTTGGCGATCATCTAGACTGCCATCTTCGTGGAGCCACATCTTCATAGGAGCTTAAAGTTTCATTGCTTTCTTGCTCTTTGGATTCCCCCTCTCTTATGGGAGAGAGTCTTGTTTTGGGGATCTCTTCAAGAGGCCTCCTAAGCTCTCTCTCCTCTTGGAGAGGAAGGGAAATCCTATAAGCGCGAAGTTGTTGAGTAACTTCGGCTTGCAAAGCAAAGTTGCCCATAGCTTGATGCAACATAATAAGAAGATAATTGACAAACATGGGGGCATCATCATTAGCACCTTCATGTGCAAAATAAAAGCTATCAATGTTCACTCTACTCTCTTGGTTATTGTTAGCCATGTTAACAAAGCTTGTGTACTTACTTAGTGTATGCTTTGGCAATTCAAAACCTTAGTTGCCACTCCTCTTAGCCTTTGAAAATAAACTCTTAAGTATCTACACCCACGGCTCAAAGTGGTTATTTATAGAGAGTAGTGGAGTGGGTCTAATATTGCAGAATTGTCAAGGGCTAGCTTCTTTCAGACTTCTTATGGATCAGTAATGGTAAAGCCGTAGGAAAGTCTAAAAAGACCCCATTATTAAGTCCAAATCTCCCAAGCTGTGCACCATATCCCACATAGTGGGCTCAACAAAATTGATAATAGATCCCAATGCCACTTACCCTAATACAATTAACAAAATCAACCACTTATCCTAATATAATAGCCTTTGAAAATCAGCTCTTAAGTATCTATACCCACGACTCGAAGTGGTTATTTATAGAGAGTAGTGGAGTGGGTCTAGTATTGCAGAATTGCTGAGGGCTATCTCCTTTTGGACTTCTTATGGCTCAATAATGGTAAAGCCGTAGGCAAGTCTAAAAAGACCCCATTATTAAGTCCAAAGCTCCCGAGGTGTGCACCATATCTCACATAGTGGGCTCAACAAAATCGATAATAGATCCCAGTCCCACTTACCCTAAAAATAATTAACAAAATCAACCATTTATAGGCTACTTAAGGACCTCTCTTCTTAAGAAAGAAAAGAGAAACCAAATGCTCTGATACCAATGTAATGAAAATGGCCTATTAACTTGGAGAGTAGCAAAAATTAGAGAGGTACTTTTATGAAATTACTTTGTGAGCATAGCGGGTGAAATTAATTGATGGCTGCAACATAAACATATCATTTAGTTTACTTGGCATAAACAATACTTTTACAAGAGAGAGAGTTTAGAGAAATTGACAACAGTTGAGGACCGGATTTATGTGGATCCAGTCCCCCCTCCAATAGGCATTTACATTATATTTTCCCCCATCAAGGGAGACTTGTTACAATACAATCTTTGTGTTCCTAGGTGATGCAATGAATATGGAAAGCTTCATGCATCACGAGCATAACATAAAATTTGTGGAAAGCATTAAATATCCCAAGCCTCAGTCCCAAAACCTCAAACACCTTTGAAGGTGGAGAGAGCTAGCAGGGAATGAGGGTAGTGAAGAGGAAGAAGAAACATTTCATAGGAGAAAGAATTAGTTCCTCATTTATCATCACTCTTCTTGCTAGCATACATAATAACATAGTAATGAAGATGGAGAAGATTTCAAGCTTAAGCATTGAAGCATGGATCTTGGTTAGATTTGCATTCCATAGCCAAGAGTGTTGGTGTAGGTTCTCAACCTCTCTACTTGCTTGTAGAAAGAGAGGGAGCTCTTTCACTTTGCACCATACACAATGAGAGTGTGTGTGGGAGAGTATACCCCTCAAGAAACCCCCTAGCATGCTTTGGTTGACCCCCCTTGTAGCTCATGCTTGAAGCTCATTGGACCCCTCCAGGCCTAGCCAATCACAAGTAGGGGCATATCAAGAAACAAGGGTAGTCGTGGGACAAGTGTCCCCCTTTCCCTTTTGAGAGAGAGGACTTGATAGATGCTAAAACAATTAGTTAAATTAACTAATTATCATTGGACCCCTTGGAAGTCCAACCAATAGGCTTTAGGCACACCGTGAGGGAAACATGAAGGGGAGCTTGACAAGTTTCCCTTTTGCCTTCTTTGTACCAAGCTTGCCTAGAGTGAGGGTGTGTGGATTCTCTCTCTACCACCCTCTTGTAGGACTCGGCCACTCCTTGTAGGGATAGATGTTGACTTTTGCACACCTTACCCCCAAGCATCTTAGTCAGCAAGCATGACAAAGCACCTCAAGCTTGGGACAGGTTCCCACCTCAAGCTCATACCTAGCTTACCTAAGGCCAAAGGACTTTTTAACACTAACCTTTGAAGGTCTTTAATGAAGCTAATGCTAAGGTCTTTAAGCTCCATTATCTAGTCTTGCTCTTTGACATACCATCTCTCATTTGGACCCCTTTACCATTGGCTCCGTGTTGAGATAGATCTGAAAGCACATGTCTATATTCTAACCCTTGTTCCCGTTTATTCTCCCACATTAAATGATTAGTTTAATATGAGAAAAGAATTTGGGTTGGTTAGATATTAGATTTTATGACATCGCACGTTGTCGAGTCTCTTATAGGCAGAGCACGTCGGAGGCGATTAGGATTTTGTCATGGATGATATCGTCTGCATGCTTTTTAAGGGAGACGATGTTCAGTGACTGCAGAATGTAATGTGTATCTTGGTGGAGATGCCGCTACTTTTGGATGGGAGAATAAGCTGCTTCTGTTCTCAACCCGTGGAGCTCTTCGAGGATACATGGTCAACATGAACGTTGTCGGGAAGTAGGCTCTCTACCAAATACAGATTTTTAGTGTCACGAATATGTATGAGATTAGTGTAGGTGAGCCCATGAGATCTAACTCCTTTGGGGTTGTTCATGCGTGTGAGATCAGTGTAGGTAAGCCCATGAGATCTAATTCCTTTGGGGTTTAAAGCTAATGTGTTGAGTGTAAGCCCTTACTATCGATGAATTGTGCATGCTGCAGTAGAATGAATTGGGAATTGCTTGCATGTGAGGGTGTTGAAGTGGTTTTTGCCAATCTGGAATTCACGTGCGATGTGAAGAATTGGCATCCAACCAGTCAATGTGAGTGGGTTGCAAAGATGGCGATGTTAATATCTATATTTTTGCCCTATGCTGGGGTTGGTGAAATGAATCCAGAGGCATGTCATGCTGGAGAATGTAGTGCAGAGCTTGTAAACGCCTTCTACACCATTGATGAGGCCATCGAGAATGTCTAGGTTTCCAGCACATAGCTCGACCACTAGGCTTGGCTTCAAGCATAATGTTGCTTGGAGTTCCACAGCTTGCTTGGCATCCAATGGAATTGCTATTGTTTTGCTGCAAGAAGTGCACGCTTGTCATTTGGTTTGAATATGTGTGGCTCACCGGGAAACTGTGCGAAGACCTTTTCATTGTGTTCATCCTTTGCCTTGTTAGAGTAGAATAGGTGTATATGGTTATGTCAGCAGGCAGATCTCTATGGATGGAGTTGTCAATGAACCAATTCTCATTTGGTTGAGCACCTCTATAAACTGTTCAATGGTTTGTCTCATTGTAATTGTTAGTTTGTAGAACTTAGGGAATTCATGCCAGTACGAAGGTGCGACCACCTCGAGAAGAGCTTGCTTGCTTGTGAATATCCAAGAGTCTTTGACTGGGCTAGCTTGGCAAAGGTCACCACAGAGTATGACATCAAGGCCACCAAAAGGTTGGTCCTGTTTTCTCTTGATGGCACAAAGACGTGAGTCGGCCCAATGAGAAGACACTTGATCCTATCAAGGAGACTTCATCAAACACTACAAGCTGCAAATCTTGATAAAGTAAGGACAATGCATCTAGCTTTTCTACTCCGAGGCTTGTGTGTGTTATAGTTATCAAAGGGAAATATAAAGCTGAGTGTATGATTGTACCACCAATGTTGAATGCTGCCTTGCCTGTATATGCTCCACATGTGAGGAAGAGATGTATCTTTTTTTGATGGTGCTATGCGTTTTTTGAGCATGACATCATCGAGGATGAGTCGCTGTTGTGAATTTAGCTTCTTTAATGATGTGTGGAAATCCTCATTGGTAATGACAATATGTTTGGAAAAATGCAAAGCAAATGGTTTCTTAGTCAGTTGCTTTGATGGGCTATTGATCATCACGTTGGCATTTTTGAAATCGTTAAAGGAACTTACACTTTTTGTGTTGCGTGAGGTTGTGACGGTTGTTGCAAATCTGTCTAGTGGAGTTGGTTCGACAACAAACTGTGATTCATTGTTTCTCACTGTCTCAATGTTTGAAGTGTAGACATCGATCCAAGATGAACCTTCGGGCAGGTGCTCATTCTCCTGTGGAGGAATCAACGCGCAACAACCGTTTCATTACGTTAAACCTGTTGACATAGAAATGAGCGGTTGTAATGGGATTGACACAAGTGAGGCGATGCTGGTACGAGCTTAGACTTTCCTCGGGCTCGGCTCAATGGGGCTAGCTTCTTCACTTTAGCAAGAAGCTCTTTCCATCTCTGCTCTGCAGAGGAGTACGTGATGAAAAATGTAGGTGGTCCAAGTTGCGAATCATTGTGAAGACATTCTTTTTCATCTTTTCCTTGGAGTCGAGGGATGTGCGAAGTGCCTCAAAGTCTCTAAAGCCTAACCTTGAGCTGAGAAGCCTCTCTGTGTTTGTGTCTTCTTCAACTTGTCTTGTAGTCAATGTTGCACCATCTAGCTTTCCCTTGCGCATTCGCACCCAAACAAAGGAAGCTCTCTCTCTCTCTCTCTCTCTCTCTCTCTCTCTCTCTCTCTCTCTCTCTCTCTCTCTCTCTCTCTCTCTCTCTCTCTCTCTCAAGTTATCAGAAGACAGAGAGCTTGAGAGAGGACTTAATGGTCCCATTACTAGCTGTTACTTAGGTGGGCCTCATCTGCTTCACTCAATGGAGACTAGAATTTATATGAAATTCCTTGACCCATAGGAAATTTGGGTGCTCAATAAGAATAGCGGCTCAACCTTGACTCTTTCTTTGCTCTCTCACTCTCTGTCTCTGCCTGTGATAGAGTTATGTATATTTGTTGTGACAAAAATTTTTCCGTGCCACCTCTGATCTGTCTCTCATTTTCCCCGACCACTCTTTCGATGGGAAGACATGTTACACCCATCTCCTTTTAGTTGGCTTTGGTCATGTTAAATGACCAAGAAGGGCTAAGGACTGATTGTTCGAGTGAGAACTAATGGGGGAACTTGGAAGAGAGAGAGTTGGGCCTCAGGAGGTCCTAACTTGGTATAAAAAACTTCATCAGTCCTAAGCAAGTGAATGTGCACCAACATTCTCATCTGCATGTTGATGGTGGTCATGATGATGCAAGGCATACACCATTCAAGAAGATCCAAATGTTGGTAGAAGGTGACAACACACACTGAAAGGAATCGGGCTCCTATCCTCACAAAGGTGTTGTACATTGCGTTCCCACTCAGGCACAAAGTGGAACCCATAATTGTAGTTGTTTTCATGTTTTCTTAATAACGAGCGTTTAAACAAGTACCCAAAAGGTTGACCATTTGAGCAGTACATGGAATGAGGATCCAACATAGCCAAGTACCCAAAGGTTGACCATCTGCAGGCATTTGACAGAGATCCTTGATGAAGGGGTAAGGGGTGTAGTGCCATCAACTCGAGTTGCATCGGGGATTATGCGGGGAAGCCTATCGTGTGTAGGAATACAAGGGAGGAAGAGCCTACAACACGTAGGGGGATGCAAATGAGGGTGGTCATGCCATTAGATGGTAGCAAAGTATAAGCTACATTATGCGTGCATGAGGCAACAAATCACATTATGCAATGTGACAATTGTGCTGCAAAGTGGGCCTCTCAACATGCGTGGTGGAGATGGAAGACATCCCTACGTTGGGACATGGTGAGATAGGGAGGGTAAGTTGTAACAATGGAGATTGATATTGTGGAAAGGTTTAGGGTACGTAGTTGCGGGGATGAGAGAGAGAGAGAGAGAGAGAGAGAGAGAGAGAGAGAGAGAGAGAGAGAGAGAGAGAGAGAGAGAGAGAGAGAGAGAGAGAGGATGCAATACCAAGCTTGCAGGTGAAAGACAATCACAGATTAGCATGGATTGCCTACATGGCATTGAATAGAGGTAGCAGGCACTTTGGTGTAATAGGGTAAGGAGCTTGGTTGACTACAAGGGCATATAAAAAAGGGAAGTGGGAGGTAAGGGGAGGTGCTACATGTGTAAGCAGGGTAAGTAGCTCAACTGACTATGATGGCCTAATGTGAATCTACTTCTCTGTTATAATGACAATGGGAGTGAGTCTAGATCCCTCCTTGAGCTCAAGTAGTGCCATTTGGAGGGCCTAACTTTGGCAATACGTACATGCAAAAAGTGTTTGTCGAATCCGGACGGGATATTGAGTTGCCATTTGGGCAAATAGGGTTCATCCATTCAAAGCGATAAGGCTTACCTCAGCTTGGGTAGGCTTTTCCAAACTAATGAAGCTTTGCAATACCTACATGCTATTATCTCCCTCACCTTGATTGTCAATCTTAAAAATCTCTCTCTCTCTCTCTCTCTCTCTCTCTCTCTCTCTCTCTCTCTCTCGTACTATAGGTGTTTTGAGACGGCTTAGGAGGCTATGTTTTTTTATTATCGTTAGAGCATTATCTTGGCTATATTTGAAGGGTTTTTATACTAAGTCACTTCAAATTTTGTAGGTTTTCTCACCTATAAATTCAAAATTTGAGGAAAATCTCAAATTTTGTAGGTGGGATTACATTAAACCTAGGTTTTTTATCAAGCACTATGATGTTTGCCACAACGGGACTTGAACCACCTTGACTCCTCACTTATTGTCAACATTGTGCTGACACACAATGGTTTTTATGCGAAGAATAATAATCGAGTATGACCTGTAGATGTTCCACTTTTACACGAGACACATTTCGAATTGTGTGTCAGCAGTACACCTCAAGCATTTGAGGTACTTATGAAGGGTCTCACAATTCTAATGACATCAATATGCTAATGACAATGAATTTTTTTGCATGCTGATTTATGCGTATTTCTAGCTTCATGCATCAAAGAAAGTGGTAGAGATAGATAGAGCATTTTGTAAGTTTGCAAAAAGCTGAAAAATTATACCTATGTCAATATTGTTTTCTTAGCGAAGCATGGGTTAACCGCTCCCTATGTAAATGCTCTCCATGTCTTAATCCCAAGGGAACTCAAATATTTATTTAAAGAGAAAAAGACAATTTGTATCAAATGTTTGGAAGCATAAGTGAAAAACTACAATTTAATAATATATATTTGACACAAATGTAAGATAGCAAATGTCATAATAATCAATATCTAATTCTCCTAAATGATTTTCTCATATTAAACTGATCATTTAATGTGGGGAAGTGCCAAGGGAGAAAAAGCTAGAATATTGGTTAAGTTAGCAGACCGGCCACAATAGGGATCCAAAGGAGGGAAAATAGGGATCCAAAGGGGGGGCCATCTGCAAAGAGCCATGTGAAACAACGGGCTAAAAAGACCCTAAGGTTCAGCCCATTAAGACTTCCAAAATGCTAAGGTTCCAAAATTCAAAGGTTGTGTCCAAAGGTCAACCTTAGGGAAAATTGGATGCTTAGTGTGTGCCCAAAAAGTCTTTCTACATCCCTACATGGGAGGGGGCGAGCCCCAAAGCTAGGGGATGAGAGAGAAAGCCACACACACACACACAGGCTCCCTTTACACAAAGGGAATGAGGGACACATGTCAGCTCCCTAGGCCAGATGCCCACAAGGTATGCCCAATTCCTATTGGAAGACCCTTGAAGTGGACCAATGAGAATTAGGCTAGAGTAAATCTAGTTTAATTAATTTAAAAACATTTAATAAAAGAAACCAATAAGAATTAAATGTCCTAGAAGACTATTGGGCAGTCTCCCAAGGGGTCCAATGAGCATTCAGGAGCCCCATGGCTTGCCTGATTCCTATTGGCCAGGAGGCAAAGGGGTCCAATGAGAGTTTAGTTTAATTATTTAATTATCTAAAGCTCTCACAAAAGGGGAAAGGGGGACACATGTCAGAAGGCTATCACTTATGCTGCTTAATCCCTATTGGCTTGACCTGGGGAGGTCCAATGAGGCAAAAGCCAGACTAACTTAGCAGCTAGGGCTCGCCCAAGAGAGAGAGGGGGCTGATTTTTGCTTGGCATTGACACACACACTCTCACACTTGACCATGTGTGAAGGGAAAATACTCTATCTCCTCCCAAGCTTTAATGGAGAGCTCATCACCTACTCCAAGCTTGTGAGATAGAAGCCTACATCAACACTCTCTTGGCATGTGGATGCAAATCCAACCAAGAGCCAAGCTTCAATGCATGCTCATCTTCTCTACCAAGCTAATTACTAAGCTAAGCTATGCTAATATGAGTGATTATGTGAGGAGATGTACTTCTTTCTCGTAAGATACTTCTTTTTCCTCTCAATCTACTCTCATACCCTGCTAGCTCTCACCATCTTCGAAGGTGTGTGAGGTCTTGGGTCTGAGAACGGGGATAATTCAAGTTGTGTTTGATTAAGTGTTTTGCTTGGTGTATGAAGCTTCCATCTTCATTGCACTAGCTCGTCTTGAAGGAACACAAAGAATTGTATTGTACAATGTCTCTCTTGATGGGAGAAACCATAATACAAAGCCTTTTGGAGGGGGGACCGGCTCCATGCAAATCCGGTCCTCAACTGTTGTCAATAGCTTAATTGCTCTCTCTTTTGAAAGTATTGTCGATGCTATCTAACTAGGTGTTATGCTTTTTGTTGCTCTCTCCACCCAAGCACTCTTGTAATTCTCATTAGGAATCAACTCTAATGAAATGCTCACTATGTTCATGCTAATTTCCGCTACACATAAGATTTTAGGCCATTAAATGTTACATTGGTATCAGAGCTCAAGGTTTCTCTTTTCTTGCTCAAGAAGGGAGGTCCTCAAGCTAGCTACAAATGGTTGGTATTATTAATTGCCTGTGAGTAAGTAGAATAGGGATTTTTCAACCTTGCAGTGCGCCTGCCTTTGTGCAGTTAACGGGGCATCACCGTCGAGAGCTATGGTCTTAATAGTGGAGTCCTACGGGGCTTGCCTACGGCTTAACCACTATTGAGCTATTAGAAGCTTGACAGGAGCCGGTGCTGTTTTGGTGTCGAAAGACCCTCTCTTCTATTCCTTGCAATTAATGGTATTCGAGCCGCGGGTACAGTAGCTTGAGTGCTTTTTCTAAAAGGGTAAAGAGGAGTAGCAACTAGGGCTTGAAGTGCCAAAGTACACCTAAAAAGTTTACACCTAAAAGTTGTTAGAATGGCTGACAATATTAAAGAGAGTGAAATTAATGTTGATAACTTTGATTTTGCTCATGAGCAAGCTACTAATGATGCTTCAATGCTTGTTAATTATCTTGTTTCTAGGCTTCAACAAGCCATGGGCAATCCATCTCTCCAAAGTGAAGTGCAACGGCAGCTCCGTGCTCACGGGATTCTCCAAGCTCATCACCATGACGAGAGAACACCTAGGAAGCCTCCTTGTGAGACTACCAAAAGAGGTCTCTCTCCGATTCGGGAAGAAGAAGAGAATCCATATGAAGGGCTCAAGAACTTACTTCTTGATGATGCATCTCCTTCCCAAAGGAGAACTCAAGAGCCTCCACCGAAGGAACGAGAAAGAAGCGAGTCTCCCGCCACCTCGGCGGAGATGGCTCCACGAAGACGGCGGGCTAAACGCTCTCCATCACCACCAAAGCGGAGAAGACCATCACACTCTTCTCCACGCCATAATTCAAAGAGGGATGATAAAAAGCAAGAGAAGAAAAAGGCGAGAAAGAGGACACCCTCTTCTCCATCTTCTTTATCCTCTTCCTCTTATGAAAGCTATGGTGAAGACGACAAAGATCAAGACAAGAAAAAGGCGAGAAAGAGGTCACCCTCTTCTCCACCTTCTTCAAATTCTTCATCTTCTGAAGAAAGTGATGGTGGAACTTTTGAACCATCAAAAAGAAGAGGCCATAGGAAATCCTATGCCGCATGGAAGAGGTCGTCCAAGCTGAAGAAATTCAAAGAGGGAGGGAAGAGCATCTCTTTCCTTACCTATGATGGCACCTTCGGTGCTACAGACAAAGTTTTGGCCTTTATCCAGCAATTCGATGCGGCGTTTGGAGATGAGGGCTTCACGGAGTCCTCTAAGCTACGCCATGTAGCTATGCACTTTCAAAAGTCCGCCAGACAATGGTGGTCTAGCCTACGAGCCAACGGTGAAGCTCCACGAACATGGAAGGCTTTAAGAGCTTCCATTATGAAGCAGTTTTTGGCCACCGATGCCAAAGACAAAGTACTCACCGAATGGCGAAGCTTAAAGCTCTCTCCCAATGAATCCATCCACAAATATGTAGACAAGTTTTGGGACCTACAACTCAAATCCACTGTCTTCAAAAAGTTGGATTTTGGAGAGCAAAAGCAACAATTTTGTGCGGGCTTAACTGAAGAAATGGCGGAGTATGTCAACTCCCAAAGGCCACGTACCATATCGGCGGTAATACACCATACTATGGTGGCCTCGCGAATCAATTTCCAAACGGGGGGTAAAAGAAATAATAAGCCCCCGGAAAACAAAGGTTCCAATGAGCCTAAGGGGAAGGACAATGTCCAAAAGTCTCCTAAGGGCAATTCCAACAAAGCTAAAGAGAAGGGAGTTTACAAAGGAAAGAATAAACTCTCTCCTGAAGAGCTTGAGCGTTATCGTAAAGATAACCGGTGTTTCAAGTGCGGCGAACAAGGGCATGCGTACCGCGCTTGTCCCCAAAAGAACAACCGCCAAGATCCTCCTAGAGCTTCTTTGGTTGAAATCCAAGAGGAGGAGATTCACCAAACTCACCACAAAGGATCTCCTCTATGCCATGCTTGGGGAAAGGTAAGAGAACATGATGCTTTTATTCTCTTTGACCCTGGTTCTACTCACAATTTCATATCTATGGAGTTAGCCACCAAGCTAGGCATACAATCCTACGAGATGGGAGATATCCTACCCGCAGACAGTGCCTTCAAGGGGCAAGAAGCTTCAGTCACTCCCTTAATCGGGAAATTGAGGCTTCATGTCCAAGGCTATGTGGACAAAGAGGATTTCTTTATCTCTCCTCTCAAGCATGAGGATGTAATCCTAGGGGCACCATGGTTTGACCGTCTGGTTGCCCATGTTAAATTTCCTGAAAGGAGAATCTCCTTTAAGTTCAGGGAAAAGGACATGTATATAGATGCTAGGGAGATGGGTAACACCATCCCCATTGTACATACACCAGCTTTCAACAAGTCAATAAAGAGCTCTATTTCCGTGTACATGATTTTTGTTAAAGATTCTCAAAATGAACCTAATGCTTTAGCAAAAGAAAATAAAAGCAACCAAAAGGAATTAGAGTTATCCAATTTTCTCAAGGGGTTTCAACATGTCTTTATTGACGACATCCCTTCTGAGCTACCTCCTAAACGAGGTAATGACGACCATGCAATTGAACTTCTTCCAGGAAGTTCACCGCCTAACAAACCTCCTTATAGAGTTTCTCAAGCTCAACAAGAGGAGATTATGCGGCAAGTGCATGAGTTAATTGAGAAGGGCATGGTTAGGCCTAGCTCATCTCCATTTTGCTCACCTGTGCTATTAGTGCAAAAGAAAGACGGCACATATCGTATGTGTGTCGACTATAGAGCACTAAATAGGATCACTATCAAGAATAGGTTTCCCGTTCCACGGGTAGAAGACCTATTTGATAAGCTACAAGGATCGACCTACTTCAGTAGGATTGACCTAAAAAGTGGCTATCATCAAATAAGGATAGTTTATCAAGACATTGTAAAGACCGCATTTCGTACTACATTTGGTCTTTACGAATACATTGTCATGCCTTTTGGCTTGACTAATGCACCAGCCACATTTAACCGCTTGATGGAGAAGCTGTTCAGACTTCATCGAACCTTCACTGGAGTGTTCTTTGATGATATTATCATCTACTCTAATTCATTAGAGGAACATAAGCAACACCTCCAGGTAATATTTCAAGTTTTAAGAGAGAATAAACTTTATGTTAATCGAAAGAAAAGCGAATTTTTCTTGCAAGAGATTCAATATTTAGGTCACATTATCTCTCAAGATGGAATCCAAATGGATCCATCCAAGTTAGAGGTAATAAAAGGATGGCCTAAACCAAGGAATCTTCATGAACTAAGAAGCTTTATAGGTATGTGTGCATACTATAGACGCTTCATAGAAAAGTTCTCACAAATTGCGGGACCATTACATGACCTAACAAAGAAAAATGTTAGGTATACGTGGTCTGCTAAGGAGAACAATGCTTTCGAAAAGCTTAAAGAAAAGCTTATCTCTCAACCTGTGCTTACACTACCGGATCTCTCAAAACCATTTGAGGTCCAATGTGATGCTTGTGGTGATTGCCTTGGGGCTGTTTTGCTCCAAGAAGGGCACGCCATAGGCTATGAGAGTCGAAGGCTCGACCCTGTTGAGCAAGCTCTAGGCATATACGAAAAAGAACTCCTTGCAGTTCTACATGCCTTAGACTCATGGAAGCACTATTTATTGGGGACTCCTTTCATTCTGCGAACGGATCACCAAAGTCTTAAGTACTTCATGACGCAGACCAAGCTCTCCGACAAACAAATGAGGTGGGCAAATTTCCTTTCGCAATTTCATTTTCATATTGCTCACATTGCTGGCAAGCATAATCAAGTAGCCGATGCACTCTCAAGACGACCGAGAGTGAATGCGGTTTCCATAGCAACTCACAATGATCTATCTTTAATGATAGATGAGTATGCTATTGATCCCGATTTTAGAGATGTGATTTCAGCCCTTGCCTTAGGGAAGAAAGAAGAACCATTTACTTTACAAGATGGCTATCTTCTCTATGGCAATAGACTATGCGTTACTAACTCACTACGTGAGAAAGTAATGTATGAATCTCATGCTCCCCCATATGCGGGGCATAGAGGGATTCAGTCTACCCTAAAGGGAATTGAAACATATTTCTATTGGCCTACCATGAAAGTGAACATACATGAGTATGTTTCCAAATGTGTGGTATGTCAAAAGACAAAATTTGATAGAGGGAAGCAACTTGGATTGCTTCAACCCTTGCCAATCCCTAATTCACCATGGGAGAGCATATCCATGGATTTTATCTTTGGATTGCCTAAGTCTATCCATGGGAATACGGGAATATGGACGATAGTAGACAGGTTCAGTAAACAAGCTCATTTTATACCTGTCAAAAAGACTATCAAAGCCCATCAAATGGCAACCCTCTTCATTTCGCAAATTTTCAAGTACCATGGCTTGCCAATGTCCATAGTGTCGGATAGAGATCCTAGAATGACCAGTAATTTCTGGAAGGGTCTCTTTGAGAATTTAGGAACAAGGCTAAACTTCTCTTCGGCCTATCATCCACAAACTGATGGCCAAAGTGAAATAGCTAACCTAACTATTCTCGATCTACTAAAAGCCTATGTAACGGAAGTAGATCAAAGATCCCAATGGGAGAAGTACTTACCCTTAGTAGAGTATGCTTACAATAACAATGTACATACTTCTACAGGAAAAGCACCTTTCGAGGTAATTGAGGGAAGATCAAAAAGTCCCTTGCTACTTAAGGTACATGGGAAGATCTTCACTGCAGATGAGTATAGCCGAGACCTACAAGAATCTTTCCAAAAGATTAAGGATGCTATCTCTATCTCACAGCAAAGGCAAAAGGCTGCTGCTGACAAGCACAGAAGAGCCCAAGCCTTTAAAGAAAACGATTGGGTCTTGTTAAAGTTTCCCAAGGCTCGATTAAGGCACACGACGGGCAAGAATCCTACGGGCCACCAAAAGTACTATGCTAAACTAGCAAAAAGGTACTATGGTCCCTTCCAGGTTCTTAGGCCAATCAATGAGATGGCCTATCAACTTAAGTTGCCCAATCATTGGCTCATACACAATGATTTTCATGTGAGCCTCTTAAAGCCTTACAAAGGAGAGCCACCTCAAGAACCAACTATTGAAGACCCACCGGAGATCGAGGACCACGAGGAGGTGCTGCAGCCCGAGTCCATTCTCCGACATGAAGACAAGGTATTAAGAGGCGGTAAGACTATCCGACGATATCTTATTAAGTTTAAGAATTATCCTTTTGAAGATGCTAGATGGATGCAAGGCATACAATTAAAGGATAACCTAAACCTTGTCAATGCTTACAATGCTTCCCAAGAGTAAGCAAATGTACAAAATGTTAAAAATCAACAAAAATTTTTGTCTTATAAGACTCTCTTTTTCTTTATTTGTGCACAAAAATGAAGTAGTATGCATGCTTAGATCAAGTTTGCGGAGACGACGTCTCCCGAACACCAAGTAGAGCTTGTCACTCTACTATGGAAGATTGATAGGACTAATGTGCAGACATGCTTGCGGCAGCCTCAGGCTCTCAAGCGCCAAATGGACTAGTCATCCATTATGGAATGATGTCGTAGGGTAACATAGGGATCCTCTACCCGCTAAGAAAAGGACTCATGCATATGCTTTATCTTCTCTACACCATAGTCGAGGACGACTATGATTTCAAGAGAGAGGTAATGTCATAATAATCAATATCTAATTCTCCTAAATGATTTTCTCATATTAAACTGATCATTTAATGTGGGGAAGTGCCAAGGGAGAAAAAGCTAGAATATTGGTTAAGTTAGCAGACCGGCCACAGTAGGGATCCAAAGGAGGGAAAATAGGGATCCAAAGGGGGGGCCATCTGCAAAGAGCCATGTGAAACAACGGGCTAAAAAGACCCTAAGGTTCAGCCCATTAAGACTTCCAAAATGCTAAGGTTCCAAAATTCAAAGGTTGTGTCCAAAGGTCAACCTTAGGGAAAATTGGATGCTTAGTGTGTGCCCAAAAAGTCTTTCTACATCCCTACATGGGAGGGGGCGAGCCCCAAAGCTAGGGGATGAGAGAGAAAGCCACACACACACACACAGGCTCCCTTTACACAAAGGGAATGAGGGACACATGTCAGCTCCCTAGGCCAGATGCCCACAAGGTATGCCCAATTCCTATTGGAAGACCCTTGAAGTGGACCAATGAGAATTAGGCTAGAGTAAATCTAGTTTAATTAATTTAAAAACATTTAATAAAAGAAACCAATAAGAATTAAATGTCCTAGAAGACTATTGGGCAGTCTCCCAAGGGGTCCAATGAGCATTCAGGAGCCCCATGGCTTGCCTGATTCCTATTGGCCAGGAGGCAAAGGGGTCCAATGAGAGTTTAGTTTAATTATTTAATTATCTAAAGCTCTCACAAAAGGGGAAAGGGGGACACATGTCAGAAGGCTATCACTTATGCTGCTTAATCCCTATTGGCTTGACCTGGGGAGGTCCAATGAGGCAAAAGCCAGACTAACTTAGCAGCTAGGGCTCGCCCAAGAGAGAGAGGGGGCTGATTTTTGCTTGGCATTGACACACACACTCTCACACTTGACCATGTGTGAAGGGAAAATACTCTATCTCCTCCCAAGCTTTAATGGAGAGCTCATCACCTACTCCAAGCTTGTGAGATAGAAGCCTACATCAACACTCTCTTGGCATGTGGATGCAAATCCAACCAAGAGCCAAGCTTCAATGCATGCTCATCTTCTCTACCAAGCTAATTACTAAGCTAAGCTATGCTAATATGAGTGATTATGTGAGGAGATGTACTTCTTTCTCGTAAGATACTTCTTTTTCCTCTCAATCTACTCTCATACCCTGCTAGCTCTCACCATCTTCGAAGGTGTGTGAGGTCTTGGGTCTGAGAACGGGGATAATTCAAGTTGTGTTTGATTAAGTGTTTTGCTTGGTGTATGAAGCTTCCATCTTCATTGCACTAGCTCGTCTTGAAGGAACACAAAGAATTGTATTGTACAATGTCTCTCTTGATGGGAGAAACCATAATACAAAGCCTTTTGGAGGGGGGACCGGCTCCATGCAAATCCGGTCCTCAACTGTTGTCAATAGCTTAATTGCTCTCTCTTTTGAAAGTATTGTCGATGCTATCTAACTAGGTGTTATGCTTTTTGTTGCTCTCTCCACCCAAGCACTCTTGTAATTCTCATTAGGAATCAACTCTAATGAAATGCTCACTATGTTCATGCTAATTTCCGCTACACATAAGATTTTAGGCCATTAAATGTTACAGCAAAAAAGGAAGTTGTATGTACATTAACCCCCCCCCCCCCCCCCCCCCTCTCTCTCTCTCACATGCGCACATCGAAGACCGTGCAGGACAAACTTGCATTTGAGCATGGATAAACAAGTGTTCATTGTGTGTGTGTCATGGGGAGATGCGCGTGCGCGTGCACACACACACACACCCCCCTTTTTTTTTTGGTAAGAGCGAGCAAGACCCACCGATAGATGGGTTGTGCAAGCGAGTACTTTACTAAGGCTTTATGCAAGCCAAAAATTCACTAAATAGAAATTCTACCAAATATTTTTTCTTGACGTTGTGTGGAAGCATGTAGTATTGGGCTCATCTTTTGACAATGCTTGTAGGTGTCTATACATGGTGCTACATTTCAGATCATAGAAGGCCAACAGACTCCTAACCATTTGAACCTCTCCACTTTAAAATAGTTTGATGGCGGCAGTGAACTACCTTCACGAGGTTGAAAATTTGCCAAGTGCTTATATAGGTTCTCACCACCTTCAAGAATTTTGATGAATGTTTTCAACCCACCCTCTCGTGGGATTGACTCTCCTATATGGAAAAAGGAATATTTTCTACACTTGAAGACAAGAATCAATGATATCTACTAACATAATATGGTGGAAGGGGGAGCCCTTTACACGTGTCCAAAACTAAAAAAAGCTAAAGTCCAAAACTAAAAAAAGCCCCTTTGCACGCGATAAAGAGGGAGAGAGGGGGAGAGAGAGAGAGGCCGCCGGCTGTACTAGTGAATATGAATGGAGAAGGTTGGGAATAGAGACATGAGGGTGCTAATGTATTGTGAGGAGACAAGAGTGTCATTGGTAGGGTCTCTTTTTTGACGAACATTTTACTAGTATTTTTTGTTTTTTTTGGCCTACATCAGGCCTTAGTAGACTCCTAGCATTCTTGAAGCAGTTGTGAACCATTGAATTAAGATTGTTGTGAGAAAATCACGACAAGTCTTGGACTATCATGACCAAGGATACAAGCAACAAGGCAAAACTTTGCTCTGAAGGTGGTCAGTGGAAAGGCATCGAGGTGCACAACAAACTTTTAGCCCCAGGGTGGGCTAGCCTTAGATCGAGTGGCATCATAGGAGAGCTAGTGCGAAAGTGCAATAGAGAAACATGGGCATTGGAATGGGGTGAATTAATTAGATAATTCCAGAACTCCATATCACAATGGTCCACCTGGCTCTCTAAATCTGCTGGGGTTATCGTGAACCCTTATTGGAGAGAAATTGCTAGAATGATGAACAATAAAGAAATTCAATGGCTGGGCCACTTTTGGGATAGAAATAACAAGTGCTGGAAATACTCTGACCAGGTGGTTTCCCATCTTCAACTCAATAACACTGAGAAGCTACTTGTCAACAGGATTGTAGAAGGCCTGGACACTGTTCCGATGCTGATTTGCAAATCTACTTTTGAGTGGAAAGCTTGGAAATGGCACACGAGTAGCTGTTTCTCCAAACCCCATACCGAGGGCATTTACCAATTGTTAATCCATGAGGCTGACTGGTTCGCCCCTTTAAACAAGCAATGGAAGAAGCAACGGTTGTACTTTGGGGGGTCTTGCCAAGAGGCGTCAAGGTTCAAGCGTGTGGTATCGGGCCCGATAGGTGTTCATGGTGCAGATTGGCTAGCGGAGACCTCAGCCACCTTTTCATGGAATGCTCAGCTATTAGAGGCCTTGCATGAAAGATGTGCAAATGGATACAAAGGACGTGGAAGATAGGGTTTTTCAAGAAAGATTTGTGTATTGGTTGCAAACAGCTTCGTAGTTTTGCTCTCCTAATTTGTACTGAAATTGTCAGATAATGTTTCTTTAGTAATATTTGGAAGGCTAGGAATGGTCGTGTCTTTGATTGCGACCTCTCTGTGGCTAGCTTCTCAGAGATTGTAAAAGAAAGCAAGGAGTTAATATATGTGGTACGTAAAATGCATAACTCGGATGATTGGCTTAAGGAAACCCTTGCCAGCCGGTCTAGCCCTGCTGTGTAAAGGATTGGGATGTTCGCAATAGTACGCAACTAGATACTTGTAGCCAATGTGTGAACAAGGCAGGCGACAGTAGCGCAAAACACATGCATTTCCGTTGGACTCGTCTGAACCCGATCTTAAAAAGATGATGAGAGAAACTAAGGGGCCCTCTAGCTAGTACGAGCCTCGTCCCACCCAGTGAATGGGGGGGTTGCAGTGTTGTCAGTTCTTATGCGGTCTAAAAGTTGAAAGGAGACACCCAAACCCAACCTTGCGCCTTCAAGTTTAATATATTCCACACCAAAAAAAAGGAGCCAACCGGTTGACTAGAGACGAAGAAGGAGGCACCACCCCTATCACTACTCTGTCGATGCCAATTTAGGTGGCATTGACCTGAAGCAACCCATCGCCTGAGCATTTGCACTGTAAATATGGATTAAAGCACTATTTCCAATGGTTAGAGCGCTTGTGTCGTCCCCCTTTATGCCTTGTACCCACCAAGGGAGACCCCAACTTCACGTGCTTATAGCGCTTCAAGCCCCTCCAACCACTTGGTGTGATGGGGCTCTAATGCCTCTCTTAAACACTCTACCAAAAAGCATTAACATTGCCATGTCGCCCGGGTTAACAAACTTAATCCAATGGTCCACAATTGCTCACAACGATCTCTTTTTCTTTTTTTTTTTCAAAACTCACAAATGTGAGTCATTGTATTATAAAGTCACCAAAAGATATACAAATAAGCATCAAGCTCGGGCAGAGCCTTGAGGGACAGAGTGATACATCCTATGGTTGACATTGTCACAGGAGATAAAAGTAGTGAATATTCACATTGGCTAGTAGAAGAAAAGGCCAAGGTTTTCCTCACCAAGGCCTTTCAAACATTTGCTCTTCTTGGTGAAAGTTACCACCATTAATTTTCTGAGGCGATTTCAAGGATCAGCCAGTCTCGTTTGCATGAGGTTTTCATGAGGAATAGAAAGAAACAATGCACTTAGTTGCAAATGGCGATCCGAAAAGGATGATTTTTTGATCACCTATGGCTACGAGTCAACACACACACACACATACACACACGAAAAGAGTTGCTGCTGTGCTTTTCATGCACGCATGAGTCCTCTGTGCCCATTACGGACTACATGCATGAACTCTTCGCACCGTTTACGGGTTGCATGCACACTACAGGGGCTTGTGCCTGACGCATGTCGTCTCCTTGCTCGACCTTTTTTTCAGTTGTGTGCACGTTCTGAAGGTGCCGCCATCAATCGACACTTGGCATAGCTCCCCGCTCTGTTTCAATGCACGCAAAGACTTGCCAGAAGTATCGAAGATGTAAATGGCAATCCGATAAGGATGATTTTCTGGCCACCTACAACTATGAGTCAATACACACACACACACACACACACACATACACATACACACACGAAAGGAGTTGATGCTGTGCTTTTCATGCACGCATGAGTCCTCTGTGCCCATTACGAACTACATGCATGAACTCTCCGCATCGTTTACAGGTTGCGTGCACACTACAGGGGCTTGTGCCTAACGCATGGCGTCTCCCTGCTCGACCTTTTTTTCAGTTGCGTGCACGTTCTGAAGGTGCCACCATCAATCGACACTTGGCATAGCTCCCCGTTCTGTTTTTTTTAAAGCTCCATAAAGAATAGGAATAGATTGGTATCCTACAATGATTGCATGCCAACTCAGCACGTGCCAAGAATCTACTAGCCCATGCTACGGTCACTCAATTGCCGCACCTAAATTTTCTACAACCAATGGATCATTGCCTTATCAATGCCTAGAATTTTTGTAGCTAACACGAATGATTATGTGCCACCTTAGCTCCCGTCAAACTCCGTGAGTGCAACACTTCTTGGGCCTTGGACCTAGTTCCCTCGACTGTGATGATTGGGAAAGGACGGCTAGTGTCCTTTCTTTGTAATCAGTGCTCCCCCATGGCTAGTGTTCACCGAAAACATTTTTAGCAACCAATGGAATGGAAATCTCCCAATTTTTAGAGAAAATTTTAAGTTTTACACTGAAATCCTTCAAATTTAGCCGGTTTCCATCAAGGTGACCCTCCAAACTATCGGGAAATTTTGAGTTTTTGTCCTTTAAAAATACAATAAAGGCTTTTTGTGAACACTGCTTTCGATCTACGTCGGTCACCCCATGGGGTCGCCTTGATTGCAAGGGAAGGAAGGACACTAGGTGTCCTTTTCCTATCCCTTCTTCTTAGACTTCTAAAGTTGTAAGGCATGTAACATGCCAAAAATGTACTAAAATAGAAAGTTGTAGCCTTGTGGGACAGACCTCAAGGCTCAATTACGTTTAGAGAGGTAAGAAAATGAAGAGTGTGGGCGCGCACGCGGGTGGGAAAAGGAGGGGCTGGCCGCTGGAGAAAGGAATTAGGATATACTATATGGGATCCGTCCCTCGGGAATAGGATGGGCCGAGCTGGCACAAGAATGAGGGTGCTGTGGTTACGTGGTTCTCCGAGCTTCTCTCCTGCTCCTTGGAGGGTACAGTTGTACACGGCCTTCCTACGGACTCCCTTTCTCTTTTTGCAGCGCCCGCCCTTTCTCCATGTCCTTGTCACCCAGGGGGCCAGCTGCCTTTTTCACCTTTCCCGTGGGCGCCGTACTTGACAAAGCAAAATCAAGAACGACACTCCTTTCCGTTTCCAATTCAACAACATTGAGCGCGCCATTTCATTTGGGCCGGGGCCGGGGCAAGGCTCATTTTTGAAGGGTGACCCTTATCATTCATTTGAAGGGTAAATAAATGATGAGGGCTACTCACATATTGTATCTTTTTTTGAAAGGTAAAAATATTTTTGCTCTTCGTTGAAGGGTAAAACTGCCTCTGAAGGGCGTCCAAGCCTTCAAA
Source organism: Adiantum capillus-veneris (assembly GCF_014529385.1). Lineage (NCBI taxonomy): Eukaryota > Viridiplantae > Streptophyta > Polypodiopsida > Polypodiales > Pteridaceae > Adiantum > Adiantum capillus-veneris. Next base: position 59,783,471 of record NC_140950.1, read on the forward strand.
AATTAGCCTTGCCCCAGTGCTCGCTAGGTTTAGTGTAATCCCACCTGCAAATTTTGAGATTCACCTGTTCAAATCATTTCCTTAGGTTTTGCAAACCTGAAAGAAAAGGCCTATAAGGTTTTTTTTTAAGTGTACATAAAATGAGAGGAGGTAGGCTACTTTTGAAAATATGAGGGTAGAGTTAACTTAAGGATAAATTAAAAAGTTTTAAGTTTTTATAAACATAATATATATATATCTACTAACATATTATGACGAACGGGTTGCCATGGCCACGTGTTGCTTTTTGCATGAGTTGACAATCTACTAACATATTATGGCGGACGAGTTGCCATGGCCGCTCTCTACGTGAGTTGACAAAGGAAGAAAAAAAAAATTAACTGTCTATATTCACTTTGTGTTGGATGGCGGCTCTGCAGACCTTTCACTTGCGTAGGTGGCGGCTCTGGCTCTGCAACGCTTTCAAGTACACATTCAAGTACAGCAGGGAACCTCGGACCTACCTCGGTACCTCACATGCTCACCTCATATTCGTTGCTCACTTCCCTACCCTCCGTGAAGCGCACACACACACACACACACACACACACACACACATACACACACACACACACACACACACAGAAGAAGACGCAAGGGAGCTCGAAGGTCTAAGGTCTGTCTCTCCCTCCCCCCACCCCAAGCTTGCTTGCGTCTCGTACTACCTCCCCCCCTTTGATGCCAATGTCCACAGAGAGCAGTATCTCTCCTCTCTCGCATGCTTCGTCTTCGTCTGCTGTGTGAATTGCTTGACAGTAGCAGCGTCGGTTGTTGAATGCAGTTGTGAATTGCTTGACAGTGGTACTGTGTGTGTGTCTCCCGCGCTGTGAAGTCCTAGGCTCCGCGTCACCAAAGAATGTACGTGAGGGTACTGTGTGTGTGTGTGTGTGAGAGTGCCTTGCCAAGGGTTGCACGCACTAGGATTGTCTCTGCCCGGTTGTTAGCATCACCCCTTGATGGCAAGGAATCCCCGTCATTGTCATCGCCATCACCTGGACCCCTTCCTCTTGCACCTTCATCTCCTCCACCCCCAGTCTCATGCAAAGTCACATCAAATGAAGCCTAGACAGACCACTTGGGAGCGCAACTCTTGGTGATTTCTGCTCTGCAAGGAAGGCATTCGGACTAGAACAAGAAGTTGGGTGACAGTGGTGGAGCCTGCGCGTTAGAGATGTGCTCTGAGTAGACAAGGAGCTCGCATAAAAATGCAAATGCATTTGTGAAGAAATGGCCATCTCCACTGTCTCCGAGAAGGCAGGCAGCATGCACAAAGAGAAAGGCCCCTCCCCTGGCTCATTAGCCCGCTGCCCACCTAGCACCCACTTGGTGGTGCACACACACACACACACACACACACACACATAGAGAGAGAGAGAGAGAGAGAGAGAGAGAGAGGACACGATCTCTACTGAGACTCTGTCTGGTTCTTTTTGGGCGTACGATGCAGATGTAGGCTCAATGCTCAACAAGCAACATTAATTAATGGAGAGAGAGAGAGAGAGAGAGAGAGAGAGAGAGAGAGAGAGAGAGAGAGAGAGAGAGTTTTTACCTTCAATGGATGATGAGTCAGATGCTACTGTTGCAGGTAGAAAGAGTTGTAACATGTGTGTGTGTGTGTGTGTGTGTGTGTGTGTGTGTGTGTGAGAGAGAGAGAGAGAGAGAGAGAGAGAGAGAGAGAGAGAGGTTAATATGTTATCTAATGGTAGCTTATCTTCAATAAATGTGTGTGTGAGAGAGAGAGAGAGAGTCATGAGAGAGTCCTCGGGCTGCCATGCACTCGACACCACAGCAAAACTCTCTCTCTCTCTCTCTCTCTCTCTCTCTCTCTCTCTCTCTCTCTCTCTCCACCTAAGCAACGTCCGAATGTAACTTAAAAATCTATATTTTTATTGTAGGCAGCACGTGTGCAAGCCAAGGAGAGTGAAGTCGTGCTGTGGTGAGGCAGTTCAACTAGGTAGCGCAGTCATGTAAAATGTCTTGGCTAAATTTAATTATTTGATTTGTAGATCATTTGAGAGAGAGAGAGAGAGAGAGAGAGTTGTCAAGTGACCGGAAATGGTAAGTTAAAATAATCCATAATCCATAAAAATACAAGATAGAGAGAAAGAAAAGAAATGATATTAACGTCTTCAAAAGGCTAAAAGTCCTACGAGACCAAACTGTTACATAATTCTGAAGATAGAGAGAAAGAAATGAAATAAAATGAAAACTAATGTTTCAAAAGGCCAAAATGATCTATTTGACCAATTTGTTACAAAATTGTGAATGTTTTGACCTAAACTTAGGTAAATTAGGTCAAAGAGCCAAAATAACCTACGAGACCAAATTGTTACAAAAATTGTGAAGAGAGAGAGAGAGAGAGAGAGAGAGAGAGAGAGAACGAAGTCGAATGAAATGAGATGTTATATTAACGTCTTCAAAAGGCCAAAATCAACTATGAGTCCAAACTGTTACAAAACTGTGAATCTGATACCATGTCTGGGTGCTAAAAGACTAGAACAAAAATACTACTACTACTACTACTACTAGAATCCATCCTCATTTGCACTCTAGATATCGAGAGAGTATGGCTCAAATCCTTTGTTGTACTCTCTGCTATGTAGCCGTCTAGATCTCCATAGCTCCCGTGCTTGACCGAGAGAGAAATAAAATGAAATGAAATGTTATATTAATGTCTTCAAAAGGCCAAAATGATCCATGAGACCAATTTGTTACAAAATTGTGAATGTTTTGACATGAACCTAGGTAGATTAGGTCAAAAGGCCAAAATAACCTATGAGACCAAACTATTATAAAAAATGTGAAGATAGATAGAGAGAGAGAGAGAGAGAGAGAGAGAGAGAAAGAAGTCGCACGAAATGAGATGTTATATTAACGTCTTCAAAAGGCCAAAATCAACTATGTGTCCAAACTGTTACAAAACTGTGATTCTAATACCATGCCTGGGTGCTAAAAGACTAGAATACAAATACTACGTGTGCAACTAGAATCCATCCTCATTTGCACTCTAGATATCGAGAGAGTATGGTTCAAATCCTTTGTTGTACTCTCTGCTATGTAGCCCCATAGCTACATAGCCGCCTGGATCTCCATAGCTCCTGTGCTTGACTGAGATAGAAATAAAATGAAATGAAATTTATATTAATGTCTTCAAAAGGCCAAAATGATCTATGAGACCAATTTGTCACAAAATTATGAATGCTTTGACCTAAACTTAGGTAAATTAGGTCAAAAGACCAAAATAACCTATGAGACCAAACTGTTGCAAAAAATGTGAAGATAGAGAGAGAGAGAGAGAGAGAGAGAGAGAGAGAGAGAGAGAGAGAGAACGAAGTCGAATGAAATGAGATCTTATATTAACGTCTTCAAAATGCCAAAATCAACTACGAGTCCAAACTGTTACAAAACTGTGAATCTGATACCATGTCTAGGTGCTAAAAGACTAGAACAAAAACACTACTACCACAGCACTCTAGATATTGAGAGAGTATGGCTCAAATCCTTTGTTGTACTCTCTGCTATGTAGCCCCACAGCTACCTAGCCGTCTGGATCTTCATAGGTCCTATGCTTGACCGAGATAGATAGTAAAATGAAATGAAATGTCATGTTAATGTCTTCAAAAGGCCAAAATGATATATGAGACCAATTTGTTACAAAATTGTGAATGTTTTGACCAAAACTTAGGTAAATTAGGCCAAAATAACCTATGAGACCAAATACTACTACTACTACTACTACTATCCATCCTCATTTGCACTCTAGATATCGAGAGAGTATGGTTCAAATCCTTTGTTGTACTCTCTGCTATGTAGCCCCATAGCTACATAGCCGTCTGGATCTCCATAGCTCCTCTGCTTGACCGAGAGAGAAATAAAATGAAATGAAATGTTATATTAATGTCTTCAAAAGTCCAAAATGATCTATGAGACCAATTTGTTACAAAATTGTGAATGTTTTGACCTAAACTTAGGTAAATTAGGTCAAAAGGCCAAAATAACCTATGAGACCAAACTGTTACAAAAAATGTGAAGATAGAGAGAGAGAGAGAGAGAGAGAGAGAACGAAGTCGAATGAAATGAGATCGTATATTAACGTCTTCAAAAGGCCAAAATAAATTATGAGTCCAAACTGTTACAAAACTGTGAATCTGATACCATGTCTGGGTGCTAAAAGACCAAAACAAAAATACTACTACTACTACTAGAATCCATCCTAATTTGCACTCTAGATATCGAGAGAGTATGGCTCAAATCCTTTGTTGTACTCTCTTCTATGTAGCCCCATAGCTACATAGCCGTCTGGATCTCCATAACTCCTGTGCTTGACCGAGAGAGAATAAAATGAAATGAAATGTTATATTAATGTCTTCAAAAGGCAAAAATGATCTATGAGACCAATTTGTTACAAAATTGTGAATGTTTTGACTTAAACCTAGGTAGATTAGGTCAAAAGGCCAAAATAACCTATGAGACCAAACTGTTACAAAAAATGTGAAGATAGAGAGAGAGAGAGAGAGAACTGATACAAAGTCAGAGTAACAGAATGAAATGACAAAATGATAAAATGATAAAATGATAAGATAAAAGTACTATGACATCCTAAACTGGTAGGCGTGAACTAAGCGCACACACACACACACACACACACACACACAGAGAAAGAGCTGAAAATGAACTGAGTTTGAAGGATACTTACACACATACACGCGTGCATGCTACACAGCCACACACAAACAAAGAGAGAGAGAGAGAGAGAGAGAGAGAGAGAGAGAGAGAGAGAGAGAGAGAGAGAGAGATTAGATTAAAGATAAGAGAGAGAGAGGGAGGGAGAGACATAGGGAGAGTTAAATGTGAGTAACAATTCCATCCAAAGATGTAGATTTTAATGTCATAGAGAGGGTTTCCAAAGATCTCGGGCTTGATGTAAATTTCTAGAGCAATTCCAATAGAACTTAGAGATTCATGCGTAGTCTTAAAAATCAAGGCATGGTACTCATAATGCAATCCCAAGAGAGCCATAATACTGAACCAAGATGGGATCTTTGTCTTCACCCTAATAAGGAAGAGGTTTTTAGGATCATGTCTATGGATGTATTGAAAGATCTATCTAATGATAGGCACTCCAAATCTAGCTACTAGCTATGCTATTCCAATGATAATTAGCATAACCAGTTTGTCACTCTCATACGAATAGTTTCAAAAGATCCCAAGGATATTATAAGTGCCCTGATGTATGAAATTCAAGAGGGGATTTGGATAATCAACATCTTATTCTTAATAATAAGATAAAACACCTGATTTCTATAAATTAAGCCGAGTTTGATAATTGTGGGAGGAAATGATGTCCCAAAGAGGCAAGGACTGATCTGTTTTCCATATGATGCGAACTGAGGGCTTCTCTCCTGATGCAATTACATATGCATTACAGTTCAAAATAATCCTTAGTTTGATCACCAAAAGGTGACCTCATGGACAGAAGATCACATGAAATTATTATAGGTTTAATCAAAAAGGGTTGGATAGAAAGAATAACACGTGTGATTGAAAGATCCAGTACTGCTTCCGAACCCTATAGATTTTATATATATATATATATATATATATATATATATATATATATATATATATATAGAGAGAGAGAGAGAGAGAGAGAGAGAGAGAGGGATTGGAAATAGACCTAGAAACAAACTTATTTAAAGAGACATATTGTAAAGTCAAGTTTTGTGGATAAAATCCTAGAGCAACTACACTTACAATGTCTCTCTTTTTTTTCTTAGGAACTTTATGGCACCTAGGGTATCCGCTGAATGTTTTGGTCATGGATTGGAAGCGATGGAGATAGAAATGGATCATATAATGATTCACTACTCTCCAGAAAACAAAGCTGACTTCTTCCAAAGCATTGTTCGAGGTTTCTTTCCGGGTGTTACTATAGAAGAAGCTTGGAGAACCTACGACCACACTTCCATGACTCGAGATGGGACACCCTTTCACCAGGCGTTTGTCAGAATCCAGAATGATCCCAGTCAATGGTTTCGCAACCTACGCCTTTTTCAAATTCGAGTAAAAATGGGATACTCAGATGCCCTCTACCTTGATTTTGAATTGGGTTGTTTTTCTATATCTGAAGTTTATAGCAAAATTAATGCGCTAAAGAGCATTGTAGAACGTGATAAGATAGAGAATCATAAGGAGTCTATTTCTAAGTGTCCTAGTGCTCAACGCTCTTTTCCCATTTTCAAATGTAGATGGGGTTGATCATGTATTGAGCAAAACTTTTATCTACTGAAAAAAAGTGATTCATGAGCATTTTGGTTTGTTTTCCACTTCTCATGCAATCCTTTGTTGTTTTTCACATCTAGATAGAGATGATGTATTTTTTTTATTCTAAAATAGAATATTCTACGAGGGTTATTTTTTAATTTACAAGCATTCAAACCTTCTCTTTGGTTGTCACATTTCTCTTTGGAGCCACTGTAGTTTTTTGTGTATAATAAAATGGAGATTAGTTGTGCCATTCCATTGGCTATTGCAACCAACGGCTCGATATCTTCTGGGATAGCTCGGAGTGCATCAGCGGGTGAAGAGGAGATAGTGTCATCTCTTCCTACTATTCGCAATGTGCATGCATCAAAGAGAGCAGCTCAAAATGTCGGGAGGAATAGTGCATCTGCTAATGAACGGGAGATACTTTCATCTCTTCGTATTCGAAATGTGCGTGCGGCAAAGAGTGCAGCTCAAAATGTCGAGTGGAATTCTAAGAAGCAAATTATTAAAACCTTGCTAGAGATAAAAGCCTCCTGCAATAGGATGGAGACAATCCAAACCAATGTCTCGGATGTCGTTGAAACTTTATGCTCTGCATTGGAGATTGAAAGTGGGATACTATGGAAATTGCGAGAAGAGACAAAAGCATCAAACTTGCAGAGACTAGAGAGTGAGGCATACATGAGAGAGAAACTTTCCAAAGTTGAGGATTCTCAAAAGATGATATTGGCATCTATTGAGAATCTTCGAAAAGAGGCTTCGCAGAGTCAACGTGAATCAAAAAGACGAATGCAAGACAATAATCTACGACAAATCGTGCCAGGACTGAGAAGTATCGTCAACAAGCTCGGTGCTTTGACAAAGGTTGAAGGTTCAAGACTTTCAGATATCCGAGCTACCTCAAATAAATTAAGTGCTATGGATAGATTAGTTCGACCAAAGCAGCGTCAAGCTTCTCAACGACCTAATCCTACTAATGGTAGAAATATGTAATGTTATGTTGTATCTTCATCAAACTGTATTTTTTAATTGAGTCACTATCAACAATGTCAAATGTGTTTAGTCCTACTAATGGTAGAAATATGTAACGTTATGGTGTATCTTCATCAAACTGTATTTTTTAATTGAGTCACTATTAATGTGTCGAATGTATTTGGTTTAGAGGATATAACTAGATGTTCCTTTTTATATTGATTTTCTATAATGCATAAGAATTTCTTTTTAGTGATTGATCAAAATTATAGCAAGTATATTATATTTATAATATGAGATCTATTTGCACTTGATTGCATAGATGGTATCTGGACCACGTATCTTATCACCTGGTCATGCACTACGTAGTCGACTGTGTGATGATTCCCGAAAGGCGAGGCGGCAAATAGCACGAGAGAAAACAAGGCATTCACTACAAAGTACTATTGGAGCTTTATTGGAGTGCAATGAAAGGCAGAGCATGCATGATGTACATGAAGGAAAATCTGAAGCCATGAATGTTGGGACAACAATGAACATAGTAGAGGAAAACTATTCTAAAGTAGAAAAGCATTGTTTGTTTATCTGCTTTGAATTTCCAACGTCTCTCCTTTTACATCACAAGTCTATGGTACCAATTCTACCCAAAAAGTGTGTGTTGCACAACTTAGGAAGCTTAGATTTTGTTTGCTCCAAATGTGGAGCAAAGGCATGGAAGGATGAAGGAAAGAATATCCAAACATTTGTGGGTAAATATTGCTACTCTGATGGAAGAGTTCAATTACTTCCTTTGAATGAGCCATCAAATGAATTGAAAGATTTGATGAGCTCAACCACAACAAGAAGTAGATAGTTCTTACAAAACATTCGGGGATATAATAATGCATTGGCATTTGTGTTTCTTGGTGCCCATATGGATGAGACTATTAAATATGGTGGGAGAGGTGTATACACTTTTAAGGTTCATGGCTCTGTCTATCATAGCATTGGTTCTTTAGCGCCTGCTGAAGGAAAAAATGAAGTTCTATGCTTTGCACAATTATATCTTTTTGATACCGAACATGAGTTGAGCAACAGATAACATCATGTTTCAAATTTAGATCGTAGTATTCTAGAGTGTTTACAATTGATGATTCACAGAGTAAATCCCTATGCAAATGCTCTACGATCTACTGCTTCTTTGTCTAGAGATGCTATTGTACCCAATATGAGGATGGTTATTGTGGAGCATCGTTGTGATGGTTGGCAATATCTTGCTCCAAAGGATTCGGAGGTTGCTGCAATTATGCCAGGACAAGGGGATGATAGAAATATTGGCTATCGCGACATTATACTGAATTTTTGACACGGGGGCTTGAAAATAATCTCCAACATGCATAGAGCTTACATGTCCTTATTGTATATTTTATTATTTCCAAGTGGAGAGGATGGGTGGCATTTTTATTTATAGACTATCAATGGAAAAAAAATGAGTCAAAAGCAATATTATGTCTTTCGCTTACAAATAAGAGATGATACCGTGGAGTGTCTTCTTCGAAGGGGTAGGCTATTACAACAGTATGTCGTGGATGCTTCTAGTACTCTAGAGGAGTCACGGCTTTTGTGGATGCAAAATAACCAAAAAACACTTCGTGGTATTGTTCTGCCTTCATCTTTTGTTGGAGGTCCAAGATATATGTGCCAACTACTTCAAGATGCAATAGCAATTGTTCGTAGTAGGGTAAACCGGATCTCTTCATCACATTCACATGTAATCCACGATGGAAGGAAATAGATGATTCATTACTACCTGGACAAAGTGCTGTTGATCGTCCTGATCTGACTATACGAGTGTTTTATCAGAAGTTTCAAGATATGATGCATTTACTTATCAAGCAAGCCGTATTTGGGGAGGTGATTAGACATGTTTCAGTGATTGAGTTTCAGAAGAGAGGTCTTCCTCATGCTCATATATTGTTAATACTTGCATCCGAATATAAACCCATAGATACATTACACTATGACAAGTTGGTTTGTGCAGAGCTTCCTGACAAGAATGTGTTTCCAGAATTATTTGATATAGTGAGTCGTTGTAATGTTCATGGGCCATGTGGTCCTTTAAATCCAAGTTCTCTATGTATGGTTGATGGAAAGTGTAGATTCAAGTTTCCATGAACATTTTCTACGTCTACAAATGTAAACGAAAGGGGATATCATGTGTACATGAGACGAGATGATGGAAGGTTTGTTCCATCTAAAAATTACAATTTAGATAATCGTTGGGTTGTACCTTATATCCCTCTCTTATCACTAAGATACCAAGCCCATATTAATGTGGAGATCTGCTCAACTATCACTGCCGTGAAATATCTTTATAAGTATGTCTACAAGGGACATGATCGAGCCACTATTGTTCTTCAAGATTGTGAAGGAGCTACTGATGAGATCAAGAGTTATCTCAATGCACGTTATGTTTCTGCATCTGAGGCTATGTGAAGAATATTTGGCTTCGACATGAATAGTGAAAGGCCAGCTATTCAACGATTGCAAGTACACCTTCCATTGCAAAATATGGTTACATTTCAAGATGGTGATGATGTATCACATTTGCTGGATAATGAGAAAAATAAAAAAACTACCTTGACAGAATGGTTTTTTGCAAATCAAACCATAAGCAAATAGCTTCACATATACTGACTTTCCAAATGGTTGGGTATGGAATAAAAGTCGAAAGGCATGGTCTCCACGACAATAGGGTGTTTCTATAGGAAGAATGTATAATATTTTCCCTACTGCTGGTGAGTTTTATTACCTACGAATGCTTCTCGATATTTGCAAGGGATGTAAGTCTTTTGAAGACTTGCGGATGGATGATAGTCACATTTATGATACATACAAGGAGGCATGTATAGCAAGAGGATTATTGCAAGATGATGAAGAATGGTCACTTTGCCTCCAAGAGGCATCTTTTTTTCAAAATGGAATGCAGTTGAGACAACCGTTTGCAATCATATTAGTCTTTTGTGAGCCACTTCATCCGGTTGCTCTTTGGAACATGTTTTGTACCGAATTTTGTGAGGACTATGTTAACGCCCTAAGGATGCGTATTTCAGATTCAAGCGTGCGATTTGATGTGGACAAAAATAAAGCTTTGATTCATATAGAATGCTTTTTGCAACAACGAGGCTTTGCAATTATATGTTGCCTGCAATAGACTCAACAATGGTATCCTTAAGTGAAAATGGTGTTATGGCTAAAGAAACAATGTTCAATGTTGATGAACAGTGTAGTATAGCAGATTGTATGGAGACTTCCTTAAATGAGGATCAGTGAGATGCTTACCACCAAGGGTTACAAGCTGTTGACACACATTCAGGGAAGGTATTTGTCCTAGATGGTCCTGGTGGCTCAAGAAAAACTTACTTATATAATGCACTTCTTTCACAAGTGCAAGGAAGTTGTAGAGTTGCTCTTGCATGTGCATCCTCGGGTATTGCAGCTTTGCTTTTGAGTAATGGAAGAATTGCTCATTCTAGGTTGCAAAGTGTGAGCTTTGTCCTAAGGTGTGAGTCAAGGAGATGAGAGTGGATTTATCCCACATACTATGGAGCAAGGCTATAGATCTACTTAAAGCTCATTTCTTGAATGAATAAACAACAACTTCATTTTGCACTACATGCTTGTCTATGGTGAGCTTGTGATAAGCTAAGTCAATACTCAAGATTGTGTTTATGAGTCCAAGCTAATCCTATCTTGGAACCTAATTCACTTGAGTGATAACCTTGCTTACACACATTTGCACCATGTTTCTCTTTCATCCACCATAGCTAGCATGACCCAATTCCTAACATTTGGTATCAGAGCCATGGTGTGCTAGCTAGGAATTTCCATTATGCATTAGTGTGTGTTAATCATTAGCATCTCCATTAGATCGATTAACATTTCATTGTCACAGGCCATTAACATTTTTCATAACTAGTTGCATCTCACTAATTAGGCCCTAATCTAGTTATGTGTGGGCATGTCCTTGGCACACCCAAGAGGCCACTACCCTCCATGGCTACATAGGCTTGATTAGGGAAAAGATTAGCATCCAATTTCTGCATTTCTAGTCATTTTTTGTGTCAATTTTCTAGTGGTTTGCACCTCCAATTAATCTCTCCACCTTTGCAATTTCCTAACAACATTGACCTCATCTCGAAGTGCTCGACGCAAGCTCTCCGTAGAGCCTTCAAGCTCTGTAATCCGAGCTCAAGAACATCCCAAACTCCATCCTCAAAATTGCCTAAAAATATGTGTGTGTGTGTGTGTGTGTGTGTGTGTGTGTGTGTGAGTTTGTGTGGGAAAGGGCCTGCCGAGTTGAGCTTAACAGCTTGATTTTCGGAGTCTCTTCACAACCAAGCACATTGGCTTGTTGGCTAGCCCAATTTAATCATACTATTCTTGGCATTAAGGTCGTGGGGTCAAATTACATTGCCTAAAGTGGGGGAGAGTGGGCGGACCCGAAATTGGACTCTACTTGGATTTTTCGACCTGGCGGGTCCGCTGGGGTAAGTTCCAACAAGTACCGCGCGCCATTCCCTTTTTTTTTTTGCCCGCTGCCCGGAGTACGACCGGCTGCTGCTCGCACTCCTGCCCGCACCTTGCCCAGCCTGCCCAAAAGCAACGCACCCTGGTTGCCAGCTGTCCGAACTGTAAACCCCTTTCCTACGCGGCCTCATTGGCTTCAACCTCACCTTGGCCCCTTAACAATCTTTCCTTCACACACTGCCTCAAGGACTTCAACCTCCGCCCCTACCGGGCCCCCCTTCCCGCGACTGCCTCTTATGCCAAGCCCTCAAAGGCCACTAGCTCTTTAAGCCCCCCTTCCCACGGCGAGCCTCAAGAGCATAAGCCCACCCCCCTCACAGGGGCGCATTCCCGTAGGCAGTCCTGCCTTACTACATCCGAGCTTCAAAATCTCCTACCTTCCCACAAAGGGGTGCTCCCACCCTATGTGACCAGATCCAAGGCAAACCTCCAAAAGACTTCAAAGCCTCCAAGAACACTTTAAGAGCTTGCTCCCACCAAACTGCAGCAAGGCAACCGAAAACTTTCAAAGCCTCAAAGGCATCAAAGAACTCCGAGTGAAAGAGATAAAGCAACCAAAGGCAAATTTCAAAAGGCTTCATCTCAAAGAAAACTTGAAATCTTCAAAGCATCACCAAGCATCCAAAGAAGCATCACTTCATTGTGAAGAGGGGCTTCACCGACAGTGAAGAGGAGCTTCACATTGAAGCAAAAATCCAAAGTACAAATTGAAATCTTGCAGCCAAGCACAACACTGTCTTGCAATGTATGTAATTATATTTGTCTACATGGATGACATTATGTGCTTTTGTGATGGGATAGAAATTGGCATTGGAGAGTCTCCAAATTGCTAAAATCTCTCCATGTGTGAAGACTTTGTGACAAATTGTATGAGAAACACCGCATGCTTGGGCTCTCGGAGTATGACCAAGATGGAAGAGAGCATTAATTTTTGCATAAACCTTTTCATAGGATATTTTAGCATATTGTTGCATGTCATTATGATGCATGGAATAAGCCTGATTGTACCACAAAAAAAGGGGACGGAAGTACTCGTTCGAGGGGAGGATACAAAGTCAGACCATGAAGCAGTTAGAAGCAACAGTAGAAGCAACGAAGGCAAGAGACCTGACAGAGGATCAGCTCACATAGTAGAAGACAAAAAGGACGAAGACGAAGGTAGCGTTTGGGAAGACACATTTTGAATATGCAGACTCTCTACTTGTAGAGGAGGACCTTTTCCTGTGTGGATACCAGCTTATCATCCTGTGTGGACATCACCATCCTTTGTGGATTTTTCTTGTGTGGATTTTACCATCCTGTGTGGATATCACCATCCTTTGTGGACTTTATTTTCCTGTGTGGATATCACCATCCTATGTGGATTTTGTTAGCCTGTGTGGATCATGCATCTTAAGTATCTTGTCTTAGTCCAAACCTCAAGGGGAGGATTGTAAAGTGTGAGCTTTGTCCTAAGGTGTGAGTCAAGGAGAGGAGAGTGGATTTATCCCACATACTGTGGAGCAAGGCTGTAGAGCTACTTAAAGCTCATTTCTTGAATGAATAAACAACAACTTCATTTTGCACTACATGCTTGTCTATGGTGAGCTTGTGATAAGCTAAGTCAATACTCAAGATTGTGTTTATGAGTCCAAGCTAATCCTATCTTGGAACCTAATTCACTTGAGTGATAACCTTGCTTACACACACTCACACACTTGCACCATGTTTCTCTTTCATCCACCATAGCTAGCACGATCCAATTCCTAACATAGGTTTAAGATACCTTTGGAGCTTCACTCTGAGCAACTTGCAATATAAAGGTAAATAGTCAACTTGCAGAACTTCTAAGGAATGCATCTTTACTTATATAGGATGAAGCTCCCATGACACATCGCTATGCATTGAAGCAGTGGACAGAACTTTAAGAAATATTATGTAGTGAGATACTTTGTTTGGTGCAAAAGTCATTTTGCTTGGAGGTGACTTTCGACAAATACTACCTCTTGTACCAAAAGGTAGTGATTCGTTGTGTCATTCTCACATATGGAAATATACGAAGATACTAAGGCTTACCATAAATATATGTATACTTGGTTGCGGTTCAAATTCACTTCAACAAATTTTTTCCCGTTGGGTGCTTGATATTGGCAATGGGGTTATGGAAGTGATGGAAGAGAATTAGACAAAGTCAAAATACCTTCACAAATGATGCTTCCAAGAAATAGTTTGGCAGATCTTCTAAGCTTTATATATGGAGATCTGTGTCATGTGCAAGATCATGCAACTTTTTTCAGAGATCGAGCAATACTTGCTCCGCGGAATAAATTGGTGGATTTAATTGATGACTATGCATTGCAAAGAATGCATGGAGATTGCAAAGAGTATCTGAGTGCAGATTCAATTTGTATGTCAAAGGAAAACACACATTTGTACACAATTGAATCTCTAAATAGCCTTACTCTTGGTGGTGGTTTTCCACCTCATGCTTTAGTATTGAAAGAAAATGCTCCCATCATGTTGCTGTGAAATTTGGATCCAAGACGTGGATTATGCAACGGAACCAGATTTATATGCAAGAAATTTCATCATAAGGTAATTGAGGTAGAGATAGTTACAGGATCGAATATTGGAGAGAGATTTTTTCTTCCAAGGATTGACTTTATTATTGAAAACCATCAGGGACTTCCATTTCAAATGAAGCGTCGTCAGTTTCCAATCAAGCTTGCTTTTGGGATGACTATCAACAAAGTACAAGGGCAAACACTTGGAATTCTTGGTCTATATCTTGTATCATCGATCTTCTCTCATGGACAGTTGTATATTGCAATCTCACGTGTACGAAGTGCAGCTTCTATGAGGATTGTTGTCAATACTGAAAACACTCAAGCGGAGTGTTACTACACTCCAAACATTGTATTCAAGGAAGTATTACAACTAGCGAGCTCATAACAATAAGTTGAAATTGACATTGTGGCTCTCACTTAAAGTCAGACACATTTGATGTTAAATTTTATTCATATCTCTTAGATCAAAGTATTGCCCACAAATGGATCCTCGACGTAGTGCCTCCTATGTAGTCAGTCACATCACATAATTTATTCGAGGTATTTATCTTCGTTTTTGAATTAGTTTATTAACTTGACCTATTATTTTCTTGAGAATATTGGTTTATACATTGACTTACTCTGTTGAAGATCCACCACAATGGAGGGGAAGAGTTTCTACTATGTTTTTGGTGATCTTATTTGATACAACTCATATTATATTGTAAGAGTTTTTACTTTTTATATATGGTATATTGGTAGTTTTAAGCTTTTATTGCTCTATATAATTCATGGATGCCTATGCAGAGATCACTCCCATCGAGGTTTTATCATCGTAGGTGTTTATGAAATGCTATAATTAGGTAGAGATATGTCTATGGAAGTTCTTGGATACTACCATGTTGCCTTTTCTTCAGACCACGAGCATCGTCAAATTCAAGTTAATACCTGGTTTGTGAGTGACGAGAGGCCAGCCAATGCACATCAGGTGGGGGTTGCTAGAGACCGCACTACACCATATCGATTGAGGATATTTACTCAAGTTGAAACACCACCCCGTATCTTGCAAAATGTATATAACATAGATCCTTGGACTTATAGAATCCATAATGTGGTCTTTCGAAGGCTACACTTTGAATAACTGTTCTGTATTATCTCTTTGTGAAGTGAAATTTCAAAGTCTTTTGAATTGCTTTCATTCCTCCCTCTCTCTCTCTCTCTCTCTCTCTCTCTCTCTCTCTCTCTCTCTCTCTCTCTCTCTCTCTCTCTCTCTCTCTTAAATCCTTCACTAAAACAAAAAAAAGAAGGACATGGTTCTCTACGACATGATCGTCAAAATCTTCTTTATTCTATTTCATCTTTGTTTCTCTTAAACTTACAAATGTGTGTTGTTAGAGCAGATAAAGAATGGCACGATACATTATGGTTTCATACACCCTCAATGATGTACCTACTTATATTAGAGGTATGTAATTGTAAAATCTTATCTTTGTTACTTACTTTTACCATGAATGAGAACTTTGTGGCCTTTATTTTGTATGTTTACACGTGTTACATTTTTTCTAGATCCTCCATTGTGGAGGGGTCCTACACACGCTGAGGATATTGTTCGTATTATCGAGGATTTTGAGATTCTTCGGTGCGTATAGCTTGAAATTGAATCCATATGACGTTAATGTGTTGTTACTTTTTATGTCTGAATGGTTGGTTGTTATTTTCATTACAGGCTTCAATATTATTGCAGACATTCTGTCTTGGCATTATATGAAGCACGATATTTTAGAAGTGTTGTAGGTTATTATCACATAGAGTTTGATATAGATGATATGCGAATCACTATATGTGAGTTAGGTATGCAACAGCCTCTCAACTGCAACTTTTCATACGGTACTTATGGAGTGAATGAATGGATGTTTAGAATCTATTCTTTGGGTGAATCCCCTCGATGCCTCGGTCGCAGTGTTCGACGTGTCGGACCTTGGATCTTGAGAGTTCCAAGTAGAGTGTGTCGTAGGCTCAACTTCTCTAGATGATCGAACACTTTGATCCATTGTCTATGCATGCTAAGTACCATATTTTTTTAGTTATTGTTGGCTTATTGAAGTGTGTTTTTATCTACTAGATAGGTTAATGAGAGAGAGAGAGAGAGAGAGAGAGAGAGAGAGAGAGAGAGATTTGTGAATTGCTAATGTAGGTTAACATGGGTCATCATGTATTGGCTATTCTCCCAATACATATGAGGATGATTATATATTTGAAAGTTAAGGAAGAGTACATTTGTCAAGGATATGGTACATGGTGTTGGTGGCATCATTGGGTGTATTCATATGCTGATGGGTGGTATGGAAATTGTGGACGGTTAAGCATTTCACTACGCAAAGTGTCACAAATATTGAGCAAAATAAAATTGATGAGTAAAAACTACATATGGTTGATATTTATTATGTTAATGTTTGTGGTTGTGATATTCAGTTGCGAAAGATATATCACAATCATAAATCTTACATTTTGAATGAAGAGTTTGAAATTTTGAAATTAATTGTGAAGTTTATCAATGGGGTATATTGGAGCGATCCTCAACCGTCCAATTATAGAGTAGAATATGAGTCGTTGTAAACAAAAAAATTGGAATGTTGTAAAGACTTTGACCTAATGAACCTCTTGACACTTTTTGGCATGACAATTACTAATTGAAGTGTTCGTATTGCGCTTATACTTGTTTGAAGTGTTTAAGTGGCCATGTTGATCATCTCTTTCTCTCTCTCTCCCTCTCTCTCTCTCTTTCTCTCTCTCTCTCTCTCATTTTAAGCTTTGAGTACTAATGTTGTCTTCTTTTCTTGCAGCCAATTAAATGGCCCACAAAATTGTGAATATTTTTCCAAGTGTAAAAATTTTTATTGTTGATGCCTTTGAACAAAATTTGTTACCTACTGAATGGGGATGGCAATGGGCATGGGAAGTGATTGAGAAAAACTACTCTGTTTGGGGGTCATATGTAGATGAAGAGTTGGACATGATTTACATCAAGTTGCTTGATCCCTATTTCTTTCCCAACATTAGGCTCATGCTCTTAAAGCAAGAGCTTGGGTTGATTCGTCATTACAAGATTTACTTGAGCTGAGTTCAAAAAATAGATTTAAGAGAAGTTTGTAGAGCTCCATCTCAATATCTTGATCGTGTTGAAATAGCACGACTAAGAGTGCTATGCAGATATGTTCTTGAGTCTTTTTGGCAATAATGTAAACTATTTTTTTATGTAATGTGCTTTAATCATGTGCTTTTATGTAATCTCTCTCATGTGCTTTTATGTAATCTCTCTCTCTCTCTCTCTCTCTCTCTCTCTCTCTCTCTCTCTCTCTCTCTCTCTCTCTCTCTCTCTCTCTCTCTCTCTCTCTCTCTCTCTCTGCGCAAAAGGGGTTAAATGTACCAGGAGTAGTCTAAAGGGGCCAAAGACAAAAAGTGTCGATCGTGTGAGTGTCGATTGTGTGTGTGTCATGGAGAGATGTATAAAGATGCACACACACACACAAACACATACAGAGTGAGGTGGTAAGAGCGAGTGAGGCCTGCCGGTAGGCGGGGTGTGCGAGCTAGTATCTACTAACATTCTATGGCGGACGACTTACTGCACCACGTGTCAACTTCTGCAAGTCTTGCGTTAAGGACAAAAAACAAAATTTAAAGGCAGTGCTTTGCGCTGGGAGGCGGCTCTTCATACATTTGAAGTACATTCAAGTACACTGCAGGGAACCTCAGACATCAGTACCTCATATTCCTTCTCTCAGTGAAGTACAAACGAGAGAGAACCTCATTAGCGTAGTACATTCCCTGCTGAGAGAGAGAGAGAGAGAGAGGAAGAAGAAGACGTAGAGGAGGATCGAGAGCTCGAATTAGGCTTGGTATGTGTGCTTCGTCATGCTTCCTCTCTCTCTCTCTCTCTCTCTCTCTCTCTCTCTCTCTCTCTCTCTCTCTCCTCCCCCCCTTCATGCCACTGTCCCTCCACATGGCTGTCATGTCAAAGCTTCGTCGTAGGCAGCTATCATCTTACAGCTGCCTCGACTACTCTTCGATGCCAATGTTTCTCTTATCTGTTGCCGTTTTCAGCCTGCGTTGCTGCCTGTTTGCGAAGCTTCAATGACGAGCTTACTTTCGGGCCAGTATTAGTTATACTGCACAACACTGGGTTGTGTAGCTCGAATAGCTGCAAGGAAGGACATAGAGCGGGCACACAACAGTTCTCTTCCTCGTAAAGATTTGATTCGCCTTATCCTCATATTGCAGCTGTAGCGGCGTCAACCTTAAATATGCAGCTGCGTCAGAGAAAAAGAAGGGTGAGCATGGGTTGTCAGCACGCGATGAAGAAGGGCATGCTATTCAGAGGGAGACGACAATATATGAGGGGGGCATTCAAAAAGGACGAGGTGCCAAGAGTTGTAGGGAGGTTGAGAGAGCACGAGAGAACTGGGGGGAGACCAGTAAAAGCGTGACCAGTCTGAAGCGGGTAGAGTGATCTCAGAGGCTGGGGGGCCTTTGAGAAGCCTCACTAGAGTATAGAGCCCTGAGGATGAGAAAAGGGGGAGGAGGGGGCACGTCTCCAGGAAAACAAAGAAGCCATGGAGTTGAACCTCAAGTGGGTTACGAAGGTAGCTGAAGAAGAGAACGAGTCTAGCGGCGTCAATCTTGCTGCAACGGCAGTCCAGCCCTCTCTCCGTCCTGCTCCCGCCATGGGATTGGCGCACGCATGCACACACCACTGTCCTCCTCATGTTGGGCGCGTCGAGCTCTGCTAATGCCTTCAAAGGCATGGGTAGGCTGCAAAGAGTCGCCACCGCCACACATGCAGAAGCAGAGAGCTACGCCCTGGATGCATGCCGACGTCTCTCTCTCTCTCTCTCTCTCTCTCTCTCTCTCTCTCTCTCTCTCTCTCTCTCTCTCTTCACTCTCTTTCTCTCTCTCTCCCTCTCTCTCTCTCTCTCTCTCTCTCTCTCTCTCTCTCTCTCTCTGTGTGTGTGTGTGTGTGTGTGTGTGTGTGTGTGTGTGCATGCTCAAGCTGCGTCTTCTTTCTTTTTTATCAGGCAATAGGCAACGTCTTTTCAATTAGGTGTGTACTTCAGCTTTCTGTGTAAAAAAGATTCTGCTCACAATGATTTTTCGTGTTTGTGCTATTGCATAGTTACTCTGCTTCTTGCGGAAAGGTTGCCTATTTGCCCATTTGTACTCTGTGTAGTGGTAATCTTCTACTCTCAATCTCCATTTTGAGTGCATTAATTGTGTGTTTCATGCTGTCTTGAAATATGCTCTCAAGAGATGTATATGTGTGTGTATGCGCACCTACATTACTCTGAGCTAGGCTTGGACTTCACCACTGGGCGACTCCATGTGTGTGTGTGTTTTTTTTTTTGAAAGACACATGCAATATGGCAGCGACCTCTCTCTCTCTCTCTCTCTCTCTCTCTCTCTCTCTCTCTCTCTCTCTCTCTCTCTCTCTCTCTCTCTCTCTCTCTCTCTCTCTCTCTCTCTCTCTCTCTCTCTCTCTCTCTCTGACTTGAGAGGCTGCATGCCGAAAACCCTTGCCGATGTCTCCTCGCACTGCATGGCGGGAGCTCCCGCCAAGGGATTAGGGTGCAGTGAGCCGTTCCTCGCACTGCCATGCACTCGACACCGCAACAAAACTCTCTCTCTCTCTCTCTCTCTCTCTCTCTCTCTCTCCACTTAAACATTGTCCGAATATAACTTAAAAATCTAAATTTTTATTGTTGGCAGCAAGTGTGTAAGCCAAGGAGAGTGGAGTCGTGCTGTGGTGAGGCAGTTCAACCAGTTAGTGCAGCCAGGTAAAATGTGTTGGCTAATTTTTGTTTCAATTTAATTATTTGATTTGTTGATTATTTGAGAGAGAGAGAGAGAGAGAGAGAGAGAGAGAGAGAGAGAGAGAGAGAGAGAGAGAGAGAGAGAGAGAGAGCGAGAGGTGCAACTGACCAGAAATGGTAAATTAAAATACAAGATAGAGAGAGAAATGAAATGATATTAACGTCTTCAAATGGCTAAAAGTATGTCCTATGAGACCAAAGTGTTACATAATTGTAAAGATAGAGAGAAAGAAATGAAATGTTCTAGTAATGTATGAGTCCAATTTGTTACAAAATTGTGAATTTTTTGACCTAAACTTCAAAAGGCAAAAATCAACTATGAGTCCAAACTGTTACAAAATTGTGAATCTGATACCATGTCTGGGTGCTAAAAGACTAGGAATACTACTACTACTACTATAATCCATCCTCATTTGCACTCTAGATATCGAGAGAGTATGTCTAAGAAATGTTATATTAACGTCTTTAAAAGACCAAAATGACCTATGAGACCAAAGAGAGAGAGAGAGAGAGAGAGAGAGAGAGAGAGAGTTGACAAGTGAATGGAAACGGAAAATTAAAATAATCCATAATCCATACAAATACGTGATAGAGAGAAAGAAATGAGACCAAACTGTTACATAATTGTGAAGACTAGAAAATACTACTACTACTACTATAATCCATCCTCATTTGCACTCTAGATATCGAGAGAGTATGTCTCAGAAATGTTATATTAACGTCTTTAAAAGACCAAAATGACCTATGAGACCAGAGAGAGAGAGAGAGAGAGAGAGAGAGAGAGAGAGAGAGAGAGAGAGAGAGAGAGAGAGAGATAGGGAGGGAGATGACAAGTGACTGGAAATGATAAATTAAAATAATCCATAATCCATAAAAATACGTGATAGAGAGAAAGAAATGAGACCAAACTATTACATGATTGTGAAGACTAGAAATACTACTACTACTACTATAATTCATCCTCATTTGCACTCTAGATATTGAGAGAGTATGGCTCATAAATGTTATATTAACGTCTTTAAAAGGCCAAAATGACCAAAGAAAGAGAGAGAGAGAGAAATGAAATGATATTAACGTCTTCAAAAGGCTAAAAGTCTTATGAGACCAAACTGTTACATAATTGTGAAGACTAGAAAATACTACTACTACTACTACTACTATATTCCATCCTCATTTGCACTTTGGATATCGAGAGATTATGGCTTGGAAATGTTATATTAACGTCTTTAAAAGGCCAAAATGACCTATGAGACCAGAGAGAGAGAGAGAGAGAGAGAGAGAGAGAGAGAGAGAGAGAGAGAGAGATTTGACAAGTGACGGAAATGGTAAATTAAAATAATCCATAATCCATAAAAATACATGATAGAGAGAAAGAAATGAAATGATATTAACGTCTTCAATAGGCTAAAAGTCCTATGAGACCAAACTGTTACATAATTGTGAAGATAGAGAGAAAGAAATGAAAGGAAATGAAATGTTGTACTAATGTTTTCAAAAGGCCAAAATGATCTATGACACCAATTTGTTACAAAATTGTGAATGTTTTGACCTGAACTTAGGTAAATTAGGTCAAAAGGCCAAAATAACCTATGAGACCAAACTGTTACAAAAAATGTGAAGATAGATAGATAGAGAGAGAGAGAGAGAGAGAGAGAGAGAGAATGAAGTTGAATGAAATAAGATGTTATATTAACGTCTTCAAAAGGCCAAAATCAACTTTGAGTCCAAACTGTTACAAAATTGTGAATCTGATACCCGTCTGGGTGCTAAAAGACTGAAAAATACTACTACTACTACTACTAGAATCCATCCTCATTTGCACTCTAGATATCGAGAGAGTATGGCATGAAATGTTCTACTAATGTTTCCAAAAGGCCAAAATGATCTATGAGACCAATTTGAAACAAAATTGTGAATGTTTTGACCTAAACTTAGGTAAATTAGGTTATATTAACGTCTTCAAAAGGCCAAAATCAACTATGAGTCCAACCTTTTACAAAACTGTGAATATAATACCATGTCTGGGTGCTAAAAGACTAGAACAAAAATACTACTACTACTACTAGAATCCATCCTCATTTGCACTCTAGATATCGAGAGAGTATGGCTCAAATCCTCTGTTGTACTCTCTGCTATGTAGCCCCATAGCTACATAGCCGTCTGGATCTCCATAGCTCCTGTGCTTGATCAAGAGAGAAATAAAATGAAAGGAAATGTTATATTAATGTCTTCAAAAGGCCAAAATGACCTATGGGACCAGAGGGTTACAATGTGTTGAATCTGCTACAAAGTCAGAGTAACAAAATGAAATGACAAAATGACAAAATGATAAGATAAAAGTACTATGGGATCCTAAACTGGTAGGCGTGAACTAAGCACAGAGAGAGAGAGAGAGAGAGAGAGAGAGAGAGAGAGAGAGAGGGAGAAAACACACACAAACACATATAGAGAGACAAAGAGTTGAAAATGAACTGAGTTTGAAGGGTACTTACACACATACACGCGTGCATGCTACACAACCACACACAAACAGAGAGAGAGAGAGAGAGAGAGAGAGAGAGAGAGAGAGAGAGAGAGAGAGAGAGAGAGAGAGAGAGAGAGAGACAAGAAAAAGACCAAAGTGAATAAAATTAAAGATAAGCAAGAGAGAGGGAGGGAGAGACATAGGGAGAGTTAAATGTGAGTAACAATTTTATCCAAAGATGTAGATTTTAATGTCATAGAGAGGGTTTCCAAAGATCTCGGGCTTGATGTAAATGCCTAGAGCAATTCCAATAGACCTTAGAGATTCTTGCGTAGTGTTGAAAATCAAGGCATGATACTCAAAAGGCAATCCCAAGAGAGCCTTCATACTGAACCAAGATGGTATCTTTGTCTTCACCCTAATAAGGAAGAGTTTTTTAGGGTGTTGTCTATGGAAGTATTAAAGGATCTATCTAATGATAGGCCCTCCAAATCCAGCTATGCTATTCCAATGATAGTTAACATGACCAGTTTGTCACTCTCATACAAATAGTTTCAAAAGATCCCAAGGATATTATAAGTGCATGGTTGTAAGAAATTCAAGAGGGAATTTGGACAATCAACATCTTATTCTTAACAATAAGATAAAACAACTGATTGTTCTATACATCATGCCGAGTTTGATAATTGTGGGAGGAGATGATGTCCCAAAGAGGCAAGGACTGATCTATTTTCCATATGATGCAAACTGAGGGCTTCTCTCCTAATGCATTTACATATGCATTACTATTCAAAATAATCCATAGTTTGATCACCAAAAGGTGACCACATGGATAGAAGATCACATGAAACCATTATAGATTTCAAAAAGGGTTGGATAGAGAGGAATAACACGTGTGATTGAAAGATCCAGTATTGCTTTCGAACCCTATAAATTTTAGATATAGAGTGAAAGTGAGTGAGAGAGAGAGAGAGTGGGAGATGGAGACGGAGAGAGAGGGATGGGGAACCA
The DNA here is from genome assembly GCF_014529385.1 of Adiantum capillus-veneris. Lineage (NCBI taxonomy): Eukaryota > Viridiplantae > Streptophyta > Polypodiopsida > Polypodiales > Pteridaceae > Adiantum > Adiantum capillus-veneris. The sequence continues at coordinate 59,807,185 of NC_140950.1, forward strand.
GACTTATTTAAAGAGACATATTGTAAAGTCAAGTTTTGTGGATGAAGTCCTAGAGCAACTACCCTTACAATGTCTCTCTTTTTTTTCCTAGGAACTTCATTGCACCTAGGGTATCTGCTGAATGTTTTGGTCATGGATTGAAAGCGATGGAGATAGTAATGGATCATATAATGATTCACTACTCTCCGAAAAACAAAGCTAACTTCTTTCAAAGCATTGTTCGAGGTTTCTTTCCGCGTGTTACTATAGAAGAAGCTTGGAGAACCTACGACCGCACTTCCATGATTCGAGATGGGACACCCTTTCACTAGGTGTTTGTTAGAATCCAGAATGATCCCAGTCTCAATGGTTTCGCAACCTACACCTTTTGCAGATTCGAGTAACTTGATGGGATACTCGGATGCCATCTACCTTGATTCTCAGTTAGGTTGTGTTGTATATCTGAAAGTTATTAAAAATTAATGCGCTAAAGAGGTGTCAAATAGCACGAGAGAGAACAAGGCATTCACTACAAAGTACTATTGGAACTTTATTGGAGTGCAATGAAAGGTAGAGCATGCATGATGTATATGAAGGAAAATCTGAAGCCATGAATGTTAGGACAACAATGAACTTAGTAGAGGGAAACTATTCTAAAGTAGAAAAGCACTGTTTGTCCATCCGCTTTGAATATCCAAAGTCTCTCCTTTTACATCACAAGTCTATGGCACCAATTCTATCCAAAAAGTGTGTGTTGCACAACTTAGGAAGCTTAGATTTTGTTTGCTCCAAATGTGGAGCAAAGGCCTGGAAGGATGAAGGAAAGACTATCCAAACATTTGTGGGTAAATATTGCTGCTCTGATGGAAAAGTCCAATTACTTCCTTTGAATGAGCCACCAAATGAATTGAAAGATTTGATGAGCTCAACCACAACAAGAAGTAGACAGTTCTTACAAAACATTCGAGGATATAATAATGCATTGGCATTTGTGTCTCTTGGTGCCCATATCGATGAGACTATTAATTATGGTGGGAGAGGTGTATACACTTTTAAGGTTCACGGCTTTGTCTATCATAGCATTGGTTCTTTAGCGCCAGCCGAAGGACATCTATATCATCAATAATCTCCCTCTCATAATCTAGTGCTGACCTATGGAATCTTACAATTGCCCTATCATGCCCCTTGTAGATGTACTTGTAGACATACTTGACGGCTGAAATTGTAGAACATACCTCAACATTGATATGTGCATTAAATACTGTCGACAAAACAGGATTATATGGCACAGCCCATTGATTATCAATAGTAAAACCTTTGACCTTGGCGGTGAAGACATTGTTTTGTCGTGAATATATGGGATATCCATTATTATCCATGCTTGTTTGCTCACAAAATGGACGTGGATTTTTTCTGATACACTGTTTATCTACCATGCAAGGAGATGAAGTATTGAACTGACCACATGGTCCATGAATGTTACAACTAACAATGACGTCCTGCAGCACTGGAAATAGATTTTTGTACGGTAACTCTACAAAAACCATGTAACATTTAATGGTCTAGTAACTTGTGTGTAGCGTAAAATGACATAGACATAGTGAGAATTTCATTAAGGATAGATTCCTAATGAGCATAACAAGAGTGCTTGGATGGAGAGAGCAACAAAAGCATAAAACCTAGCTAGATAGGCATGAATAATACTTTAAAAAGAGAGAGAAATTAAGCTATTGACAATAGTTGAGGACCGGATTTACATGGAGCCGGTCCCCCCTCCAAAAGGCTTTGTATTATAGGTTTCCCCATCAAGGGAGACATTTTACAATACAATGCTTTGTGTTGATTCAATAACTTGCTTGTTAAATGAATATGGAAGCTTCAAGCACCAAGCTTACACTTGAAAACACAACATCAATTCCCTCACGGTCTCAGATCCAAGGCCTCACACACCTTCGAAGATGGTGAGAGATAGCGTGGTATGAGAGTAGTTCAAGAGGAAGAAGGAGTATTCTTACGAGAAATAAGTATGTCTCCTCACATAATCACTCTTAATAGCTTAGCATAGCTTAGTAATTAGCATGGTAGAGGAGTTGAGCATGCATTGGATCTTGGCTCTTGGTTGGATTTTCATCACAAAGCCAAGAGTTGTTGTTGTAGGCCTCCCTTCTCACAAGCTTGGAGGAGATGACGAGCTGTCCATTAAAGCTTCAGAAGGGGATAGTCTTCTTTACTTCACACATGAGCTTGTGTGAGTGTGTGTGTGTGTGTGTGTATGTGTGTGTGATAATGCCCTGCAAAAAATCAGCCCCCTCTCTCTCTTGGTCGACCCCTCTTGCTATTTGCTCATGCTGGTATCCTATTGGCCTTGCAAAGCTAAGCCAATGACAATTCAGAAGCATAAGTGATAGCCTTGTGACACGTGTCCCCCTTTCCCCTTTTGTGAGATCTTTAGGTATTAAATAATGCAATTAAACTCTCATTGGACCTCTTAGTCTTTTGGCCAATAGGAATCAAGCAAGCCATTGGGCTGCTGAATGCTCATTGGATCCCTTGGGAGACTGCTGTCCAATAGAGAGCTTAATTTCTATTAGTTCTTTCATCAAGTGTTTTTAAATGAATTAAACTTAATTTACTCTAGCCTAATTCTCATTGGTCCACCTCTATGGCCATCCAATAGGATTGAATGCACCTTGGGGGCAATTGGGCTAGGAAGCTGACATGTGTCCACTATGCCCTTTGTGTAAAGGGAGCTTGGAAGTGTGTGTGTGTGTGTGTATTTATCTGTCATCCCCTACTAATATGACTCGCCCCCTCCTATCTAGGGATATGTGAAGACTTTATGGTCTTCACATAAGCATCCAATTCTGTTAAGCTTGACCATTGGACTTTACCTTTGAATTTTGGAACCTTAGCATTTTGGAAGTCTTAATGGACTAAACCCCAAGGTCTTTGAAGCACATTGATACACATTGCGGTTACCATATACATGTGGTAGTGATGTGTGTGAACACACTAGGACCGCCGGGGAATTTTCTAGCTCTTTAGGAGGTTTTTTCCCCCGAGCATTGTATATACACCCATCACTCTAGGGCTATCTATCTTTCCATTGCACATTAAGTAACACACTCTCTATTCTGTGCCTTGAGCTTCCTTCGTCTTCTCCAAGCTGTGTCGGTTTCTCTGCAACCCTAATTCCAACAATTGGTATTAAAGCAGGTTGCGTCCTCCCGGGCTTAGTCGCCAGCTGCTCCAATACACGCCTGTTCACTTTCTCCGATTTCAGTGAGATTTGGCGAGCGTTCTCAAGTCGACAAATATTTCGGGAGATCTCATAGAGCTAGGTTTTCTCAGATTTTTTATTTGGGCTCATTTCGGCCTCTGTTTCCACTACAGCCAGTACTGCACAAGCTATTTTGACATTTTGTGCAGAATTTCTGTCAGTGCCGTTTTCTGCATAACAGGTGCCTTATAGTCTTCTATGGTTTGTGCTATATAGCACGTGTTTTCCCCGCTCCGTTTCTCTTATTTTCGGGCAGTTTTCACATCAGGTGCAACATTTACCATGGCTGGCAACAACAACACAGATGTGTTCAAGATGTTTGCTGCTGAGGATAGGTTGGATGGGGATAACTACCCTATGTGGGATTATATGATGCAACATGTTCTTGTGTCAAAGGGCGTCTGGAACATTGTGCAGGACATTGATGTATGTCCTGGTTCTGAGGATGTAGGCGATGTTGAGGATGTTGCAGGTCTTACTGCAAGCATTGCTGTTGTTAGAGTTGTCTTGCCTACGGTAGAACAAGCTTGTTGGGATGTGCAGGCTCATGCATTGATTGTGTTGTCTGTGAAGCGCACCATTGTTCCTCACATCCATTCAACAAAATCTGCAAAACAGGCTTGGGATATTCTAGCAGGTCTTCATGCAAGCCGCAATGAGGCTAAAATTGCTTTGCTACGTAAAGAGCTGGAGTCAAAGATTATGCATGAGGAAGATGATATGGACACTTTCCTTGCTAGTGTCAAGGATATCAATGAGCAACTTATTTCTGTAGGTGAAATCATTTCAGACAATTCCCTTGTGCAGACTGTTCTTGATGCCTTACTAGATTCCTACCAGACTTTTGCTAGTACTTGGAGACTGATGACCCAAGGAAATCCTGAAGTTGTCAAGTTTAAGGCATTATGCACATTGCTATTGCAAGAGTCACTTTCTAGAAAAAACAGGACTAGGCAGCGTGCAGTTGAACAGGCTTTTATTGCTTCTCAGAGAAAGGGTGGTAACAGTAATGCAGCCACTTCTTATGGTTCTGCTGCGAGTGGCCAAAATTCTGTTCCTAATGCTTCTACTGGGAGCAATTCGTCTGGAAATTCTGGTGATAAGGGCAAAAAGAAGATGCTTTGCCATTATTGTAAACCTAATGATCACTTGATCAAGTCGTGTCCTAAGTTAAAGGCCAAAGAGGCTAAAAAGAAAGAGGGTGGTTCAGCCATTATTGAGTCTTTTGTGAAAGGAGATTGTAATGCTGATTTTGATGCAGAATGGGCTTTTAGCACAGAGTGCACTTACAATCCTACTGTCCATGATGCATGCTTGTCAGTTGCTGCAGATTCACATGTGTGGTATTTCAACAGTGGTGCTACAAAGCACATTACCTCACATCATGAATTGTTTACCTCTCTCGAGTCTGTCCCTCATGGGAATTCAGTCACTTGTGCCAACAATGCCTCTTATTTAGTTGAGGAAGTTGGAAAGATTGTGCTTACTGCTACTAATGGCAGTTCTTTCACACTTGTTGATGCACTTTATGTACCTGAGATCAAGAAGAATCTCTTGTTTGTATCCGCACTTGCTAGACTTGGACTTGTAGTCAAATTTGTGGATGACAGATGTACAGGTCATGATCTGAATTTTGGTGATGAAATTGTTGCATCTGGCATTTTGTGCTGTGGGTTGTATAAGCTCACTTTGTATGACAAGTGTGGGCAAAATTTTGCAAATGCTGTTGCAGATTCAAGGGCTATTTCAGATGCAAAACTTTGGCATCCACGTTTTGGTCATCTGAATTTTTCCAGTTTGTAGAGTTTGTAAAAATCTGATATGGTTGCTTCTTTGCCGCCTCTTGAAGCACCTGTCAAACATGTTTGTGAAGGCTGTATTTTGGGTAAGATGCAGCGTTCTAAGTTTCCAAAGGACGGTTCAGTTAGGGCCACATGCAGGTTGCAGCTTGTGCAATTTGTGGGCCCATGCAAACTCCGTCCCTGGGCAATTACCTGTACTTCGTGATTTTCATTGATGATTACTCCAGGCATGCATGGGTATTTCCGCTTAAAGCGAAGTCCGAAGTTTTTATGTGCTGAAAATGTCTCAAAATGTACTATGGGCACCCTCCATTCTGATCGAGGGGGGGAGTATATGTCTCATGAATTTAACGCATTTCTGGCTAGTCATGGAACAAAACACCAATGTACAGTGCCTTATACACCTCAGCAAAATGGTGTTGCTGAGAGGAAAAACAAGTCACTGACGGAAATGGCACGATGTATGGTCCAAAGTCAAGCTTTGTCGCATTCTTTTTGTCTTGAGGCCATCATGTGTGCCACTTATGTACTTAACAGGTGTCCTACGAAATCTTTGCAATCTATTGCTCCATATGAAGCATGGCATGATAGAAAGCCTTCTATTGAGCACATGCCTGTTTTTGGCTATATGGTATACTTTGCTGCCACAAAAACAACGCAGCAAATTGGATGATAAGGCTGTCAAATGTATTTTTTGTTGGTTATAGTGCTGAAAGCAAAGGTTACAGGTTGTATCATATGCAAACAAAACGTATTCTGGTTTCACAAGATGTAGTGTTTGTGGAAGATTCTGTTCAACCCTTGCTGTCATGTACTAGAGACAGTAATGTAAGCTCACAGGACATTTATGACACTTTGTTGCCTCTTTTCAGTGGTGGAAATACGAATGTAACTTCCAATGAGGCAAATGTACAACCTATGGGGGTTTCTGAAAATGTTACAAATCAGCCTATTACTGATGCAGATGTACATGATGTACTTGATGAGGAAAGGGCTGAAAATGAGCAGGCTAGAGGTATGCCAAAATGGCTGGTGCACACTTTGCGTGACAGTAAATTGGATGCACCTTTGCTAGTCGTACTTATTCAAGCTCTCGCCATGCATCTTATGCATCAGATTGTTATGCTTTGGCTGTGTCTAGCTGACATGTTGTTGAGGAGCCTCTGTCTTTTGATGAAGCACAAAATTCAAAAAATTGGATGGCTGCCATGCAATCAGAATATGATGCACTTATAGAAAATGACACATGGAATTTATGTGAATTGCCTCCTAGCAAAAAGGCCATTGGTACGAAGTCGGTTACAAGTTGAAACGCAAGCCAAATGGTGAGATCAATCGCCATAAGATTGACTTGTTGTAAAGGGTTATGCACAGCAAAAAGGCATAGATTATGAAGAGACTTTTTCTCCCACTTGTAGTATGACTACTGTGCGTTTTATATGTGCATTGGCAGCTCATTTTGGTTGGGATGTACATCAATCAGACATTGTTAGACATTGTTACTGCTTTCTTGAATGGTGACATATTTGAGAAAGTTTATGTAACGCAGCCTCGCTATTTTGTCATAAAAGGACAAGAGGACAAAGTGTGCAGATGTAAGAAGGCTTTGTATGGGTTGAAGCAATCTCCTCGTGCTTGGTATGAGAAAGCTGACACTCATTTGGTTAAACAAGGCTTTCGTAATAGTCCAACAGAAAGCACATTGTATACAAAGCATGAGGATGATGTACTTCTCATTGTGGTTCTTTACATCGATGATTTTTTGATCACTGGACCAAATGAGATACATATTTCTGAATTTAAGGCTGATTTGAATGCTGCTTTCAAGATGAAATATTTGTGGATGTTGTATCATTACTTGGGTATACAATTTAAGCAGTGTGATGGTGGTATTGCCTTGTGTCAGAAAAGTTACATAGAGACATTGCTATGTAAGTTTGGACTTGAGGATTGCAAACCTATTGCCACTCCCATGGAAACAGGTTTGAAGTTGAGTCTACATGATGTTGGCGATCCTGCTGATGTCCACCAAACTGATGTTGGCTGCCTCATTTATGTATGCAACACGAGGCCATATATTCAGTTTGCAGTCTCACAGGTCAGCAGATTCATGCATAGCCCAAGGTCTAAGCATTGGTAGGTTGTCAAGAGGATTTACCGCTACCTTAGTGGCACTTTACACCTTGGCTTGTTTTATCCCAAGGGGGGGATCATTGCCGCTAGACTTACATGGTTTTTTGGACTCAGATTGGGCTGGTTGTTTTGACACGCGAGTGTCCACAAGTGGTTTTTGTTTCATGCTTGGCAGTTCATGTATATCATGGTTGAGCAAGAAGCAAACTAATGTGGCCACTTCAAGTTGTGAGGCTGAGTACAGGGCAGTCTTCACAGCTATGGTTGAGTGTGTATGGCTCGGACGCCTTATGGTTGATTTGGGTGTTGGACAGGATACTGCCATCACTATCTACACTGACAGTCAGAACACATTGGCAGTTGCGAGGAACCCAGTTTTTCATGCTCGCACAAAGCACATTGAGGTGCATTACTACTATGTCAGGGAGAGGCTCTCATCAGGAGAGATCATCTTGGCTTATGTGCCAACACAGGACAACCTTGAAGATCTTTTCACAAAGGCATTGTCTCGTGAGAAGCTTGAAGCTTTTTGCAAAGCTTTGGGCTTACTCCCCTTTGTGGATTGATCATGTCCTCAGGGCATGGAACTTCCCTTTACTCATGTGTCAGCTCTCGTTCACCGCATCACTCCAGGGGGGATTTGTTACCATATACATGTGGTAGTGATGTGTGTGAACACACTTTGGACCGCCAGGGGCATTTTTTCCCTCTTTAGGAAGGTTTTTCCCCTGAGCATTGTATATACGCCCATCACTCTAGGGCTATCTATCTATCTCTATTGTGTGCCTTGATCTCCCTTCGTCTTCTCCAAGTTGTCTGAATTTCTCTGCAACCCTAATTCCAACATGCTCTTTTGCAGATGGCCCCCCTTTGAATCCGTCTTTTCCCTGCTTTGGATCCCTACTACTATGAACGATCTACCAGTCTAGCCAATATTCTAGCTTTTACTCCCCTAGTACTTCCCCATATTAAATGATCAGGTTAACATGAAAAAATTATATAGGAGAATTAAATATTAGTTATTATAACATTACCTCTCTCTTGAAATCATAGTCATCCTCGACTATGAGGTAGAGAAGATAAAGCCTAGTCATTAGTCCGTTTGCTAGCGGGTAGAGGATCCCTATTTTACCCTATGACATCGTCCCAGAATGAATGACTAGTCCAGTTGGTGCTTGACAGCGTAAGCTGTTGTAAGCATGTCTGCACATTAGTCCGTATCAATCTTCCATAGTAGAGTGGCAAGCTCTACTTGGTGTTTGGGAGACGTCGTCTCCGCAAACATGATCCTAAGCATGCATAGTCATTAACATTTGTGCACAATAAAGAAAAAGAGAGTCTTATAAGACAAAAACTATGTTCATTTAAATATTTTTATATTTGCTTACTCTAGGGAAGCATTGTAAGCATTGACAAGGTTTAAGTTATCCTTTAATTGTATGCTTTGCATCTTCAAAAGGATAGTTCTCAAACTTAATAAGATATTGTCGGATAATCTTACCGCTTCTCAATACCTTGTCTTCATGTCGGTGGAGAATGGACTCGGGCTGTAGCACCTCTTCTTGGTCCTCGATCTCCGATGGGTCTTCAATAGTTGGTTCTTGAGGTGGCTCTCCTTTGTAAGGCTTCAGTAGGCTCACATGGAAAGCATTGTGTATGAGCCAATGACTAGGCAACTTGAGTTGATAGGCCATCTCATTGATTGGTCTAAGAATCTGGAAGGGACCATAGTACCTTTTTGCTAATTTAGCATAGTACTTTCAGTGTCCCGTAGGATTCTTGCCCGTTGTGTGCCTTAATCGAACCTTGGGAAGTTTAAGTAAGACCCAGTCATTTTGTTTAAAGGCTTGAGCTTTTTTGTGCTTATCTGCAGCAGTCTTTTGCCTTTATTGTGAGATAGATATAGCATCCTTAATCTTTTGGAAAGATTCTTGTAGGTCTCGGCTATACTCATCTGCAGCAAAGATCTTCCCGTGTACCTTAAGTAGCACGGGACTTTTAAATCTTCCTTCAATGACCTCAATAGGTGCTTTTCCGGTGGAGGTATGTATAGTGTTATTATAGGCATACTCCACTAACGTTAAGTACTTCTCCCGTTGGGACCTTTGATCTACTTCCGTTACATAGGCTTTTAGTAGATCAAGAATTGTTAGGTTAGCTATTTCACTTTGGCCATCCATTTGCGGGTGATAGGCCAAAGAGAAGTTTAGCCTTGTTCCTAATTCTCAAAGAGACCATTCCAAAAATTATTGGTCATTCTAGGATCTCTATCAGACACTATGGACATTGGCAAGCCATCGTACTTGAAGATTTGTGATATAAAGAGGGTTTCCATTTGATGGGCTTTGATAGTCTTTTTGATAGGTGTAAAATAAGCTTATTTGCTAAACATGTCTACTATCATTCATATTCCCATAATCCCATGGATAGACTTAGGCAATGCAAAGATAAAATCCATGGATATGCTCTCCCATGGTGAATTAGGGATTGGCAAAGGTTGAAGCAATCCAGGTTGCTTCCCTCTATCAAACTTTGTCTTTTGGCATACCACAAATTTAGAAACATACTCTTGTATGTTTGCTTTCATGGTAGGCCAATAGAAATATGTTTCTATCCCTTTTAGGGTAGACTGAATCCCTCTATGCCCCGCATAAGGAGTAGCATGAGATTCATATATTACTTTCTCACGTAGTGAGTTAGTAACGCATAGTCTATTACTATAGAGAAGAAAACCATCTTGTAAGGTAAATGGTTCTTCCTTCTTCCCTAATGCAAGGGCTGAAATCACATCTCTAAAATCGGGATCAATAGTGTACTCATCTATTAAAAAAGATAGATCATTGTGAGTTGCTATGGAAATCACATCCAGTCTCGGCCGTCTTGAGAGTGCATCGACTACTTAATTATGCTTGCTAGCAATGTGAGCAATATGAAAATGAATTGCGAAAGGAAATTTTCCCACCTCATTTGTTTGTCGGAGAGCTTGGTTTGCATCATGAAGTACTTAAGGCTTTGGTGATCCGTCCGTCGAATGAAAGGAGTCCCTAGTAAATAGTGCTTCCACGAGTCTAAGGCATGTAGAATTGTGAGGAGTTCCTTTTCATATATGCCTAGACCTTGCTCAACAGGGTCGAGCATTCGACATTCGTAGGCTATGGTGTTCCCTTCTTGGAGCAAAACAACTCCAAGGCAATCATTACAAGCGTCACATTGGACCTCAAATGGCTTTGAGAGATCCGACAGTGTAAGCACAAGTTCAGAGATAAGCTTTTCAAAAGCATTGTTCTCTTTGGTAGACCATGTATACCTAACGTTTTTCTTTGTTAGTTCATGTAATGGTCCCGCAATTTGTGAGAACTTTTCTATGAAGAGTCTATAGTATACACACATACCTATAAAGCTTCTTAGTTCATGCAGATTCCTTGGATTAGCCCATCCTTTTATTACCTCTAGCTTTGATGGATCCATTTGGATGCCATCTTGAGAGATAATGTGACCTCAATACTGAATCTCTTGTAAGAAAAATTCACTTTTCTTTGTATTAATATAAAGTTTATTCTCTCTTAAAACTTGAAATATTACCTAGAGGTGTTGCTTGTGTTCATCTAGTGAATTAGAGTAGATGATTATATCATCAAAGAACACTTCAATAAAGGTTCGGTGAGGCCTGAATAGCTCCTCCATCAAGTGGTTAAATGTGGCTAGTGCATTGGTCAAGACAAAAGGCATGACAATATATTCGTAAAGACCAAACGTAGTGCGAGATGTGGTCTTTACAGTGTCTTCATCAACTATCCTTATTTGATGGTAGCCACTTTTTAGGTCAATTCTACTGAAGTAGGTCGACCCTTGTAGCTTATCAAATAGGTCTTCTACCCGTGGAACGGGAAACCTATTCTTGATAGTGATCCTATTTAGTGCTTTGTAGTCGACACACATACGATATGTGATGTCTTTGTTTTGCACTAATAACACGGGTGAAAAAAATGGAGATGAGCTAGGCCTAACCATGCCCTTCTCAACTAACTCATGTACTTGCCGCATAATATCCTCTTGTTGAGCTTGGGAAACTCTATAAGGAGGTTTATTAGGCGGTGAACTTCCTGGAAGAAGTTCAATTGCATGGTCATCATTGCCTTGTTTAGAAGGTAGTTCACAAGGGATGTCGTCAATAAAAACATCTTGAAATCCCTTGAGAAAATTGGATAACTCTTATTCCTTGTGATTCTTTATATTTTATTTTGCTAAAGCATTAGGTTCATTTTGAGAATCTTTAACAAAAATCATGTACATGGAAATAGAGCTCTTTATTGACTTATTGAAAGCATGCGCACCTACGTACATATATTTTTCCCAGAACCTAAAGTAGATTTGCCTTTCAGTGAATTTAACATTGGCAGCCATGCAATCAAGCCATGGTGCCCCTAGGATTACATCCTCATGCTTGAGAGGAGAGATAAATAAGTCCACATAGCTTTGGACATGGAGCCTCAATTTCCTAATTAAGGGAGTGACTGAGGCTTCTTGCCCCTTGAAAGCACCATCGAGACAGGTAGGACATCTCCCATCTCATAGGCTTGGATGCGTAGCTTGGTGGCCAACTCTGTGGGTATGAAATTGTGAGCAGAACCAGGGTCAAAGAGAATGAAAGCATCATGCTCTCTTACCTTTCCCCAAGCATGGCATAGAGGAGATCCTTTGTGGTGAGCATCCTCTTCTTGGATTTCGACCAAGGTAGCTCTAGGAGGCTCATTTCGTGTACTCTCATGGGGACAAGCAAGATAAGCATGCTCTTGCTCCCGGCACTTGAAACAACGGTTATCTTTACGATAACTCTCTAGCTCTTCAGGAGAGAGTTTCTTTTTGCCTTTATAAACTCCCCTCTCCTTAGCTTTGTTGTTGTTGGCATTGCCTTTAGGAGACTTTTGGACATTTTCCTTCCCCTTGGGCTCCTTATTACGGTCCTTGTTCTCCATGGGCTTAAGATTTCTCTTAGCCCCTTCTTGGAAATTGATTCGTGAAGCCACCATAGTGTGGTGTATGACCACAGATATGGTGCGTAGCCTTTGGGAGTTGGCATACTCCACCATATCTTCAACTAAACCCACACAAATTTTTGGTTTTTGCTCTCCAAAATCCATCTTTTTGAAGATAGTGACTTTGAAATGTAAGTCCCAAAACTTGTCTACATATTTGTGAATAGATTTGTAGGGGAGAGAGCTTCAAGCTTTGCCATTCAGTGAGTACTTTGTCTTTGGCATCGGTAGCCAAAAACTGCTTCATGATGGAAGCTATTAAAGCTTTCCATGTTCGTGGAGCTTCACCGTTTTCTTGTAGGCTAGACCACCATTGCCTGGTGGACTTTTGAAAATGCATAGCTACATGGTGTAGCTTAGAGGACTTCGTGAAGCCCTCATCTCCAAACGCCACATCAAATTGTTGGATGAAGGCCAAGACTTTGTCCGTAGCACCAAAGGTGCCATCGTAGGTAAGGAAAGAGATGTACTTTCCTCCCTCTTTGAACTTTTTGAGCTTGGAGGACCTCTTCCATGCGGCATAGGATTTCCTATGGCCTCTTCCTTTAGGTGGTTCAAAAGCTGCACCGTCACTTTCTTCAGAAGAGGAATAGTTTGAGGAGAATGGAGAAGTGGGTGACCTATTTCTCGCCTTTTTCTTCCCTTGTTCCTCCTTGTTTGCACCATCACTTTCTTCATAAGAGGAAGAGGATGAAGAAGATAGAGAAGAGGGTGACCTCTTTCTTGCCTTTTTCTTCTCTTGTTTTCTGCCGTCCCTCTTTGAATTATGGTGTAGAGAAGTGTGTGATGGTGTTCTCCGTTTAGGGGGTGTTGGAGAGCGTTTTGCCCGTTGTCTTTGTGGAGCCATCTCTGCCGAGGTGGCAAAAGACTCACTCCTTTCTTGTTCTTTCGGTGGGGGCTCTACCATTGAAATTTGAGTTCTCCTTTGGGAAGGAGATGTGTCGTCAAGTAGTAGATTTTTGAGCCCTTCGTACGGATCCTCTTCTTCTTCCCTTATTGGAGAGAGGCCTCTTTTGGAAGTCTCACAAGGAGGCTGCTTCCTAGGTACTCTCTCTTCTTGGTGGGGAGTTTGGAGAATCATCTCACGTGCACATATAATGTGTACCCACAGCCATTTTTACAACATTATATTATAAGTTAATATGTATTTTTCAAGCTATCTAGGTTTAATGCTCGTTCAGGTTTAGTTTTTGATTTGACTGTTGCGGCTAGATCTCCTCTGCTTTCGCGCATGAGCTTCTCCGCCTTTGATCCCATTGCCCCCCCCCCCCCCCCCCCCCCCCCCCCCCCTCCTTTAAATATGGGTGTTATTTAGTCCCAAGACACACTTCGAAAGAAAATGCATGTGAAAAAGACCTTGAAAAATTACGCGTGTAAAGAATGCATAATCTAAATGGCTTGTCTATAAAGTGGTCACCAAAAGTTTGCCTAAAGTCAGAGTTGCATATGCTAAAGCTTGGTTGAAGAACACATAGGTAGAGACAATATTTGTGTATTTGTGAGCTCACCTAGTGTGCATCCACAAAAGGTTTATTGCATATGCTAAAAGCTTTATTGAAGAAATCATAGAGACTTCTTTGTGAGCTAACCTAGTGCGCATCCATAAAGAGTTTCCAAACGGGAATTTTCAAAATATCCCTTTAATGTATAAAATTTCTCAACAACAATCTTGAAATTTTCAAATATTCTTGTTTCAAATTTGGATGGATTGCTCCAATTTCCAAATGGTTTGTTCATTTACATAATATAAGGCTCGGTTTAGACGAAGGCGATGGCAAAGGCAATCTTCCCTTCCTACCTTCGCCTCCCCAGTTCACAAGAGAGCCGGTGGTAATGGCTGAAGAGGTTGAAGACTATGCATGTAGCGAATGAAGAGAACTGGCACTCTCTCTTCTTGCACAGACCAATTATCGTTGAAAAGATAGTGGAAGCTTGCAATTTTTGGGGTGGGGGAGGGGAGGAGGCTCACCCAAGTCATGGTGGGTCCAGAAGAGAACAGAGTTTCCTTCACCCAATGGTTGTAGCCCACGGAGGATGCACACCCCTACAGCTTTCTCTGCCTCCGTCTCGTCTGAAACCAACCTAAATCTATATGAAGTGCCCCTATCAGGCCGATGTAACTATGGTCTACTGAAGATGTCATGGCTTGGCACAAGCATGGCAAGAAATTGTACTTTGTTGGTTTCGATGATACAATCCACACCATTGTGAATTTTGCAAAAAAATAAATCTATCAGTGATTTAGACAAATCTTTTCACCAATGATTTTACAAATGTAGGAATTTTGACCACATAAATAGTGAAATGTTTCTTTCCGTTGAGATGACCCTACAATACCATGAATAATTTTAGTTTGTCATCTATACTCTTCTATATCTATCTATACTATATATAATTGAGCTTAAAATTGTAAAGGAAGGAGAGGGTATCCTCTGTCACTCTCTCGTTAGTTTCAAGAACCTTAAGTAGGAAGTTATTTGGTTTGAAATGTAAAAGTGAACGGTAAGTAGGAAGTACTCTCATGGTAGAAAAATGAAAAGACTTAGTTTTGACTTCTCAGTTTTGTCAAAAAGTCACAATACTTAGTACTATATCTATATTTATACTACTTTACCTCTTTAGCAAGGCCATGGAGTTTCAGTCCAACCGAGTGTTTGCGAAAAATCATTTTTCCAAACATACAAACTTCATTTCTTTGATTTTGTCAAGAGGAAATTTCAAAAATTAAGTTATTTTTTTGGGTTTGTACACTATTTTTGTCTACTTGAGGATGGAATTTCTCCTTTTTCCCTTGTCCTCAAACGACATTTTTAAAATTAAAAACGACACGATATCAAGCCGAGATACATTTTTCCCGAACATTGCTCCAACCTTCAATTTTGAAGGGTGACTACTTTTGTTTTTATAAAGGGTGGCTCTACTGTGTATTTCAAAGGCTGTAAAGAACACCGAAGACTATATGGCATGGACGTTGTTAAATGTGATCAAGGGTGGAGGTGATAGATCATGACACACATGCATTGTAGACCATGCAATCGGCATCGAAATTTACAAATCAATATGCACTTACAATGCAATGCATAGGAGTGCTATGATCTTAAGTGAAAGCAAGTGAGCATGGTGGTTAGAGCCCGTACCTTGAATGGGACAAGTCGTGGCTTTGACGTGCAAGGTACGAGTCCAACTTGACTAGGTCATTTTTACTTGCTGGCCCGAATTTAATTTTTGCCTTGAAATTTCTCAACAATCCAAATTCGACGGTTCAAACGACCCCCAATGTGATCTCATTGGGATGTGCCTGGGCTAGATTATGTGTAGCATAAAGAAATCCCTTTTTCTTTCTAGCATTGAAATTTATACTTGAGCTTCAAAAAATGTAGAACTTTCAAAGATTTCATGCATCGTATAATGTTGAGCTAAAATCTCTCACTTGCACCTTCATGTATAATTTTCCTTCTAGCCTTGAGAACGTGCACATTACATGTTATAGCTTTGCAAAAAGGTCAGAGTCGAACGATCTTGGATTTGATTGGCGCTACCTACACCTTATGTGGGACAGCATGAGCGTGCGCACACACACAAAGGAGGGTTTCCCAAATAGGTCCTACCAGAAATATTTTTTAAAAGAAATAGAAAATTGCACAATAAAACAGGCTTTTGGATTTTAGGTCAAAATTTGAAGAATTAATAGTATTGACACTAAAACTTGCAAAATTTTGTTAATTTTCTTCATTGGCAAGCTTGGAATCTAGCCAAAAAATTGCAATTTTAGTGGCAAAAATACACTAAACCTGGCTTATTGCAAACATTGGGAACCTCAAATAGCCCCAAAATAGAAGAGCATGATCGACGTAGAGAAGTTGAATACCCAGTACATCCATGATCACTCTCTCACCGCCCTGAGCCCACCTAAAAAATCTGCTACACCCTTGCATGGGGCACTGATGTGTTTGTGTTAGAGAGAGAGAGAGAAAGAGAGAGAGAGAGAGAGAGAGAGAGAGAGAGAGAGAGAGAGATGAGCCCTAAAGGCATCCATGTGTCACTTAAAGGATTACTCTACTTTCCCTTTTGAAGGCCAGAAAGAAACTCCAGCCCTCAAATTTAATACTTTGATATCTATAATACTTCTTTATTGAGCTTGAGAAATCCTCAAGCACTAAAGCCTTCCACGCATCAAAAAGTGATCTCTCTCTCTCTCTCTCTCTCTCTCTCTCTCTCTCATGCGCGCATGTGGGTGAAGCACCAATTTTTTCAAGAATGTAGAACCTCATAGACATAGACAATCAAGACGGACGTCTCCGCTATTCCCATGCCACTAGTGGTTAGGGAGCATGAGATAGGCAAAGCGGCTTGCGAGAGAAGTTAGAACTATAGCGCCACAAGTCTAGGGCTCCTGGTCCCAACTCGGTGGCTACATCTCTCACGTGTGTGTGTGTGTGTGTGTGTGTGTGTGTGTGTGTGTGTGTGTGTGTGTGAGAGAGAGAGAGAGAGAGAGCACTCATGTCTAGTCCCCATGGTAGCTGTGTTAGTTCCCTTTCAACGCTTCTCCTCTGCATGGGACAAAATTGGCCTTGCGGCTATGCTTTTTGGCCTTTCATTTCTTAGATCCCTACCACACAAGTGGTGTTATTGATGGATGCTCTTCGTGCACCTTGCTCAGCTACGCGATGGACGTTAGGAGCGGAGGAGGTCCTTCCTACACACTCACAACATATCTTCAATTAGAATGCGTAAGTTCAAGGTTTTGAAATGTAGAAATATTGTGGAAACTATTTAGTTTGCAAGGAAAAATGAAACCAGTTTTGTTACCTTTCCAAGCAAATAGATACCAGCTCAAAAGTGGAAGAAAGATAGACAAGTGTCTATGTGTTACCACAATAGAAAGATTAGGCTCTCTTGGAATAGAAACCTCTAAAAGAAAAAACTCATGTAATGAAGAGCGAGTTTAGACTCTGTTGGGATATGAGGTGTCTTTTGAAGAATTTGGAATACAAACTCAGGACTATGAGCTTAATATCTAAGTGAAAAACCAAGTTTGTGCCTACAAGTAGGTACTATCTCAAGAAAGGGTAGAATAACTCAAAGAAAATAGTAAGTTCGTGTATGTATAGAAGGGAACTGAGTAAAAGGGATTGGGGATAGGTAAGGTAGGGAGCTAACCAAAAAGATACCTCATATGGCACTATGTCAATATGTGAAAGATTAAGAAGGATGTCGCTATCAGTTATGACAATATGTAAGGGATCCATGTGAGGCATGGTGACATATTCAAGCCAATAGTGAGGCAGATGCATTTTGATGCAAGCATAAGAGGGAAAACATATGGCAAAGTAGGTTTGCAATAGTTTTATTTATAATAAAAATGGACTAAATTGTAGCAAAGCGTGGATGTGCATTTCCATATAGCCATAAAGATTGAGTACAATCCATCAAATGGATGGTGGCAAAGACAAATTCACAAAGGAGAATGGTGGCAAGCTGATAAAGTTTGTGTTTGTTGCTTATCAAAGCTACTATATTGAGATCAAGATGTAGTGTGAGGAAGGTTTATAATATTCTTGGAATTGCAACAGTAACATGCGTGAATCAGATAAGCTGGTGGAAATCTGGGATCTCGATGTTTAACGAAGGATCATAGGTTATGACTTATTGCATGCCCAAAAAACAGTAGAACGCTAAACTCTACCATTGAGATATGAATCGTACAAAACAATATGCTATTCATAGATATTGAGAATATAGTAAGAGCATACAACCCTCTAAAAATACCCTTTTCTCTTACAGATCTTCTTTCTTTACTATATAAACAACATAGTTGACAAGTTTCATAGTGGTTCCTATAAAAATAAAAAGACATGTTTTTCTTTTTTTGCATTACCCATTGGATCAAACTTATTGCAATGGTGTAAAGTGAGAGCATAGGGAAATGGCATGTATTAACCCCTTGGCATTGACATGATACCATACTGGCTCCAAATGGGTTTTATTAATTTATTAGCACGGCAGATTCTGCGCCTCGATTATAGCCAGAAGCAAAACTGCACTTTGCTGCGCTTCCCACGCCCTGTCCATCCCAGCCTGCCATGACGGCCTGCAAGCTTTTCGGAGCACTCTGCGCAGCAATTCCATTGGGCTAGAGCTAGGCTCTGGATTCACTGTGCATTCAAGCGGAGCGCAGCACTCATTGTTGCTGTCTGTGCCACGAAAAACCAGCGTACTCCCTGCTGCTCTCGGTACGCTACTCGCTGTTGGTCTCCGTCCCTCCCAAGCACTGCAATGCAAGCAGCATGGCCACCCTCTACCCCTGCCATCGACGAAATTGAAATGGCCTGCATCGCCCAACTCTCGGCTCTCTGCGCGTCCCCGCTTGCGAATAGACTGAGAGAACTGCGCCCTCAATGCTCCACGCGCCATCCCCTGGCCTTTTGCCTTCACAAAAGCCATCGCTGGGTCCTCCCCCACTTTGCCTCCCTTTGCTGAGCGGACACCCTCCCACCCCCTCTTACGTCTGCCTGTACTCAGCCCTTCATCTCTTCTTGTCTCGCTCGCAAACCAGGTTCGCCTCCCCTAACCAAGCCTTACGTACTTGGATAGAGCTGCTTCTGCACCTATATTCGCTAGGAGGAGAGCCTTGCAATCTTATCTCCGAGGCTTGCCACGACCAACCTCAGCTGAGATGACCCCCTGCCATCGCCTCTCACGTCTGTCCGCACTCAGAGCTCCATCTCTCGCATCTGCTTCGAGCCTTGTTATCGCGTCTGTGTCCGCGTCTCAGAGAGAGAGAGAGAGAGAGAGAGAGAGAGAGAGAGAGAGAGAGAGAGAGAGAGAGAGACAAAGATTCGGCGCGTCAGTGCTAGCCTACACAGAATTTTAAAAAAAACACCGTCCGCCGCCATACTAGTGTCACTCCACTCCTCTCTCTCCCCCTCCCTCCTCCACGTGCACCATTCCCTTTTTTTTCCTTCGTACGCATCACAGCATCTCCTCAGATTCCAGGTAATGTGAGCTGCTTGCAAAGATTGGGCACACATACTAGCCCCTTGGCATTGACATGATAGACACTATCAAAAGCTTACTTGGATACCAAAACATGGCCCCTTTATCACAAATGTGGTGATTGCCCATGCCAAGCAAGGTGCTGACATTGAAGCAATCACTGCAAGACTTTTGGGGTGTGTGTGTGTGTGTGTGTGTGTGTGAGAGAGAGAGAGAGAGAGAGAGAGAGTTGTTATTCTGTCTCTCAAAGAGATTTAAACTAATGCTCATAATTTGGTATTCTCTCTCTCAAAAGAGATTTAAACTAACATTCATAATTTTTTATTTGCTATTCTTTCTCTCATAGAGATTTAAACTCTTATAATTCGTTATTTGCTATTCTCTCTCTCTCTCTCTCTCTCTCTCTCTCTCTCTCACACACACACACACACACACACACACACTTTTTTTTGTATCTCTCTCTCTCTCTCTCTCTCTCTCTCTCTCTCTCACACACACACACACACACACATAATGTGGTCAACATACAAAAAACTCCTTGGTTGGCACAACCTCATTGACACACTACATAAGCAAAATTACATAGAGCAAGCCACACCTTTTAGGTGGTGGTCACGCGAGGCACAATTATCAGTAATAAATAATTGTGCCTACTATGCTTTATTTTGAGAAATTCAATGATCATCAATCCTACTCCATGGTCACGCAAAAATACTAAGCCAAAATTGAGCCGACACTGCCTGCCACCTTGCGGTTGAGCTCCAACCACAAGCCGATAGTTGTCCTTGGATGTGCCTCATAACAAAATGTTTGTTTTGCATGCGCTGTAGCTGCCATGGCCGTGTAACAATCTCTCTCTCTCTCTCTCTCTCTCTCTCTCTCTCTCTCTCTCTCTCTCTCTCTCTCTCTCTCCCTAAGAGGTGCAGTTAACGTCGTCAACATGCGCAAGCTGAAAAAAGCAAAAAAAAAGGTGCAGGCGATGGGCCTTTGCAACCATGCCAATTTTGGTATACGTACAAGAGCCTTGGCATAGTAGAAATAAGCTACTTCACTCAAGAGTCTCAGTTATCCGCCCAACTTACTTACAATTGAGCCTCGTGTGACTACATCCTAAAGTCGACTTTCTATAGCTGTTGCTAATCCATGATGTTAGGGACACCTAGGCCATGGGGCCTTGCGTTTGCTTTTAGAACCACAAAGCCCTTAAAGAACCTACGGTTTTGCGACTCTTATTTTAATATTTTATGATCGCAACAACGCGCGGGTCACATACTAGTACTATACTTATGCAGCTTCAAAATTTCAACCAAGAAGAAGACATCCACGTGTCATGCATTGGTTCACTTCACAAAAGTTTAGACCAAACATCTAATGTAAAATGCAAAAGTGAAGGGTCAGATTTGACATGCATAGGGAAATGAAAAGCCTTTCAAAATGTACAATGTAAAGACCAAAGATTTTCAACTATACATAGAATAAATGTATAAATTTAGTTTCACTCCACCTAGGCAACTAAACATAATTCCGGTGGAGATTTTGTTATTTAAAAGAAATTTGATTTTTAATGATATATTTGGCTTTGTTTTATCAAGGGGCTTTTTTCAATACCAATATTGATACCTTTTATAAATTTGTGTAAGTTTTTATTTTTAAAAGGGGTTGAGAAAAAGGAGAAGGTTCGCATGTCCGCGCATCAATTTAAGTCGATCTCGCTTTGAGGGCATGCTTTCAAAGATAGGGGTTGTTATTTACATGAGAGAGAGAGAGAGAGAGAGAGAGAGAGAGAGAGAGAAATTTTACGATTGAGCTCATGGGGACTCCTACTCACTAGGGATACCCTTGCCCTTAAGACATTGTTATTTTCTTAATATTATCATGTATTTTCAAAAGAGTAGCTACTATTTTTTCCATATAAAACAAGAAAAATGTCTTGAAATGGGTACATTGTTTGAAAAAAAACAACCCTAACATTGGCATCTCAAATGGGGAGAGATATTTCCCAATTGGCGGGCCTTTTATCAAGTCAGAGTTATTAAATCGTTTTTATTTTTGAGAGTTAAACCATGTGCCACCCTAAAAAATCTATAAAATTTCTATATTATGATGGACACACACACACATACACACACTAACTAATGTCAAACATCTATCCCTAGAAAAAAAGAAGAAGGTTTGACTCTTTGTGAGTCGACTTCATTTTGTATTGCTTTGGGGACATGCATGCAAATGACAGGTTGTTTTACATGTCATTGGCCATGAGAGAGAGAGAGAGAGAGAGAGAGAGAGAGAGAGAGATTTTACGATTGAGCTCATGGGGACTCCTACTCACCAAAGACACCCTTGCCTTTCAAATTTCCAAGAAATTGTTATTCTCTTAATATTATCATGTACTTCTAAAAGAGTAGCTCACATTTTTTCCCACACAAAAACAAGAAAAATGCCTTAAAATGGGTCAAATGTCTAACAAAAAACCAACCCTAACATTGGCATCTCAAATGGAGAGAGAGATTCCCAATTGATGGGCCTTTTATCAGTTGAGAGTTATTTGATCCTTTTTATTTTTGAGAGTTAAACCATGTGCCACCCAAAAAAATCTATAAATTTTCACACAGTCACACATATGTATATATACACTAACTAATGTCAAACATCTATCCCTAGAAAAAAAGGAGAAGGTTGGTCTCTTTGTGAATCGACTTCATTCTGTATCGCTTTGGGGACATGCATGCAAATGATGGGGTTGTTACACATGTCATTGGTCATGAGAGAGAGAGAGAGAGAGAGAGAGAGATTGTTCCATCAAGTTCATGGGGACTCCTACTCACCAAGGGGACCCTTGCCAATTTCCAAGAAATTATTATTTTCTTGGAATTATAGTGTATTTTTGAGAGAGTGGCTAACATTTTCTCCCATAGAAAACAAAAAAATACCTTAAAATGGATAAAATGTACGTAAAAAGTCAGCGGTGACACTAGCATCCCAAATGAGAAGAGAGATTGCCCAACTGACAGGCCTTTTACCTGTTCAAATATATTTTATCCCCTTCTATTTTTAGGAGTTAAACTATGTGCCACCCTTTAAAATTCATAAATTCTCTCAATTATGACGAGCCTAAGTGTGTATATATATATATATATATATATATATATATATATATATATATATATATATATAAGAGAGAGAGAGATTCACTACCCGGTGCCAACTTCTAAAGTTCTGAGTTATTGTGTGTGTGTGTGTGTGTGTGTGTGTGTGTGTGTGTGTGTGTGTGTGTGTGTGTGTGTGTGTGTGTGAGAGAGAGAGAGAGAGAGAGAGAGAGAGAGAGAGAGAGAGCTCTACAAAAAGTGACGCGAGAAGGATCATGTATGGGTGTATTTTCATCCTTCGAGCCAGCAGTGGTGTTTATAAGAGAGAGAGAGAGAGAGAGAGAGAGAGAGAGAGAGAGAGAGAGAGAATAAGAGGTTGATTCCAAGACGATGGGTGGAGGAAAGCGTTGAAGGCGAGAAAAATCAAAGCGGAAGACAAGCGAACTCAAGGTGGGGTGTACCAATCCGAAGAATCCAAAGCGAGGGAATAGATGGGAAAAAGGCAAGCAAACCCACATCGGTGTGTGCACAAATCCAAAGTGGAACAAGCAAATCTGAGGTAGCAAAGGCCGAATGAGGAGAAAAATCTTGATGATATTTGAAGGTTTTTACCCTGAATTTCTCTAGGATTTGTGTTAAGCTTGGGTTTTTTTCTCGCCTTCCAGGTATAACTTATGGCTAAGTTTAAAAATTGATTGGTAGGATTACACTAAACCTAAGTTTACTTTGAGCATTCACTTACAATACAATGCTTTTTTCACAAAAGTTTAAAAACCAACATACAGGAAAATTTGTAGCAAATCAGACGAGCAAAATCAATGTGAAAGACAAGTGTTTTTGTTAGGGAACCCAAGGCGGCATGCACGAATCCGATGTGACGAATAAATTTGAGATGGCAAAAAGGGGGAGCGAACCCAAGGAAGCACGCACGAATCTGAAGTGCCACGAGCAAAACCGAGGTGGCAAAGGCAAGAGTCAAAGAAAATTTACACTAAATTTCTTTAGGCTTTGTGTTAAACTTGGTTTTTTTTCTTGCCTTCAAGTTAGAATTTTGTTGCTAAATCTATATTAGCTTCGAAAGAATACAATCCCGTCACGTTAATATAAATTCTCTCACTCACAATTGTGAGTATAGCAAAAAAAAAAGAGAATTTATGGATAAATCTGAGAATTTATAGGTAAACCTAAGTTTACTTTGAGCATTTGCACACAATACAATGTTTTTTCAAAAAAGTTTAAAAACCGACTTATTGAAAAATTAAAGGCAATTTTGCTATGTTTCATCAATGATTTTTCCCTAAAATTTGTAGGTTTTCTCATCTTCAAAAAGGTGGATTTCAAATTTTCATATGTGAGAATACACAAAACTTGTGCTTTTCTTTCAAGCAATCTGATAGCCACTCATATACACAATGCTTCTGCTGAGACACTTGGTAAACATGCATATGAAAAATTTTAAACGCAATCTACTTCTACTATATGAGCATTGGAAGCTTTGTATTTGAAAACAAATCCAAGGTTTAACGTTGAACACAAGCAAAACCAAGGCAGAAGGTGAGTGAACCCAAGGCGGCGTGACCGAATCCAAAGCAGCACGAGGAATCCGAGGTGGGAGGGCAGATTTAGATGTGAATCTCAAAATTTATATGTGGAATTCTGGTAAAATCAGAGTTTCTTCTCACCTTCAATTAGCATTTAGAGGTAAATCTCAAAATTTGTACGTGGGATTACACTAAATCTAGATTTTCTTTGAGCATTCACATACAACTTCTATACTATATATAGTGGAGCTTAAAATTTTTGAGAAAGGCCCAGAGCATCCACATAAACTATTAGGTGACCTTATTTTGCTTTCATTTCTATAACATTTGAAGGTGCCGATGGTGCATAAGTGTACATGAACAAATAGTGTACACGTACTAACCTACTTATGCATCGTAATGACCTGATGAACACTATTACCATACTTGTGCACAAAACATAGATAGAGATGCAAGCAAGTGTGGCATCTATAGAGAAACATAGACGGAAGGGCCAATCACATTCTTGATATTAAAAGAAAGTCAACTCATCTCTTTAAAACTTGAAGCCACTCCATTGTTGAAACCAATTCTATTGAACCGACTCCATTGTTGAAACCAATTTTGTTTCCATTGTTGAAACCAATTCTATAGAATCCAATCCATTTTCAAACAAAGTTTTATGATCACATTGAATTCTCTTAGCTTTCAAATATTTCACACCATGCTAACTTATCTAAGCTATATAATCAAGCTTTGTAGCATTGCTAGATCTACACACACAAAAAGGAGGACTCACTCTCTCTCTCTCTCTCTCTCTCTCTCTCTATCTCCAACCTAATAGAAGTTTATTGAACAAGGGCTAACAACTCACGAAAAATAATTTCTTTGAGCCTAGCTCCCAAGCTTGGTATTAAAAAATGATTTGCAGCTACATATTCATACTTGTTAGAATTTTTCAAGAGGTTGTGTCATGCATCACTTTAAAAAATACAACAGACTATACATGTAGAATAGAGTATTGATAGTGTTCCACTGGGAGGAAAAGATAGCCCTATGAGAATAGTGGCCATGTTTCTTTGGTCGCAGCAACGTGCGGGTCACATACTAGTTATAATCTATACTAATAGATAATGGGGGAGGGAATTCCGGTTCCCCCCCCCCCCCTTGCCACATGGCGGCATGAGCTTGCTCCGGCGCTTTCAAGATTGTGCACTTTGCGCAATTCAGGAAACAGCGTGCAAATTGGAAGGAGAGAGAGAGAGAGAGAGAGAGAGAGAGAGAGAGAGAGAGAGAGAGAGAGAGAGGGGGGGGGGACTCAGAGGAGATGCGGAGGGGCCAGTAGGGCCTAGCGGCCGGCAACGCCAATGGCTGCCAGATGAACCCTGTCCGGCGCCTTCCATCAATGCATAATCACTGCTCAGTGCCCAGCCGCGCACACACACGATTTCTTTCTTTTAATGTGCACCTGACAATTGCACCACAGGCTACCTCACACAGTCACTGCTCACCCCCATCAAGCATCCCCTCGCGAGTCGTGACCTCTCTTCTGTAACCTCTCTCAAATCAGCGACGACGTTCAGGCTGCCAGTTGATTGAAACTTTGGGAGATTTTAAAAAAAATGTCTTTCGAGGTAGGGTGATTTTCCCATGCCACGAGCTCAAAAAAAAACTTTTTTTTTTCCCTAAAACTTGGTAGGCATACATCTATTCTATCTGGGCACTCCCTTGGTTGACCTGTCATGCCAAGTACGGTGCACTTCATAAAGCACAAAAAGTGCTTGATGAGCTTCATGTGCGGGATGTTGTCTCTTGGAATGTATTGATTGTGGGATCTGTCCAATTTCAGCACGGCCAAGAGGCTTTCGCCTATTTCCACGGATGCGAAGCGAGAGTGTCTCTCTGATAATCACATATGCTTGCATCTCGAAATGTCGTGCTTGGTACTGTCTTGGTCAACATGTACGCCAAACATGGAGAACTTCATAAAGCACAAAAAGTGCTTGAGGAGATTCCTGTGAGGGATGTCGTGTCTTGGAATGTAGCCGGCCACTATAGACCCGGCCTTTGATTGTGCGTGGGCTCTAGGAGCCCCACTGTATGCAATTTAGTTGAGTGAAGGCTTGATATCTCTCAAGTAGGTATCTATACTAAGGATAATGGGGAGGGCATTCCGGCTCCCCCCCCCCCCCGCCACGTGGCCTCACCTCCTGCATCCGGCTGGTCCCGACCAATGCCCCTCCCCACTGTTCCAGAAGATAGCGGCGTCGTACGTGTGTGTGTGTGTGTGTGTGTGTATGTGCCTCTGAGGACGCCGTCGCACGAATTCGAGGGCAGACATTGACCAGGCAGAACCGACGCCGGGCCCAAGCCCCATGAGAGAGAGAGAGAGAGAGAGAGAGAGAGAGAGAGAGAGAGAGAGAGAGAGAGAGAGAACGCCATCTAGGGCATCGCGCTAAACATAGAGAGAGAGAGAGAGAGAGAGAGAGAGAGAGAGAGAGAACGCCATCTAGGGCATCGCGCTAAACATAGAGAGAGAGAGAGAGAGAGAGATTATGGAAAACTTACCAAAATAACCCTCTAATTTGTGGAAATTTCAAAATACCCTTCCAATTTCAAAAATTGCCCCCAATATTTTGTCATGAATTCCTAGAGTACCCCCAAATTTTTTGAAATTGGCACGATATTAAGCTGAGACACATTTTTGGCCCATATAGGAGGAGAGAGAGAGAGAGAGAGAGAGAGAGAGAGAGAGAGGGTACTGATGAGACAAGCGTGCAAATTTTCGGTGTGTGCTCCCTATAGCTCGAGAATCGCACAGGCATACAGCCTGGGGCGGTCACTTATCAAAAGCTTCCTATATCACGTGCGTTCAAGAGGTTATTAATAATACCTCAATATACATACTATATTTACACTACGTGCCTATTTAAAAAACCCCCACCCCCCTCTGTATGTATACATTTTGATCTTTTAATAATCCTCTCCGGTTAACTCACGTGATAGCATACACATTCTAAAAAGTGACCGCCCCGGGACATACAGCGGGATTGAGAGAGAGAGAGAGAGAGAGAGAGAGAGAGAGAGAGAGACTTCTCCTGAGTGAATGCCCAAGGATGCACGGCATTGGGCAAGGGGAAAAGGAGAAATTCCACCCCAAAATACAGAAAAATCGTAACTGGTCGAGACAATCGCGCGGCCTCATACTCGGGCAGTGTTTGGGAAAAATGTGTCTCAGCTTAATATCGTGCCGTTTTCAATTTCCAAAATGCCGGTTGAGCGCAAGGGGAAAGGAGAAATTCTACCCCAAAATAGAGAAAAATAGTGTAAAAAGCTAAAAAAATAACCTAATTTTCTAAATTTTCCTCTTGGCAAATTCAAGGAAAGGCATTTTGTATGTTTGGAAAAAAATTCATGTTGGGGGCAAGGGGAAAAGGAGAAATTCTACCCCAAAATAGAGAAAAATAATCTAATTTTTAAAATTTCCTCTTCGCAAATTCAAGAAAGGGAATTTTGTATCAGTTTTTGGGAAAAATGTATCTCAGCTTAATATTGTTGTATTCGATTCCTAAAATGCATGTTGAGGGCAAGGGAAAAAGGAGAAATTCCACCCCAAAATAGCAAAAAATAACTTGTTTTTAAAAATTTCCTCTTTGCAAATTCAAGAAAGGGAATTTTGTATGTTTGGGAAAATAGTTTAGTTTTTCTCGAACACTAGGCCAGGGCAAGGGGAAAAGGAGAAATTCCACCCCAAAATAGAGAAAAATAGTATAAAAATTTGAGAAAATAACCTGATTATTTAAAATTTCCTCTTTGCAAATTCAAGAAAGGAAATTTTGTATGTTTGGGAAAATATTTTTTTTGAACAGTGGGCCCGAGCTGCTGGGGTCAAATTCAAGAAAGGGAACTTTGTATAAGTGTTTGGGAAAAATTGTCTCAGATTAATATCGTGTTGTTTTCGATTCCAAAAATGCATGTTGAGGGCAAGGGGAAAACGAGAATTTCCACCCCAAAATAGAGAAAAATAACCTAATTTTGAAAATTTCCTCTTCGCGCAAATTCAAAAAAGGGAATTTTGTATATCTGGAAAAATAATGTTTCCCGAACACTGGGCCCGGGCAAGGGGAAAAGGAGAAATTCCACCCCAAAACAGAGAAAAATAGTGTAAAAATTTGAGAAGATAACCTGATTTTTTAAAATTTCCTCTTCGCAAATTCAAGAAAGGGAATTTTGTATGTTTGGAAAAATAGTTTTTCACGAACATTGAGCCCAGGCTGCTGGGGTCAAATTCAAGAAAGGGAATTTTGTATCAATGTTTGGGAAAAATGTGTCTCAGCTTAATATCGTGTTGTTTTCGATTCCAAAAATGCATGTTGAGGGCAAGGGGAAAAGGAGAAGTTCCACCCCAAAATAGAGGAAAATCACCTAATGTTTAAAATTTCCTCTTCACAAATTCAAGCAAGGAAATTTTGTATGTTTGGAAAAATAATTTTTCTCGAACACTGGGCCCGGGCAAGGAGAACAGGAGAAATTCCCCCCCAAATTAGAGAAAAATAGTGTAAAAATTTGAGAAAATAACTTGATTTTTTAAAATTTCCTCTTCGCAAATTCAAGAAAGGGTAATTTGTATGTTTGGGAAAATAGTTTTCTTCACACATTGGGCCCGGGCTGCTGGGGTCAATCGTCACAGTGCCGTAGCAGGTTGTGGGGATGCTAGCTAGAGCATGGTGAACCAGATTAGACCAACAACTCAACGACGAGCCAAGGTGCACAAATGAAAGAGAGAGAGAGAGAGAGAGAGAGATGTACGGGAGTGACCAGGGTTCAAGAAAAATCCATAGAAAATTTACAAAATAACTGGCAATTTTAATAGTTTACGCTATTTTTTTGAAATTTTTACGTGATTTTTTTCCTTATCTTCAATGTTTGGGAAAAATTTATCTCAGCTTAATATCGTGTCGATTTCAATTTCAAAATGTCGGTTGAGAGCAAGGAGAAAGGAAGAACTTCCACTCCAAAATAGAGAAAAATAGTGCAAAATTTAAAAAAAAAACATAATTTGTAAAAATTTACTCTTGACAAATTCAAGGAAAGGAATTTTGTATGTTTGGAAAAATGATTTTTCTCGAACACTGCTCGGGATTGAGGGAGAGAGAATGGAATATTATATTAATCTCTTCTGCGCACACACACACACACACACACACACAGAGATGGAGATAAAACCATGTGGTAGGAGATGTCGTCGATATGATCATCATCATCCTCATCATGCGCAGAGAGAGAGAGAGAGAGAGAGAGAGAGAGAGAGAGAGAGAGAGAGAGATGCTCTTCAAGTTCAGGCTGAGGAGAGTAGGGGACAATGGTAGCTCGACTACATGAGTAGCTGAACTTCAAGAGACCTCATCGACGTGATGATGATATAAGAGGACGAGAGCTTCACCGGCAAGTTGAGCAGCACATATGATGGCAACACGAACACTCAACATTGAGAGAGAGAGAGAGATTATATTTAGGTTTGGGATGAGGAGAGCACGAGACGGGGATGATAGTAGAGCAATTGCTAGGATGGCAAATGACATCATCATGTCATCCTCATTAGTGGAGCAGAGCTTGGCTAGCAAGACAATGAGCAGGCACCAACTCCCAACACAAACGAGGAATATGATACGCATACGTTGTGTGTGTGTGTGTGTGCACGAGAGAGAGAGAGAGTTGAGAGAGCCATGCTGCCCCGCCGAAGGCGACGCCGTTTTGCTAGTGCAGCTTAAAATTTTGAAGGAAGGAGAGAGCATCCACGTGTCACACTCTGGTTCATTTCAAAGAACACCTTTGAAAATATTTCATTTGAAATGCAAAAGTGAAGAGTTAAGGACTTAGATGGTAAAAAAAGAAAAGACTTTCTCATTGATTGATCGCTGACAATGTAAAGTCAAAAGATTAGAACTTAGTGTTGGTAATGTAAAGTCAAACAAGTGATAAAATCACGAGGCCTGTGAAATAACCTCTAATAGTAACAAGGATGTTTTCAGTAGGGAGTACAATTTTGAGAAACAAAAGCTATGCAAAATTAGAGTTTCGTGATTAGGTTTTGTCCAGTTTCGATGCAAGCATCCATGGGAGCTGTGGTGCAAAAAAAAAAAAAACAAGGAACAAATTGAATAGATAAAACAACCTCGAAGGACTTGAATTTAGGAGCTTTACATGATTTCAGAGGTACTTGACTGAATATTTTGTTGTGGACTCCTTGTATGCCTGCAGTATCAAGATCTATATGATTAAAACATCGTCGGGAAGATCTGCAGTATCCTCTGCCCCTAGAGCACAAATCTACAATGTCAAGTACAATTATATTCAAGTCTGCATGCAAGGAGTCCAAAGAAAATTGAGGCTTATTTGACCTCAGTTCTGCGCACAAGAAGCCTGCAATGGGGAGACGTGAAATTGTGATCTTTATTAGGAAAACTAAATCGATGAAAACAAAGGCATTTTTTGAGTGTAAGTGACAGAAAGAACCCTCCTTGAAAGACAAACCCCTAGCTGCTCAACATCGTTCTCCGCCATGTCAAGGTGCAAACAAATGTAGATACTTGCCAGCAAACATATCCGAAAGAACTAGACGCTTTGATTTTTCTTTGATTTTTTGAAAACTAGCCTCTCGCAAGCTGGCTATAAAGGTAAGTATGACATTGGAGCAGTGACACAGAAGGGGTGGTGGGGACTAGGCAGCACTGGCAGAGCTGTAGCTTAAGGTGTCGAGGCAGGAAGCACAGGGCTAAAAATGGCTAAAAAGGTCCTTTCACAGGGACATAGGCACGGCGGCGATGAAGGATGAGAAATCAATTGGTGGCACTGATGAGGGAGATAGAAGTGAGAGTGGGGGGTAGGGGTCGAAGCTCTAGTGAAGAGATGAAGGGCGCCTCACCGTGGGGCTGCTGCGAGCCAAGCAGACGTCCATGCCTCCACATCGTGCCACTTGTTTGCATCCACTATGAGCTTGAACCGAAACAGGTTATCAGCGCCTTTCGGCATGGGGGGTGGCGCAATCCCCGCCCACATCCCCACTCTCACCAGAAAGAAGGTCCCCACATGCACATTGCTTGTGCTCAAGCGGTAGTAGTACTTCTTCATGGCGCTACTCGACCCACTACCATCGTCGTCCTCGTTGAACAAATGCATCGTTTTCAGCACGCGATGCACCGGATTGCTCAGCTCGATCTTACTGCCCTCATTGATAAGATTGGTGTCAGGTATCTAGTGGATTCCATAGTGATCGGTGTATTGTTCTGTGTCAAAAGTGCAGACAATACTGAGGGAGCCTGCATGCAGTCTTTAAATGAACTGATTAGTCACAGACTAGGGTAATTAATGTGCTAAACTGGACTTGCAAGTGCAGCTGCAGAAAATGATGATTAATTATCACCTGTTCGTTGCAATGTGGTAGAGGACCAGAGCAGTGTGGCTTGCAGAAGCGCAATGCCAGCTTGGATGAACAAAATTTAGATGTAGTAAGTAAGGTGGAAGACTATACTACATGATACTGACTCCTGAGCTGTGATCCTCCATGGCTCATGCAGCTGCTCTCTGCCACGCTGGGCAGTTTAGCAGTGCAACAAGGAGTACTCAGGTTCATGCGACTGGCGACTTGGCACTCTCAGTCGAGCACTGCAAAGTCCCCCATGATAAGTTCGAGCTCCCACGCAGCACATACTCCCCGCCTCAAAGCTGGATCAAGAATTGGCCGTGTGTGTCTGTGTGTAATGGCGGACAGGGAACGGATCTCTCTCTCACACACATCCTTGCAAGCAGCGCTCGGTCGGCTTCATATGCATCAATGGCTGGTTTTCTCACAGGGCAGTGCCCACGAATGAATAATTCGTGAGGCTAGTTGGTCACCTCGCACACGCAGGCTGAAGGAAGAGGAAGAGGGGGGTGAGGCACAATTGGGGTCAGGAGGGAGACAAGGAGATGCAGGATGATGAGCATGGAGGACGACAAGCATGAACGTGCAAAGCGATCAGCATGCACTAATGTGGCTCTTGCGTGAAGGCTCCAAATTCCCACCACAAAGTTAAGACAACCATCATGATTCATCACCCTCCAGGCTCCACTCCAGCTACTATTCATTCAACATCCTAGAAAGCATCACCCATCGGGCCACCACTAAACCTTTTCTTTATCATAAATCAAATAAAATTGTTTTCGGGAGGCTTCAGTAAGACCTTAGCCCTGGGTAGGCCCATTTTTTAAAACAACCTCCCTTTGTCATTAGAGGCAGCTCAAAATTTTTAATATTTCAAAATTCAAGACATGTCATCATTAGAGTTACACACTGTTCATTGAAATGAGTACCCACTATCTTAATTCAACCAATCAACATTTTTGATTTAGCAAAAAATGCTTAAAAATATAACTCAATTATTTTTTCTATTTTAGTCAGCAAAAAGACATTGCATCGCTATAGCCTTTGCCTTTTGGGCAGGCCAAAAAGTAGTACTCTATCTACATTTATATTATTTACAGTTCTTGGGAAGGCCATTAAGTTTCACTTAGGTTCTCAAATGTCAAGGGTGACCTATGACTACTTCTTTTCTGAAAGCCATTTGAAGAGTAGCTCTACTTTGCATTTTGAAGGCCATGAAGAAATCGTATCTACGTGTCACCCAATTAACCTCTCTCAACACACTTGCAAAATGAACCTCTCTCAACACGCTTTCATCTGTGTTAGTGTGTGTGTGTGTGTGTGTGTGTGTGTGTGTGAGTGAGTGAGAGAGAGAGAGAGAGAGAGAGAGAGAGACCCGTTGCATGTGTGTATGAGAGATAGAGTTGGCGTGCCATTTGTTGTGTGGTATTGGAGAGTTGCGAGGTCTTCCACATTTGCATTGCATTAATGAAGTGCAATGAGCTCGACAATTCATCCATGGGAGTCTAGTAATTTGTTGTGGATGTCTTAGACACATTGTGTGTGTACATGTGCTTGTGCGCGTGCGTGTGCGCATGTGTGTGTGTGTGTGTGTGTGTGTGTGTGTGTGTGTGTGTGTGTGTGTGTGTGTGTGTGTGAGAGAGAGAGAGAGAGAGAGAGAGAGAAAGAGAACCATTCTATACTTTTATGTGTGGATGAGTGTGCTGAGAAATAGAGAATGGTCCATGCAAATCATGCTCTATGTGTGTGTGTGTGTATGAGAGAGAGAGAGAGAGAGAGGGCTCTCGCACCGGAACTAGAGTCAGAAGGAAGGGAGAATAAACATTGTTCTTACATCAACAATCGATGAAATTTGCAATCGAGAATCGAAAATTGACAATTGACATCTACAGAATCGATAATCGACGTAATAAAAAAAATTTGATCCAATGAATCCAAGACAGAAAGCGTGCATACCCAAGGCAGGAGCGGACCTTAATAGATGGCAAAGGTGGACAATGGAAGGCAACTCCAACAACTCTTTAATATTTTTGAAGGTTTTTACGCTACATTTTTGTGAGCTTTGTGGTTTCCTTCGCCGGGTGACTTAGAATTTAAAAGTAAATCTCAAAATTTGTAGGTGGGATTACACATAGCCTAGATTTTTTCAATGGCTTAAAGGCAAATTAGAATTTTTGAGGCAAATCATAAAAGTTTGTAAGAGGGGTTACACTAAATCGAGTTGAAGCGCAATGTTTTTTCACAAACACATGAAAAACTTAGATATGAGAAATTTTAGGGGTAACTTTATTATATTTGAAGGCTTTTACACTCAATTTTTTAATACTTTGTGCGTATAGAGATAATTTCTAAATTTGTAGGTGAGATTACACTAGATCTAGGTTTTTTAGAGCATTTTTCTATACTATGATTTTTCCCAAAAAAAAAATAGAGGCAAATTTACTATATAATTTGAAGGTCTTTACACTAAACTTCTTTGCACTTTGTAGATTCTCTAAACTTTGTAGTTTCTTTGAACTTTGGAGGTGGTCTTTCAATTTAAAAGTCAAGGTTCTAATGTTACGTGTCATTCTTTTTGCATCCATGGCTCAGTTGGAGCATGGCGATATTGTATTTTTTATGTTTCTAATTTAGTATCGTTGAGTGAGTGCTGTTGAAACAAAAAATTTAAAAAATTAGAGGTGAATTTGTAGGTGGAATTACACTAAACCTATGTTTATTTTGCAATGTTGTGGGTGTCCTAATCTTCAAATTAAATTATACAAGTGTGTGGCCCGTCCGAGAGAGAGAGAGAGAGAGAGAGAGAGAGAGAGAGATGCCCCTTTCCTTGGCACCCAATCCATTCTCTCTCTTTCTTTTCCTTGGCCTCCACACACACACCCCCCCCCCCCCCCCCACCCCCCTCTCCAAAGCCCTTTCCTTATGTCACATGGCAGGGGCCTCCAAGTTGCATAAGATATAGTTGAGAAATTTGTAAGTGGGATTGCACTAAACCTAGGTTTTTCTCGAGCACTTGTGTACAGAATAGTTTTCTACTATTACTCAATAGTCCATTATTTATACTCTTTATAATGGACCTCAAAAAATTAGAGGAAGGAGAGGGCCTCCACACGTCGCATTTTTGGTTGATTTGCATGGCCCGTTGGATCAATGCCAATATTAAGATGTTGAGTCCCATCCTTCAAAAATTGCATGAAGTAGTTCAGATTGCAACTCCATCCTTTCCCAACGACTTACAATAGTCAAATTTGTGAGTCTGACAAGATGTTATCAATCTGTGTGTGTGTGTGTGTGTGTGTGTGTGTGTGTGTGTGTGTGTGAGAGAGAGAGAGAGAGAGAGAGAGAATGTAGAATATGCAAATCCAACCTTTTTCAACAACATACAGATTGTAGTAGCCAAAATTGTGCACCTGATAGTTTGCATGTGTGTGTACATGCTCTGTGTGTGCGTGCGTGTCACTGTTATAGTGTGTGTGTGTGTGTGTGTGTGTGTGTGTGTGTGTGTGTGTGAGAGAGAGAGAGAGAGAGAGAGAGAGAGAGAGAGAGAGAGAGAGAGAGAGAGAGAGACTTTCCTTGGCAACTTGGTAGCCCACCAAAATGACTACGAAGCATCAAAACCTGTCTACCTCCAACCAACTGACAGTTATCAGAAGCCCGTATATTGGCAAGCCATGGTTTTAATAGCATGACGCAATAGTAGCAAGTTGGTAGAAATGTGGTACATTGTCATTGATTGATGAGTGGGGAGATATGGACAACTCAAATTTGTTAGAAGTCGTGTGAAGGATGAGTTGATCGCAACCGATCGGCCAAAAGCACTCCATGTGGGGAGAGAGAGAGAGAGAGAGAGAGAGAGAGAGAGAGAGAGAGAGCGAGAGCTAGAGCTATTGAGCAAGTCTTCAACGTAAAAGAATTGAGAAATGGAGGAAAGAAGGTGATAAAAGAGATATCAAAGACCTACTTGTGATTCCTAGGACTACTATTCCATTGTGTGTGTGTGTGTGTGTGTGTGTGTGAGAGAGAGAGAGAGAGAGAGAGAGAGAGATCCAATTACCATGCTATTCTAGAGAGATAGAAAGATAGAGAGAAGACGTACATATGCATTATTATCTTTCTATAGTGATTCCAAGGACTACGTTTCCATTGTGTGTGTGTGTGTGTGTGTGTGTGTGTGTGTGTGTGTGTGTGTGTATGAGAGAGAGAGAGAGAGAGAGAGAGAGAGAGAGATCCAATTGCCATGCTTTTCTTGGCCGCATCAACGCGCGGGTCACATACTAGTTTTCTATCAAAAGAGGGACAAATAGCCTTCCATAAAGATGCAAGTAGTCATCCCCAATTTTGGAAAGCAATTGTTTAGTTAGAATCTAGATAGATACCTTTGTTTCAAAGGATGTAAAAGTAAAGTTAAGTGTTTTAGTTTTAATAGGAAAGCAAGGAGCCATTCACGTGAATAAGGGAGGGCTAGTGTCGCAGCTTAATATTGTTCCGCTTTCAATTTCAAAAATGCTGGTTACGGCAAGGGGAAAGGAAGAAATTCTGTCCCAAAATAGAGAAAAATAGTGTAGAAATCCAAAAAATAAACCTAATTTTTAGAAATTTCCTCTTGGCAAATTCAAGAAAAGGAATTTTGTATGTTTGAAAAAGTGAGTTTTTTTTTAAAATTGGGGAGGACCCATTATTTTTAACGGCAAAATATTCCTCTGATTTGTGGAAATTCTTTGAATTTCAAAATTTTCCAAAATGCCCTTTTATCTGTTTTTGTTGGATAGTTCAAGATTTTCTAATCTTGTTCAAGATGACAAGTGGGAGGGCGAAGCCTCCAGAAAGAGAAAAAGAGGAAAATTACCCAAACATTTCATAAAATCCCAAAAAACCCATTGGATTTCAAGATTTTCTCCTTTTTGACAATTGAGATTGGTTTTTATGGGCTCATCCTTCGGTGAAGGCCAAGAGGGTTAGCGGCGTGTAGCTCGCTCTGCTGCTGCTGCTCTCTCTCTCTCTCTCTCTCTCTCTCTCTCTCTCTCTCTCTCTCTCTCTCTCTCTCTCTCTCTCTCTCTCTCTGTCTGAGAGATGCTGTCTGTAGCGAGCTTTATACAATGAGGTATATGTGCCGAAGGCAACCATTAAGACCTGGGTTGGGGGGAGTGTCAATGGCAGGGCCGAGAATGGTGGGGATGAGGGCGATAGAACAGAGGAGTGATGCCCATGAAGGAGAAGGATGAGCCCCAAGGCGAGTAGAAGCTCCATGTTCGTGCACGCGTATTCGCGTTATCAGCCTAAAGTCTCTCTCTCTCTCTCTCTCTCTCTCTCTCTCTCTCTCTCTCTCTCTGTGTGTGTGTGTGTGTGTGTGTGTCCGTCTGTCGTCATGTCCTGCTGTGACGCCTCAGGACAACAGATGCGGATCCGCATGGCACCATAAGTCATGTTGTGAGACCAGGGGTAGGTGATTGATGCGGACGCCTTCAAATAGAGCTTCACCCTGGGAGAGGGACGAAGAGCACTTCAAAACGGGAGCTGTTGAGATTCCACTTAATGAAGTGGAGTAGACCGAGTAGGCAATGGTGCAAATATAAAGCCTTGAAAGATGTTTGCAATATTGACAATGGGTATTTTCATGGGACTTCTGGTAAAATTTAAGGATAATAGCTAGGGATTTGTTACATTCAAGGGTTAGTTTGGAGATTTTCATAAATTTTAGAGGCTTTTGGTACTGTGCCCTTTTTAAAACGTTCCTACGTGGTTAGAGAATTTGGCACAAAGACTTCCATGATAGTGTTTTTTTTTTTTTTTTTTTTTTTTGGGGGGGGGGGGGGGGGTGGTGTTTAACATTGGTGAGTGTATTATATTAGCTTAACCAAAAAATTACAAATTCAAGTCACGCTCAAGCTGAGCCATGACGTCTCTCAGCAACCATAGGTACATCGATTGATAGGGGAGCAACACCCTCACACTTTGAAAATGACCTCTACTTTAACAAGGACCCAAAAATCTATCGAGTCATTGTAGCATCAATAGCTCTATTCCACTCATCAAGGTTCATTCGTTTCCCTATGGCGACAATGGCTTCCCTGCTTTTTAGTATAATTGCAGTGAACCTAGTGTTTCTAAGATGTTCTTGAATATCCGACGTTTCTTGGTCTTCCACACATGTTTAAAGTAGAAGAATCTGACAATCTATGTGCCGATAAGTAGCGCTTGGATCTTGAAAATCATCCCACCCAGGAAGAGGTCGTTCTTGGAGAATCCAATCTTCAAGGTCTTTTGCACCCATTTGCAAATCTTTCCTGCTAGGCCACTTATCGTCGCACACTCCTTGAATAAGTGAGGGAAGTCCTCACTAGCTGTTCTGCAATACGAGCATCTATCAGGACCAATACCTCTAGCTTGTATCTTCACACCCATTAGTAAGGCCCCCCATAGAACCTTCCAAAGAAAAACCTTCATCCCAAGCAAATGTGGGCACGAGATGTTCTTTGTGATTAACACCATCAAGATCATAAGGGTGTTGTACACATCCTTGGTTTTTGGTTTAAGGAAATGTCTGTTCTTGGGCCCTTGCCATGCCTTCTACTCTAACTTAGATTCACAAGAGGGCATCCAACCTCTCTCTGCTATTCTAAAACTCTACTAGACAACACAATTTCAGTCCAATAGAGGTGGAACTGGGAGGCCAAATAATATGTTCCTTTCCACATTCTGATGTTGTTACCCCAAAACTAGCCCAAACGTTGAAGTCCTTTGTTATCGATTCTCCTAGAAATTTCCCTCCAGAATGGGTTCAACAATAGCTTTCCACCTTAGATAGCCAAGGGGACTAGTGAGTTCTAGAGTTGTGAAAGTGCCTTTTAATTATCCCCATTCCAAAGCCTCTGTTACTCTGTTGTATTTACGAACTAGCTTGCTCATTGTGCCACCAAGTTTTAGGATAGCCCACCGAGGGGCAAGCAACTTGTCGTGTACCTCTAGCACTTTTTACTATCCACCTTGCGAGCGTAGTTTGGCACTATCCATCATGGCCTTAGTCATGATAGCCCATGCATGGTCTTGCTTCATGATTGCTACCATAAACATAGCACACTAGGCCTCCGCATGAATACAAGGGTTAAGGATCCCAATACCGCCTTGCTCAAAAGGTCTTGCAATGGAATTCCATCATGTCCACTTCCAGGGCACCGAGTCTTTAGTAATATTTTTCCACAAGAATCTTTTCATCGATTTCAAGAACTCTTTCTAGTTGCATTTGGCCAGCTTAAGGAGAGGGCCATTGAAGGCTATGTAAGGGATCCTAAACAAATTGACCACCTTCACACGACTTGGGAAAGGAAGAAGCACATACTCCCATCTTTGCATCTTTCTTCGAACCTTCTGCAAGACCCATAGGAATTTTTTTGTGTGGGTAACATCCACCCCCAGTAGGGCCCCCGGGTGGTCAGAACACCTTTCCTTTTGACACTATCTCCCCGGTCCAAATTGTCAGATCGACCAAGTCGTTTTTTGAGAGCAAGATCCATCTAAATTTTTCAATACTACGCTTTGACCTTGATGCAGCACCGAACATTTTCACAATCTACAAAGACTTCCTGATCACTTGAGGGCACGCTTTGAGGAATAGAGAGGAATCATCTACAAACTTTTTCACAAGAATTTGGTCATTATTAGGAGAGACAATCCTTGAATCTCCCCTCTAGTAGCATCATCTTCGAGTAACGTTACCAAAGGATGAGATACAATGGAGAATAGTAGCAAGGCTAAAGGGAGGCCTTGATTGATTGATCTTTTGACCTCGAATGCACCCACAACTCTTTCATTGAACAGGAGGTTAGATTGGCTACTAGCACAATACTTTCATGACATCTTTGAGGAGCAACCATGTGATCCTGTCAAGGGGATTGTGGTGGCAGAGCTCTCTCTGAACGAAGTGCCTAAAAACGGGAAAAAAACACTTGTCCAAACCCCATCATCAATTGCATCCGACTTCAACCTAGCATATCTCGTCAATCAAGATTTTGATCGATGAGCCATCAAATCCGTTCAACACCACACAGTGCACACTATCTCTCGGATCTCTGGAAAGACTAGGAAAACACTAGATGACATGCCTATCAAGACAGTGAACTTGGCACACAACTGGCCCTTAACAAATCTTCAAGTAGCCATATCTTGCCCATTCAAGCTTTGATTGATGATTGGAAATGACCGGCGTGCTCCACAACTCAAGCACTTTGCATCTATCCTCTCACACGAGCTCTAACCATATGTCTCCACTTTCCCTATCCGTCAAGGATCTCAAAGCCTTTCATCTTTGAACTAGCATATCATCCACCTTGTAGCTCTGTTTGAGAAGTCGTCTAGACCAGCTTGCACAGCCCTCAAACACCACATTGTAGAGCACAACTCCTAGCACCTTGGACACCTTTCTTTGACAACCTGACTGGCCCATTTGGAGCCTTTCTAGCTTATCAAACCACCTTAGACATACGCTTCAGGTATCACGTTCTAGCCCAAGGCTTTTATTTTTCCTTAGCACCCTAGCTTGCACCTATAAACACCCATAGCATTGCATAGTCCACTTCCCAGCACCGACCAACTTTGGTTGCACCAATGTGGCCCTCCGAATGGTCCAAAGTGTGAGCGATGGCTCAAAGACAAACTTCGTTGCCCTCATGCCAAATTCTAAGGCGCAATTCTTTGCTTGCAATGCACTGATTTAGAGTATGTGGAGAACAATGGGCTTTGGAATGACCCTCAAAAAAGTACTTGAGTTAATGGTAGCACCATTCTTCCATTGCTTGACGATGCTTCCCATTGGTTTGTTATCAATGGAGATGGGAGGGTACACAAAAATGAGAAACAACAGCAAGAGTGAGTTAGCAAAGGCATGGCAACGAGTGATTGTGGCACTAGATTTACTTTGATGGCTCCTCCACTCGTCTCTCAAGGTCATTGTGAGTTTGAGGATGAGAACATGCTTGACATGATCGCGGAGTTGTTGGCATGTAAAGCCAACATTTGCAATGAGAAGTGTAGACCATGCACTACACAAGAACAAGCAACTAAGGACAGGTTACTATCAAGTACTAAAACACCTCTTTATGATGGTGCACAATACTCAATGCTTTGAGCATTGTTGGAACTCCTCAACCAAGTAAAATTTGGCTGGAGCAATGCTAATGTGGATGCGCTCCTTAAGTAAGTTATACTTTCACTTTTTGTTTCTTTCAATTCTTCTTGGTTGATCCAAGAACTTGTATTGATTATCTACTTGATTGTAGATTGATGGAAAAATTCTTCTCAGAGATCACCACATGCCTTCGAATCGTCAATGAATGAGATTGTAGGGTTACGTCAACGATTGCATTACTGCAGCCAACATGCATATACCACCACATGTCCCACGTGCGAGGAGCCGTGTTACAAGGCCGGCATGACCAGGGCACTTACTCCCCATAAGGTATTGAGGCATTTTTCACTTATTCCTTGGATCCAGCACATGTTTAAAAGTAGTTCCATGGTGGATCTTCTCACATGGCATGCTAGCCACCACCTCAAGTGATGGAATGATGCATGTCCCTATTGATTCACCTGCATGGATGTACATAGAGACTCAGGCCAGAGTTTATGCCAGATTTTATGCTAGAGCCTTGACACTTGGGTTAGCAAGTGACGGTGTCAATCCTTTATCACTAAGTTTACATCATGGAGCACTTGGCCAGTGGTTATCATCACTTTTCTTGTGCTAGGGACGTACAAAGTGGTGAATATTGATGTCTACCTTGAGCCCCTCATCAAGGATTTAGAGGAATTATGGAAGGTCATCTCCGTTGTGGATTTATCACTTCTTTAGGAGAGGAGAGAGGCCATTGTGAGGGGCATCCGTATGTAGACTATGCACGACTATCCTAACCTTGGAGATATTTTTGATATGTTGTGTTCATTCTTCTCGCTCTTTATTGTTTGAAGAGTAGATCTTTTCTTTAATGATATGAGTGCACGGTTTTTCACGGGCCACAATGCTTGTTCTACTTGCGAGACATCATTGGTGACAAAGTGGCTAGATGCCTTGCAGAAGGTAATCTATCTAAACAACCATCATTTCCTACCCTTAAAGTCATAGAAAATACAAGGCTCCTACAAATGGGAAGACCCTCCTAAAGTCACAATGACAGATTGGGCAAGCATTTGAAAAGAGCACTACAGTAGTGATCCACCCCCTTCTACTCCACCAAAGGTATAGCAAGGTACTCCATATTTTTTAGGCTTTCATATTGGAAGGATTTAAAATTTAACACTTCCTGGATCCCATGCACATATTCAAGAATGTTTCTCACACCCTTTGGTACCACATTACTGGCAAAAGGGATTCATTGTTGGGGGCAAGGGGGGATTTGAGAGCCTTGAAATGTCTCCTTGCATCAACCACTCCACATTGAGGCCCTAGTGGAAAGATTGTGCTTCCTAAAAACCCATGGATTCTAACCAAAGCAGAGCTTGATCGATTGAAGTATTCACACACCAATAGCATAAATGAGATCACTAAAGGGATCTTTCACAAAGGCAAAGAAACATGGAAGCGTTCAATTGTATGGGTTGAAGTCTCAAGATTGGCATAAAATGCTGCAGGTAATTCTTTAATATTTATGTTGTTTCTCATTTATTTTAAATCTTGATTTTTGTGTATGACTAAAAAAATATTCTTTGTATTTTGTGTATGTTGTCCCTTATCACATTGTAGTTCATTTTTTCTGTGAGTATGTTCGGGTGCAGGGACCAGAATGTGAGGGGACCTATTTTCAAACTCAGTGACTCAATAAGGTACATCATATCTTCATTCCATAAACTATTCTATGTACACTAAATTCTCAAACATGCACTTAGTGTACTCTTGCGGGTTATCTCGTAGATTTTCAAACTCCAAATTAATAGAAAAAGATGCCATCCATGGAGCTCAAACTCTTGTCATGGAAACAATGTGTGCCATTGAGGATGCATTCCCTCTATCTATTCTTATTAGTCAAGTCCACCTACTAGTTTGTGTGGTTGAGGAGATAGCTATATGTGGAGTAGTGCATGCACGATGGATGTTCTTTCTTGAGAGTTTTTAAAA
This sequence comes from Adiantum capillus-veneris, assembly GCF_014529385.1. Classification (NCBI taxonomy): domain Eukaryota; kingdom Viridiplantae; phylum Streptophyta; class Polypodiopsida; order Polypodiales; family Pteridaceae; genus Adiantum; species Adiantum capillus-veneris. The sequence continues at coordinate 59,849,544 of NC_140950.1, forward strand.
ACTCTCAAAGATTTTGTGCAACTATGGGCCCATCATGAGGCATACATGGCTGAAGGATGGATCGTGCAAGAGCATTTATATATATATGATAGTATTCGGCTACTATTGATTCCTCTATGCCAAGGATGTGGTTAGATGAGGAGGATACAAGGATGACTTCACACTTGCCAAGTGGAAAGAAAAAATCAATTGTCATGGACATGGATCTATGCCAAGTGGTCAACAATTTTTACATTCTCAATGCAAAGATTATGACCAAGTGGATGGACTTGTGGACAATGACAAAGGCAACGCACTTGAAAGAGAGAGAAGCATGGAAGCAAGTTCATGAAGATAGGAGGAAACTCTTGGTTTCTCGAGACCTTGCATGTTTTCCAGACCTCATTGATCCAGAGTGGATTCATGAGAGAATGACCGAAGCAAAGGCTACAGAGAGACCATCACTGACAAATAATGAGAGTATGCACTAGGTTGCATGCCAAAGGTAGAGTACTCATACACCACAAACATATTGTAGATTTTGCTTGATTTTATCTTTATGATTGGTGGTATACTTTTTTCTATCATATAGTGTCTTTTCCTTAACTCTATTTGGTCAAAGGATCGACATTTTCATACACACTACATTGACGACCGTCAAACCACCATGCCAATTCTGGCATCATGGGCAACTTTGACATAGATAGTGATGAGAATGAGTACTGTGGGACTATTGAAAAGATACGGAAGGTCGATTTTAGAACATTCCATACCTACATCTTCAAGTGCAAGTGGTTTCTAAATGTGTCTAGAAGCATGAGAATGGAGTCTACATGGTAGACTCCATTGTGCATCATACAGGGAGGCATGATAACTTAGTTTTTTCAGGCAATTGTGAGCATGTGAGTGATGAACAAGTTTACCTTTATTTGTTTTTACCCTAATACCAATGTGATTCACTTTGAACTTCTTTTTAATAGGTCATCTATATCCCATCGATCCACAAACCAAGATTTTAGTTCGTTGTTTTAGTAACACCTCGAGCAAGGACCATTTTTGCCTCTAATGAAGTGGAGACCATTTTTGACCCTCTCCCACCTACTACTTTGGATGAGGAGGAGACCGAAGAGGGAGAAAACTGATAATTCAAGTCGCACCATCAATCTTAGTGAGGAGGATGATTGTCATGATGATGATGATGAGATGGGAGATGACAAATTCAAAGATGATGAAGCAACCACATCTACAAATGATGATTCAGTTTCTCTCTTTGTTCATGTAGGAGCCATGGGTTTAGATTTAGATGATGCCAATTGTAGAGATCTTTTTGAAGATAATTCATAGACATTTTCTATATTATATTCTATAAGTATTTTTTGTGTGTCGCCTCTCTCTCTCTCTCTCTCTCTCTCTCTCTCTCTCAAACATGTTAATTTATATTGTTTCACTTAATTATGAAAAAGTGACATTTCTCATTGTAAACTTAATCATATCTATGTAATTAATTAAATGTTTAAATGTCTACCTTTTTTTGTTCATTTTTTATGAAAATATCACGCTTTATAAACTTTTTTTTTTCAATAAAAAGAAGTACCCAAATTTGAACTTTTTTAGTTCCAAACCATTGTGCAATAATGGTAGAGATGATAGTCAACGCGGTAATCACTGTGGTGATTGCCATAGTAATAGACACGATAATATTCAATTTTAGAAAAAAACCCTCTTGCCCTTGTCTCCTCTTTGGCCAGCACATTTTGGACTCTCTCACTAAAATCCGGGGTTAATGGCCACGACAAACTCTTACTCCTCTTGAATTGCTCGCCATAAAGCTTGCATCATCTTCGATGCCCTACGGAGGCTGTGTTTCTTTTAGTGGATTGGCTTCTCCCGGCTCTTCTTGAGAATGGTCTTCTTGGTAGGTTCTTTCTTGTTTTATGTTTGGCCTTATTTTGTGTTTGGCATATGTAAAAGGGGGTGGCCTTGTGGTGGCAGTAACACATGCAAGGATTTTCATGTGTTAATTAGTTGTATATGGTTATGGCTGCCATGTAAAAAGATGACACTATTATGGAAAGGTTGTTAGTTATCCATGGTCCCTCACGGTGAGATTAGGCTATGGTCACGTGGGGCTTAGTTATCGATTATAGATGACCATGCCAATTATGTCCAAACAAAGCATTAAATGAATAACTAAGCATGTTGCATGGTCACGCAAGACTTAGTTATTCATTCAGCCTTCCAATTATGCCTTGAACTTCACAAGTATGCTAAAATTGACATAGTTACAAAGGGTAGGCGTAGTTATGCTCTTTTTTGCGTGTGGCCAAGAATGAGGCTTAGTTAGTTACCCAAGAAGCATAGCTCAGTTGGTGGTCCTTTGTGATGTAACCCCAAGGTTGAGGATTCAAGGCTCACAAGTTGCGTTTGTATACTCCTCCCCTATTGGGGGGGTGGTTCCCACGGTTGCCCCTCGAGGGTGTAATGTACAACAATGTACGGTTGTAATTAATACATGATGTGTATAGTTTCTCTCTACTACCTTCCTCGCACTAATGGTTATTAAAAAAAAGAGGCTTAATTATCTGTTCAAATAAGTGATAACTAAGCCTTCTCGCGCGACCACCACTTTATTATAGAGTTCTTTCTTTTTGGTTTTATATCACATATCCCCACCGACAATTGCTATTTAAACAAGTGAAAGAATCACGGTGGCTTTCTAAAATAATTAGAACGTGATAAATTCATTACGTTGAGTTTAAGTAAAATCGGTGTTCAAGAAAAGATTGCCTCGGCTTAGCCTTGAGCTAGTTGAAAATGGAAACTACCTGATTGCAAACCATGGTAAAGGGAAGAAAAACTGGTGAAATATGTGAGAAAATAGCTCAAAAATCTTGCAAATTTTAAATTTATGCTAGTGATTCCGGTTTGGTTCTTTGCGGGAAGGAAACTCAAACGACGGCCATTAAATAAAAGAGGCTTTTCTGAATATTGACTAGAATTAAGTTATAGAATGTAAGAAAAGTCAAACCATGTGACGCTGTGAAATGAAATGTGAAATTAAAAAAACTCGTTAATATATATGTGTGTGTGTATCCATAGAATTTACTAGAATTATGGAAGTGAAGTTTCACTTTAACATTCTAAAACAATAAAATGCAAAACAAGTGAAAGGGTCACGATTGCTTTCAAAAACAATAAGAAAGTGATAAAATTGTTTAAATTGGTATCAATGTTTGGGAAAGGATTGCATCAACTTAGTCTTGAGCCGATTGAAAATCGAGACTAGCTAACTGTAAACCATGGTAAACGAAAAACCGATGAAATATGTGAGAAAATCATCCAAACATTTTGTAAATCTCAAAATTTCTGCTAGTATTTCCGGTTTTTTTCTTTGTGAGGAGGAAACTCGATCAGCAAAACCGCTTAATAAAAGAGACTTTCTTGAATGTTAACACTACTTAGAATCAAGCTATAAAATGCAAAAAATGTAAAGCGATGTGAAGTTGTGAAATGGAAGGTCAAATAAAAAGAACTAATTTGTGTGTGTAGAATTTATTAGAATTATGCAAGGTGAAGCTTCACTTTTGCATTTTAAAACAATAGAATGCAAAAAAAAAACATTTATATTGTGTGTGTGTGTAAAATTTATTAAAATTGTGTAAGGTGAAAATTCACTTTAGCATTCTAAAACAACTAGTACAATGGCGCTGCCTTCGGCAGTGCTATGTGGATTTCTCTCTCTCTCTCTCTCTCTCTCTCTCTCTCGCTATATCTTGCCTCAAAATGTCTTCTCTCTCTAAAGTACCTACCCACCCACTCTCTCAAGGTGTGTGAGTGTGTGTGTGCTTCAACCTGCACACCACTCAACACACGACTCTCTCTCTCTCTCTCTCTCTCTCTCTCTCTCTCTCTCTCTCTCTCTCTATGTGTGTGTATGTGTGTGTGTGTCATTTCGGGAAAAATCATTTTCCAAAACGTACAAAATTCCTTTGCTTGAATTTGCCAAGAGGAGATTTCAAAAAGTTGGGTTACTTTCTTTATTTTGGGATGGAATTTTTCCTTTTTCCACCGACATCTTTGAAATTGAAAACGACATGATATTAAGTTGAGACACATTTTTCCCGAGCACAGCCAATGTGTTCTTCTTCTTCTTCTTCTTCTTCTTCTTCTTCTCTCTCTCTCTCTCTCTCTCTCTCTCTCTCTCTCTCTCTCTCTCTCTGGTTCGTGCACCTTGTCTCATTTTCGTAGATTCGTTGGCCTACCTTGGTTCACCACGCCATAATTGGTGCCCCCACAACCTGCTACGATGCTGCGACAGTTGATCCCAAGAGCCCGGGCGTGAGGCCGTGAGATTGCCCAAGCCCGTACATCTCTCTCTCTCTCTCTCTCTCTCTCTCTCTCTCTCTCTCTCTCTCAATTCGAGAAAATTCATTTTCCCAAACATACAAAAATCCTTTGCTTGAATTTGCCAAGAGGAGATTTCAAAAAGTTTACTTTTCTTTATTTTGGGACGGAAGTTTTCCTTTTACCCTTGTCCTCAACCGGTATTTTTGAATTTAAAAACGACAGGATATTAAGCTCAGACACATTTTTTCCGAACATGGCGCAGCAGTGTGTGTTCTTCTTCTTCTTCTTCTTCTTCTTCTCTCTCTCTCTCTCTCTCTCTCTCTCTCTCTCTCTCTCTCTCTCTCTCTCTCTCTCTCTCTCTCTCTCTCTCTCGTTCGTGCACCTTGGCTTGTTGCCACTGATTTGTTGGCCTACCCTGGTTCACCACGCCGTAGCTGGCAGCCCCACAACCTGCTACGATGCTGCAACGATTGACCCCAGGAGCCCGAGCCTGAGGACATGCCATTGTCCCGACCCGTACATATCTCTCTCTCTCTCTCTCTCTCTCTCTCTCTCTCTCTCTCTCTCTCTCTCTCTCTAGTTCGTGCACCTTGGCTTGTTGCCGCTGATTTGTTGTCCTACCCTGGTTCACCACGCCATAGTTGGCGCCCCACAACCTGCTACGACACTGCAATGATTGACCCCAGGAGCCCGAGCCTGAGGCCGTGCCATTATCCCGACCCTACATCTCTCTCTCTCTCTCTCTCTCTCTCTCTCTCTCTCTCTCTCTCTCTCTCTCTCTCTCTCTCTCTGTGTGTGGGTGAATTCGGGAAATTTTTTTTCCAAACGTACAAAATTGCTTTTCTCGAATTTGCCAAGAGGAGATTTAAAAAAGTTTACTTTTCTTTATTTTGGGACGGAATTTTTTCTTTTCCCCTTGTCCTCGATCGGCATTTTTGAAATTGAAAATGGAAGGATATTAAGCTGAGACACATTTTTCCCGAACACGATGCGACAATGTTTCTTCTTCTTCTTCTTCTTCTTCTTCTTCTTCTTCTTCTTGTGTGTGTGTGTGTGTGTGTGTGTGTGTGTGTGTGTGTGTGTGTGTGTGTGAGAGAGAGAGAGAGAGAGAGAGTCTGTTCGGGAAAAATCATTTTCCGAAACGTACAAAATTCCTTTGCTTGAATTTGCAAAGAGGAGATTTCAAAAAGTTGGGTTACTTTCTTTATTTTGGGACGGAATTTTTCCTTATCCCAACAACATATTGTTGGAATTAGGGTTGCAGAGAAACACACACAGCTTGGAGAAGACGAAGGAAGCTCAAGGCACACAATAGAGAGTGTGTTACTTAGTGTGCAATGGAAAGATAGATAGCCCCAGAGTGATGGGCGTATATACAATGCACGGGGGAAAAACCTCCTAAAGAGGGAAAAAATGCCCCGGCGGTCCTAGTGTGTTACACACATCACTACCACATGTATATGGTAACAAATCCCCCCTGGAGTGATGCGGTGAACGAGAGCTGGCACATGAGTAAAGGGAAGTGCCATGCCCTGAGGACAGGATAAGTCCACAAAGGGGAGTAAGCCCAAAGCTTTGCGGAAAGCTTCAAGCTTCTCACAAGACAATGCCTTTGTGAAAAGATCGGCAAGGTTGTCCTGTGTTGGCACATAAGCCAAGCTGATCTCTCCTGCTGAGAGCCTCTCCCTGACATAGTGGTAATGCACCTCAATGTGCTTTGTGCGAGCATGAAAAACTCGGTTCCTCGCAACTGCCAATGCGCTCTGAGTGTCAGTGTAGATAGTATTGGCAGTGTCGTGTCCAACACCCAAATCATCCATAAGGCGTCTGAGCCATACACACTCAACCGTAGATGTGAAGACTTCCCTGTACTCAGTCTCACAAATCGAAGTGGCCACAGTAGGTTGCTTCTTGCTCAACCATGATATATATGAACTGCCAAGCATGAAACAAAAACCACTTGTGGACACTCGCGTGTCAAAACAACCAGCCCAATCTAAGTCCGAAAAAGCATGTAAGTCTGGCGGCATAATCCCCCCTTGGGATAAAACAAGCCAAGATGTAAATTGCCACTAAGGTAGCGGAAAATCCTCTTGACAACCTGCCAATGCTTAGACCCTGGGCTATGCATAAAACTGCTGACCTGTGAGACTGCAAACTGAATATCCGGCCTCGTGTTGCATACATAAATGAGGCAGCCAACAACAGCTTGGTAAAGAGTGACATCAGCAGGATCACCATCATCATGTAGACTCAACTTCAAACCTGTTTCCATGGGAGTGGCAATAGGTTTGCAATCCTCAAGTCCAAACTTACATAGCAATGTCTCTATGTAACTTTTCTGACACAAGGCAATACCACCATCACACTGCTTAAACTGTATACCCAAATAATGATGCAACAGCCCCAAATCTTTCATCTTGAAAGTAGCATTCAAATCAGCCTTAAATTCAGCAATATGTCTCTCATTTGGTCCAGTGATCAGCAAATCATCAACATAAAGAACCACAATGAGAAGTACATCACCCTCATGCTTTACATACAATGTGCTTTCTGTTGGACTGTTGCGAAAGCCTGGTTTGACCAACTGAGTGTCAGCTTTCTCATACCAAGCACGAGGAGATTGCTTCAACCCATACAAAGCCTTGTTACATTTGCACACTTTGTCCTCTTGTCCTTTTATGACAAAACCGCGAGGCTGCGTTACATAAACTTCCTCAAATATGTCACCATTCAAGAAAGCAGTAACAATGTCTGATTGATGTACATCCCAACCAAAATGAGCTGCCAATGCACATAGAAAACGCACAGTAGTCACACGACAAGTGGGAGCAAAAGTCTCTTTATAATCTATGCCTTTTTGCTATGCATAACCCTTTGCAACAAGTCGAGCCTTATGGCGATCGATCTCACCATCCGGCTTGCGTTTCAACTTGTAAACCCACTTCGTACCAATGGCCTTTTTGCCAGGAGGCAAATCACATAAAGTCCATGTGTCATTTTCTATAAGTGCATCATATTCTGATTGCATGGCAGCCATCCAATTTTCTGAATTTTGTGCTTCATCAAAAGTCAGAGGCTCCTCAACATCATGTAAGCTAGACACAGCCAAAGCATAACAATCTGATGCATAAGATGCATGGCGAGATTCCTGAACGAGTACAACTAGACAAAGGTGCATCCAATTTACTGTCACGCAAAGTGTGCACCAGCCATTTTGGCATACCTCTAGCCTGCTCATTTTCAGCCCTTTCCTCATCAAGTACATCATGTACATCTGCATCAGTAATAGCCTGATCTAAAACATTTTCAAAAACCCCCATAGGCTGTACATTTGCCTCATTGGAACTTACATTCGTATTTCCACCACTGAAAAGAGGCAACAAAGTGTCATAAATGTCTTGTGATCTTACATTACTGTCTCTGGTACATGACAGCAAGGGCTGAACAGAATCTTCCACAAACACTACATCCCGTGAAACCAGAATACGTTTTGTTTGCGGATGATACAACCTGTAACCTTTGCTTTCAGCACTATAACCAACAAAAATACATTTGACAGCCTTATCATCCAATTTTCTGCGCTGCACTTGTGGCACCAAAGCATATGCCAAACAGCCAAAAACACGCATGTGCTCAATAGAAGGCTTTCTATCATGCCATGCTTCATATGGAGTAATAGACTGCAAAGCTTTCGTAGGACACCTGTTAAGTACATAAGTGGCACACATGATGGCCTCAAGCCAAAAAGAATGCGGTAAAGCTTGACTTTTGACCATACATCGTGCCATTTCCGTCAGTGACCTGTTTTTCCTCTCAGCAACACCGTTTTGCTGAGGTGTATAAGGCACTGTACATTGGTGTTTTATCCCACGACTATCCAGAAATGCATTAAATTCATGAGACATATACTCCCCCCCTCGATCAGAACGGAGGGTGCCCATAGTACATTTCGAGACATTTTCAGCCATAGCCAGAAATTGTTTGAAGCACATAAAAACTTCGGACTTCGCTTTAAGCGGAAATACCCATGCATGCCTGGAGTAATCATCAATGAAAGTCACGAAGTACAGGTAATTACCCAAGGACGGAGTTTGCATGGGCCCACAAACATCACTATGCACAAGCTGCAACCTGCATGTGGCCCGAACTGAACCATCCTTTGGAAACTTAGAACGCTGCATCTTACCCAAAATACAGCCTTCACAAACATGTTTGACAGGTGCTTCAAGAGGCGGCAAAGAAGCAACCATATCAGATTTCTGCAAACGCAGCAAACTGGCAAAATTCAGATGACCAAAACGTGCATGCCAAAGTTTTGCATCTGAAATAGCCCTTGAATCTGCAACAGCATTTGCAAAATTTTGTCCACACTTGTCATACAAAGTGAGCTTATACAACCCACGGCACAAAAGCCTAGATGCAACAATTTCATCACCAAAATTGACATCATGAACTGTACATCTGTCACCCACAAATTTGACTACAAGTCCAAGTCTAGCAAGTGCGGATACAGACAAGAGATTCTTCTTGATCCCAGGTACATAAAGTGCATCAACAAGTGTGAAGGAACTGCCATTAGCAGCAGTGAGCACAATCTTTCCAACTCCCTGAACTGGATAAGATGCGTTGTTGGCACAAGTGACTGAATTCCCATGAGGGACAGACTCAAGAGAGGTAAACAATTCACGATGTGAGGTAATGTGCTTTGTAGCACCACTGTCGAAATACCACACATGTGAATCCGCAGCAACTGACAATCATGCATCATGGACAGCAGGATTGTAAGTGCACTCTGCGCTAAAAGCCCATTCTGCATCAACATCAGCAACACAGTCTCCTTTCACAGAAGACTCAACAATGGCTGCATTTGTAGTGGAACCAGCATTTGCAGTGGAACCACCCTCTTTCTTCTTAGCCTCTTTGGCCTTCAACTTAGGACACGACTTGATCAAGTGATCATTGGCTTTACAATAATGGCAACGCATCTTCTTTTTGCCCTTATCACCAGAATTTCCAGACGAAGTACTGCTAGCAGAAGCATTAGGAACAAAATTTTTGCCACTCGCAGCAGAACCATAAGAAGTGGCTGCATTACTGTTACCACCCTTTCTTTGAGAAGCAATAAAAGCCTGTTCAATTGCACGCTACCTAGTCCTGTTTTTTCTAGAAATTGACTCTTGCAACAGCAATGTGCATAATGCATCAAACTTGACAACTTCAGGATTTCCTTGGGTCATCAGTCTCCAAGTACTAGCAAAAGTCTGGTAGGAATCTGGTAAGGCATCAAGAACAGTCTGCACAAGGGAACTGTCTGAAATGACTTCACCTGCAGAAATAAGCTGCTCATTGATATCCTTGACACTAGCAAGGAAAGTGTCCATATCATCTTCCTCATGCATAATCTTCGACTCCAGCTCTTTACGCAGCAAAGCAATTATAGCCTCATTGCGGCTTGCATAAAGACCCGCTAAAATATCACAAGCCTGTTTTGCAGATTTTGTTGAACGGATGTGAGGAACAATGGTGCGCTTCACAGACAACGCAATCAATGCATGAGCCTGTGCATCCTTAACATCCCAACGAGCTTGTTCTGCCGTCGGCAAAACAACTCTAACAGCTACAAGACTTGCAACATCCTCAACATCGCCTACATCATCAGAACCAGGACGTACATCAATGCCCTGCACAATGTTCTAGACACCCTTTGACACAAGAACATGTTGCATCATATAAGCCCACATAGGGTAGTTGTCCCCATCCAACCTGTCCTCAGCAGCAAACATCTTGAACACATCTGTGTTGTTGTTGTCAGCCATGGTAAATGCTGCACCTGATGTGAAAATTGCCCGAAAATAGGAGAAACAGAGTGGGAACAACCTGTGCTATATAGCACAAACCGTAGAAGACTATAAGGCACCTGTAATGCAGGAAATGACACTGACAGAAATTCTGCACAAAATGATGAAATAGCATGTGCAGTACTGCTTGTAGTGGAAACGGAGGCCGAAATGAGCCCAAATCAAAATTCTGAGCTGCGAACACTCGCCAAATCTCACTGAAATCGGAGAAAGTGAGCAGGTGTGTGCTGGAGCAGCTGGCGACTAAGCCCGGGAGGACGTGACCTGCTCTGATACCAATTGTTGGAATTAGGGTTGCAGAGAAACACACACAGCTTGGAGAAGACGAAGGAAGCTCAAGGCACACAATAGAGAGTGTGTTACTTAGTGTGCAATGGAAAGATAGATAGCCCCAGAGTGATGGGCGTATATACAATGCACGGGGGAAAAAACCTCCTAAAGAGGGAAAAAATGCCTCGGCGGTCCTAGTGTGTTCACACACATCACTACCACATGTATATGGTAACACATATTTGAAATTGAAAACGACATGATATTAAGTTGAGACACATTTTTTCCGAGCACAACCAATGTGTGTTCTTCTTCTTCTTCTTCTTCTCTCTCTCTCTCTCTCTCTCTCTCTCTCTCTCTCTCTCTCTCTCTCTCTCTCTCTCTCTCTCTCTCTCTCTCTAGTTCGCACTCAGGGCCTGAGCCTCTCCGACCATCTCTCGTTCGCACTCTAGACTTGCTATGCACGGCACACTTGCTTGAGCAAGGAGATAATGTCTTGTGGCAAAATCAAGAAAAGGAATTTTTTATGTTTGGGAAAACACGTGGTTTTTCGCGAACGTTGGTTGCAACAAATTTGGAGTTAAATGCTCGTGACCCTCCTGTGGATGGCTCAGACTTCATGGAATGCTCAGCTTGCACGCCCCACAGTCAGGCGACTCCACAAAATGTGTGTTAGCTTAATATCGTGCCGTTTCCAATTTCAAAAATTCCGGTTTGAGGGCAAGGGGAAAAGGAGTATTTCCGTCTCAATAGAGAAAAATAGTGTAAAAACCCCAAAAATATCCCTAATTTTCTAAAATAAAAACTCAAGGAAACGAAATTTGTATGTTATTTTTCCCAACACTGGGCGACTCTCTCTCTCTCTCTCTCTCTCTCTCTCTCTCTCTCTCTCTCTCTCTCTCTCTCTCTCTCTCTCTCTCTCTCTCTCTCTCTCCGCCTGTGGTACAGCTCCCAACGGGACTCAGGAGAAAGCGTCCGCCTGTGGTGCAGTAAAAACCCGAAAAATATCCCTAATTTTCTAAAATAAAAACTCAAGGAAAGGAAATTTGTATGTATTTTTTCCCAACACTGGGCGACTCTCTCTCTCTCTCTCTCTCTCTCTCTCTCTCTCTCTCTCTCTCTCTCTCTCTCTCTCTCTCTCTCCGCCTGTGTGGTACAGCTCCCAACGAGACTCAGCGTTTCATGGAATGCTCAGCTTGCACGCGCCACAGTCAAGCCACTCTCTCTCTCTCTCTCTCTCTCTCTCTCTCTCTCTCTCTCTCTCTCTCTCTCTCTCTCTCTCTCTCTCTCTCTCTCTCTCTCTCTCTCTCTCTCTCTCTCTTTGCCTGTGGTACAGCTCCCAACGGGACTCAGGAGAAAGCGTTCGCTTGTGGTGCAGCTCCCAACGAAGTCCCAGGACTCGGGAGAAAGCGCCTTGGGCCGTCTTTCTCTCTCTCCCTCTCTATGCACAATTGCCGGGTTTGCAGGCCACACAAGCCGGAGCAAGCACATGCCGGCATGTGGTGAGGGGGGGGAGCCGGAATCTCCTCCCCCATTATCTATTAGTATAGATAATGGGGGAGGAGAAAGCGCGTTGGGCCGTCTTCTCTCTCTCTCTCTCTCTCTCTCTCTCTCTCTCTCTCTCTCTCTCTCTCTCTCTCTCTCTCTCTCTCTCTCTCTCTCTCTATGCACAGTTGCCGGGTTTGTAGGCCACACTGGCCGGAGCAAGCACATGCCGGCATGTGGCAAGGGGGGGGAGCCGGAATCTCCTCCCCCATTATCTATTAGTATAGACTACAATATTTCCTTGATTGTTTCAAGAGGAAATATTTAAAATTTAGGTTATCTTTTCGGGTTTTTACACTATTTTTCTCGATTTCTGGTGGAATTTCTCCCTCTCCTCTTGCCCTCAACCGGCATTTTTTAAATTGAAACCGGCACAATATTAAGCTGACACACTTTTTTGATGAACACTGTAATATTTTGTCAAGAGGAAATATTTAAAAAATTAGGTTATCTTTTCTGGTGGAATTTCTCCCTTTGCTCTTGCCCTCAACCGGCATTTTTGAAATTCAAATTGGCACGAAATCAAGCTAACACACATTTTTGACAAACACGGCACGGTGCCAGACAATCCGTCTCTCTCTCTCTCTCTCTCTCTCTCTCTCTCTCTCTCTCTCTCTCTCTCTCTCTCTCTCTCTCTCTCTCATCCAGGGGCACCAGTGCTAAAAAAAAACCTACGTCTAGTGTAATCCCACCTACAAACTTTGAAATTTACCTCTAAAGTTTATTTTTGAAGGTGAGAAACCTACAAAACCTTTCTCTCTCTCTGCGCGCAAGACTCAAGCAGGCGGTCTCTCTCTCTCTCTCTCTCTCTCTCTCTCTCTCTCTCTCTCTCTCTCTCTCTCTCTCTCTCTCTCTCTCTCTCTCTCTATGCACAGTTGTCGGGTTTGCAGGCCACACTGGCCGGAGCAAGCACATGCCGGCATGTGGCGAGGGGGAAGAGTCAGAATCTCCTCCCCCATTATCTATTAGTATAGATAATGGGGGAGGAGAAAGCGCCTTGGGCCGTCTTTCTCTCTCTCTCTCTCTCTCTCTCTCTCTCTCTCTCTCTCTCTCTCTCTCTCTCTCTCTCTCTATGCACAGTTGCCGGGTTTGCAGGCCACACTGGCCGAAGCAAGCACATGCCGGCATGTGGCGAGGGGGGGGAGCCGGAATCTCCTCCCCCATTATCTATTAGTATAGACTACAATATTTCCTTGACTTTTTCAAGAGGAAATATTTAAAATTTAGGTTATCTTTCCGGGTTTTTACACTATTTTTCTCGATTTCTGGTGGAATTTCTTCCTCTCCTCTTGCCCTCAACTGGCATTTTTAAATTGAAACCGGCACGATATTAAGCTGACACACTTTTTTGATGAACACTATAATATTTTGTCAAGAGGAAATATTTAAAAAATTAGGTTATCTTTTCTGGTGGAATTTCTCCCTTTGTTCTTGCCCTCAACCGGCATTTTTGAAATTGAAATCGGCACGATATCAAGCTAACACACATTTTTGACAAACACGGCATGGTGCCAGACAATCCGTCTCTCTTTCTCTCTCTCTCTCTCTCTCTCTCTCTCTCTCTCTCTCTCTCTCTCTCTCTCTCCATCCAGAGGCACCGGTGCTCGAAAAAAACCTAGGTTTAGTGTAATCCCACCTACAAACTTTGAAATTTACCTCTAAAGTTTATTTTTGAAGGTGAGAAACCTACAAAACCTTTCTCTCTCTCTGCGCGCAAGACTCAAGCAGGCGATCTCTCTCTCTCTCTCTCTCTCTCTCTCTCTCTCTCTCTCTCTCTCTCTCTCTCACACACACACACACACACACACACACACACACAGAGGCAGTGAGAGGCCTAGGAGTCTCTCTCCCTTTCTCTCTCTCTGCGCGCAAGACTCAAGTAGGCGATCTCTCTCTCTCTCTCTCCCTAGCAGGCGACACCTTCTCTCTCTCTCTCTCTCTCTCTCTCTCTCACACACACACACAGACACACACACACAGGCAGTAAGAGGCCTAGGAGTCTCTCTCTCTCTCTCTCTCTCTCTCTCTCTCTCTCTCTCTCTCTGTGAGAGGAGCGCAGCGCGCCTGCAGCTTTTGATTGAACGCTCGGGCCCCGGAGTCAGTCCCTTCGTGCAGTCTCTCTCTCAAACTCTCTAGCTTCGTGATGCGTGCAGTCTCTATCTCAGACTCTCTCTCTCTTTGTGCAATCTTTGTCCGCTGTCGGGCGCTAAGACACACCAGCCGGAGTTTCCTCTTGATGACGCGTGTCGGGGGGGGAGGGGGGAGCCGGAATCTCCTCCCCCATTATCTATTAGTATAGATACAATGCAATAAAAGTAAAGATAGGATGTGAAATGAAAGGTTAGTCTTCATCATGCACTAAAAACTACTAAAGCCCAACACTAGCTGTTTCTTTTAAAAACCAAAAAGTAAAGACATGTCAGGATATGAAATGAAAGTAAAATAAACATTTAAAGTAAAATAAATCACTTAATGGCAACATTACGTTAATATGGGTCTATTCCTAAAGTTTTCATAAATTAAACGATAAGATTTCCTCGCATTAGTTTGGCAAAACTAAAGTGTTCATTTTCTCTCTTGTTCCCGCGCAAACACAGACCCCTTCTCTCGGTTCAATGCCGCCTATAGTTGTGTCTGTCAAATCTTTTCATAATGGTGACATCCTCCTACCCCCCTCCATGCTGTACTCAGTACTATGATGCACTCGGGGCGTCCCTTGCTTAGCTGTCACCTATTGGTGCATCCCCATCGGGAGAGGAAGTCATCCAATGGCATCTGCCAATGGTGTCGCCACATACCATGTTGGACTTGCGCATACCTTGCAGGAGACAATGCTACCCCACTTTTCTTCTCAAATTTGCATATGGATCTCCTAGTTGTCGCCATCGTCCATGTTGTGCTCTCCTCATTGTCGTTTCCATTCTGCACAGCTCTTGCTAAGTCATTGCATCCACTCGCCGTCTCTTGTTCACCTCGCAACCAACTCAACCAAGTCACGGTGGCAGGCTGGTTGCCCTGAGCACCCTTGAGTTTGGATCAACCTGGACTAGTGCACAGAAGCCCCCGCTTCCCACCTCCTCCACTAATGTGCCTGCTCATCGTGTCTTTCCACCTCCCTGAGAAATACAGACGCCAACCTGCATAAGAAAAACATCTTTTTTTCCTTTCACTCCATGCGTTAGTAGTGCCCTCACCTCATCTGTCTTTTTTTCTCTCTCTCCAAGCATCACCACCCTCGCCTCGCAAAGGAAAAATCTCGCATCGACACCTCTACATGGGAAAATTCATTTTTCCAAGCATACAAAATTCCTTTCCTTGCATTTGAATTCCTTTCCGAGACACAATTTTCATGAACACTAGTCCCTCCCCAAAATAAAAATCGCTTCTCCTTTGAACACAAATAAAATCTCTCTCTGTCTCTCTCTCTATCTCATCCACGTGCCATGTCCATGGGACTCCCTCTCCTTTCCACTTACTTTAGCTTCCATCCAAAAAGCATCTTCGAAGATTACTTTTAAAAAAAAGAGAAATGAAAAAAAGATTAAAGGGACTGAAAGTAAAATAAACATTTAAAGTAAGCTGAAAACAATGAAAGTCTAGCTAACCCAACACAACACTAAGGTTTCTTTTACAAAGCAAAAAAAAAGTGATTCTTGACTTTCTTTAGAACATGTTTTAAAATGCCAATGTGAACTTCACCTTGTTTTCAACACTACTAAGAATACTTGCGGCCCCTCGGTGCACTCTGTGCTCGAACATAATTATAGTCTCATCAGGATTGTTAATTGAGTTTTGCAACCCTCCAACTAAACTATCATCATGCACACAGGGCTTGGAAAAAGATAGGTTCGCTTCATCCAAAGGCTCTTCAAAATGAAAAATGATCAGTTTAAATTTGAACAAGAAGGTTCTCAAACCGGTTCAAATTATAAAATTTTTAGTTATAATATGATATTGTCAGTGTGATTATCCCTCTCAAATTTAGAGTTAGCCTACTCATACACGTGTGAAAAGGTTCCAAAATTGGGTCCACAAAAAATGTTTCCCGAGCCCTGCATGCACATTGTACATCGTGTGGGGTGTATTTCAAAACCGTTTTGCATGCATTGTGAGGTGTGTTGCCCACATGTTGTATGATGCCCGTAATAAATATACCGCAAGCTTTCACAAAGTTTCATACTTAAATAAAGTATTTTTGGGAAGCTTTCACAAAGTTTCATACTTAAAATAAAGTATTTATCGTAGCATCCATAAAGTCTCAAACATGGGAGCCACGTTTGTCAAAATTGTCCTTCTTCTAGAAGTGAAATGTCAACAACCGATTTGAAGATTGCCTTTTGGATTTTCAGACTTGCACTTCCATTTTCAAATATGTATTTCCATAAGCAAAGGTTTTTTTCTACTTAATCAATAATCTAACATGAAAGGTCGAAAATGCCATCTAAGTATAAAACCTTTGACCTTTCATGTTAGATTGTTTGTCTTTCCCTAAAGTGTATCTTTACAATCAGTGCACAAAAAGCACTTGCATCCATTCTTTTTATGGCATCGCATTAGAAAAATGCACTCGGCCATAGCAACAATTGCGACCCTTGATGTTGTCCCGTATGCGAGGAAGAGGACAAAGATGTAGACAGACAAAGAAATATATTTCTTCATCAAATCTTCAGCATAATAAATGGTTTTTGTTGGAGTTTTTATTTTTATACCTTTAAAGTAGATTTGTCATAATTAGCTCCACAAAACATCGCTTTGCATCTTGACTCAAAATGAAAGAGGTTTTGTCTCCTTAATCTATGTATTGGGGCTAACCCACCCCTCCCCCTGGATTCCATGTATTGCTTTCTTTCTCTGTTTAATCAAATTCTACTCTTCTCAAAAAGAAAAAAGGTATTATTGAGACACCTTTGTGGACCCGAGGAGAGTGTATCCATGTGTTGCACAGAGAGGAGAAGAGTGAAGGGTGAGTTTAACTTTTCACTCGCGCAAAGTAGTGGAGCAAGGTCCTACATACTTGCTTTTATGTCACTCAATAAGAGAATTACATTTGAAAATCCAAACAATTTTGGCCAAACTTGGTTGGAGCTCATGTTTTTTTTTTTTTTTGAAAGAGAGTACAAGAACTTTGAAACACATGCACAAACCCTATGTACAATAGCCTCATAGGTAGGGAGAGAGCATCCCATCACATGCACACACCCGCATATGAGAACAATCCCTAAGGATTTAGATCATGTCTTCAAGTCACCAAGGGGGGATTGAACCCAAGACCTTAGGCACATAGGCTATGACTCTACCAACTGAGCTAGCACCCATTGACTTTGGAGCTCATGTTAGAAGCAACCACATTCTTCAAACTAAGAGAGAGAGAGAGAGAGAGAGAGAGAGAGAAAGAGAGAGATTCCAATCAAAAAGTACTACTAAGAGTTGGGTTGCACCATGGGTTAGTAGGGTGAGTGTTTACTAAATAGATGCGTGTCCATGTTTTTCTCTAGAAATATAGAAGTCTTCAAGAAACCCTACTAGCACTTTGAAAAAGGAAGGGAATCAGCTATCGTTTAGGTATGGATAGATTCTCCTTCCAAAGAGGCTTGCCATCTCCAATGAATTATCTCCTTTAAAACAGAAACTCCTACCCTTTTCATCTATTACTATAGGTGCCACCTTGTGCAATGCTTTACCCCTCTTGCCCCCACTAACCCATGGGACAACCCAACTTTAAGGCCTAGTTTAAACAAGGGGAGGATGACAAAGTCTTGCAAAGTGGCACAAAAAGATTATACACTTCGGCCAAACCCGGCACCTCATTTTCGGGACTCCCCTCAGAAGAGCTAGCTCCCATGCTAAAGCATACAAAACATTGTTGTCGTGTTGTGCCAGCGAGCCTCAAAACTCCTTCCCACGCCAATTGTGGATCGTCTTTGCAAAGCACCTTGAGAAGTGTTGCCGCTTTGTGTGAACTGGGTGTGAAAGACAACGTTCAACAATGTAGCATTTCCACTTGATCATCACAGGGGGTATAACAAGCGAGCTCACTCAAAAATGCGACATAGCAACGGAGTCTTTGGAATGGGAAGAGTTGTCAATGTACTTTCACAACTCTATAACTCACTAGTCCCCTTGGCTCTCCAAGGCCAGAAGCATCCTTCTGACCCCTTCTTGGAGAGAGGTTGCTAGAAAGATTAATAGCAAAGGTATTAGTTGTCTAAGCCAATTTTGGGACTACAGCAAAAGCTATTCAAAAGAAACAGATCAATTGGCTCTCCCAGTAAGACAAAAAGATTTTTGATAAGCAGAGCCCTTGAATAGCTTAACAGGTGGTATATGCCAAACTGTAAATCCAAGTTTGAGTAGAAACATGGCACTGGCCTAAGAACACACATTTCCTGAAACCTCAAACTAGGGAAGTGTACCTCACCCTTGTGGCTTCTAAGGATTGGTTCTCCATGCTTAACAAGCAGTGGGGCAAAAATTGGCTAGGGTCAAGATGGGATGGTCGTTAAGAACATCTAGCATCCCCAATGGCCGCATAGGATGAAGGTCTTCTTATGGAAGGTATTATGGGGAGCCATGTCAACTGGGGTGAAGGTTCTTGCTAGGGGAATTGGTCCAGATAGATGCTCACAATGTAGAACGGCTAGTGAAGACCTCCTCACCTATTCAAGGAGTGTGTGGCCTTGCAAGGAAGATTTGCGAATGGGTACAAAAGACCTGGAAAATAGGATTCTTCAAGAATGATCTCTTCTTGGGAGGGAAGGTGTTCAAGAGCCAAGCATTGCTCATCGTAACACTAATTGTGAGATTCTATTACTTCAAACATATTTAGATGGCAAGAAATCATCGGATCTTCGAGAACTCCATGGAAATAGCTAAGTTCACAGAGATGATCCATGAAAGCACAAGGACAATTATCCCCATTGGAAAACAGAGGAACTCTGAGGAGTGGTACAGGACCATGGACGCTGCAATGACGGACTTGCATGGGTGAAAGTGTGGGCTCGTCCATGGTCATGGGGTGGGTCTCTTTCAATTGGTGTATCTATGATCTTTTGAAGATGTCATGGCCCGGTTCAAGCATGGCAAGAATTTGTAATTTTTGGTTTTGTCAATATAATCTACTCACCGTTGTGAGTTTTGCCGAAAAAAAACAAGATACCCATTGTCAACCTTGAACTCTCAAGACGTTATATTTGCACTTTTCCATAGGAATACCTTTCTAGGTCTATTTCTTCCTGTCATATGCAGTGCTCAAAATCTATTTTCCAAAAGCTAGGAAAACCAGCATAGGAGAGATTTAGAAGCAAATTGACTACATTTGAAGGATTTTACATTAAATGTCTGTAAATTTTGTACTTTTTCTCACCTTTAAATTTAAAATTTAGAGGTAAATGTCAAAATTCATAGGTGAGATTGCACTAAACCTAGGTTTTTTTCGAGCACTTGAACTCATATGACATATCAGGATGGCCAACATAGTGGTCTAACATCTCTAGACACATCCTTTTACAAACAACATGCAAGATGGCAGCTAACACCCAACAAAACCCCATGTTTGTAATAATGGGGCATCATTTGAATAGACAAGAAATGAGCTATGTGTAGCCTCTCTCTCTCTCTCTCTCTCTCTCTCTCTCTCTCACACACACACACACACACACACAATCTATGCTATTATAAAAGGGGGAGGGCTTCCGCCCCTCGCCGCCCCCCCCCCCCCCCCCCCCCCCGACACATGGCGGAAGCAGATTAATCCGGCTTGTGTGCCCTGCGCCTCCCGGCTTTACAGAGAGAGAGAGAGAGAGAGAGAGAGAGAGAGAGAGAGAGAGAGAGAGAGAGAGAGGCAGCCGAAGGCCGCCTGCCAGACTAGTACCTGTAATATATCAGCCCACTTACCTTCCATGCTAGTGATATTTACACTTTAGTTATAAAGCTTTGATGTCTTACTTTTTGGTCTACATGAGGCGGCAAGGGTGCAAGCCTAAGTAAAGCATTGAATTCATAGAACGTTGAGTAAAGCATGTTGAATAGGCAGTGGTCATGCGAAGCATAGCTATCAATTGACTTTTTTGCTAACCAAACCTCAGTCATGGTCACGCATGTGTAGATTCCAGGGCACAATAGAACTATGCGGTCGAATTTGAAACTATGACAAAATTGGCATAGTTGTAATGGTAGCCGTATTCAACAATACATGTTGAGGTGTATTTGGTGTTGCAGACATACGTAGCTCAAGAAAAAGCGTTGGTTTGACTTGATGCAAAGCACATATCTCTTCCACAATCGACAACAATAGGTGAGTGGCATGTTTAAACCTACCAACAAAGCACAGGTCTCTTCCACACTCGACAACAATAGGTGGGTGGCCTCTTTTCACCTACCAACGTCAATTGTGCTGGGAAACTATGCACCCTAGGTGCGAGCAATTAATGTATTTGAGGCTTAGTTAGCCTCAATTATATGAACAGAAAACTAAGCTACGACCACACCCTTAGTGGCACATAGGAAGGTGATGTATGTAGATGAATCCACAACAAGCCCAAATTCATCTTTAAAAGGAAGTGCTAGGTATAGACTCATTGTAGTCATCCAAAAATCAATATGATCATCGGCACCATCATGCATGGTATTGACTAAGGCTACAGTCACACGAGGCTTAGGTATGAATTATTTGAACTAATAACCAAGCCTCATTCTTGGTCACACACAAAAGAGCAATAAATGAATACTATGCCTACTCTTTGTAGCTATGCGGATTTTGGCATAGTTGTGAAGTTCAAGGCATAGTTGGGAGGTTGAATGAATATAACTAAGCCTTGCTTGGCCGTGCAAGAGGCTTAGTTATTCATTTGATGCTCTATCTATGCATAGTTATTTATAATTGATAAAATTAAACCTTGCGTGACCATAACCTAAATACCACATCCCCATTGTAGTCTCTTAGCACTAAAGGCCGCGTGGTCTTTAATAAAGATCCCATAAGTGCGCATGGGAATCTCGAGGACATTGGACAGTTAGCAAAAAATGTGCAGGTTGGCGTCCCCCATAGAGTTGGACCTATCGCCTCGGGTATGGTAATGCAAAGGGCTAACCACGCAGGTGCATGCATTTTGTTGTCCCCATTGCTGAAACAAAACCTATAAAGTAATCCCATGCAAGAGAAACTCAAACATGCTCTTTTAAAATCGGATGGCCCAATTTACGTCTCATCCTTGGTGCGCACTTGCCGGTTGTAGATCCCATGACGGGGACTTCACTAAAAGACCTAGTGGGTTGTAGTGTTGTCATGTCTCCGTTGATTTGTCAATGCCCAATAGTGGGTGTACAAGTAGGTACGAATAAATCCTCCCCCCGGTCCCCCCCGCCCCCCCCAAAAGGACCAAGTAACACGGGGTCTTCAATGAAGACCCCCGTCATAGGATCCACGACGAGCAACCACACACCGAAAGCACAAGATAGACTCGATCGTTCGATTTTAAACGAACATGTCCGAGTTTATTTTTTCTATCTTAGATTACTTTTTTCCATAAAAATTTATTTTATATAGTTTATTTTTTACCTTGTTGACATTGAAATGCACGCGCATGCATGGTTAACTCACCATGCTGTCGTGGCCAAGGTGGTGGGTTAGAACCGCCAAGAGAGCATTGATTTGCATTTTTTGTTGCACGTCCATCTCCCTCGAGATTCGTGCGTGCCATGGCCATTGTTGATCCCATGACGGGATCTTCATTAAAGACCTCGTGTTCTTTAGTCATGTGCCCCTTCCCGCAAAAAAACACACACACACACACACACACGCACACATTAATATAAAGATTTACGAACAAAGTTCTTATCATGACTGCACATGCGAGGAAAGTCAATGATGGCAAACCTTTCCTTAGTATTTTTTTGTAAGAGAGTAGTAGCTAATCGGTCTTTTGTAACTTGAAGAAGGTTATTTTTAACAATGGACATTTCAATTATACCTTTAATTGACAGTTCTCTATTTGAGCTCGCTCCGAGTGTTTTTGAGTGCCAACGGCAACTATGCTCATTGCAAATTGATTATAGGGAAAATTACCTAAATACCTCAAATTGTGAAAATTCTCAAAATACCCCTGTAATTTTCAAAACCCCTTGTGTTGTTTCTTGGAAAAAATTGCTCCAATTTTCCCAAAGATAATAAACAAAAACATACACATATGAGTTGTTAGCCAAAGATAATTATCCACATACCAAAAAACAGTAGCATTTGTGTGCATTAATATGGACAATACCATGAGACCGTGAGGGATAGATTGGAAAACTTGAAAAATTTCAATGATATTTTGGGGATTTCAGTGGTGCACAAAGTTCCTTGCTGTCAAATGGCTATGCTCAGGTGGGGAGAGTCTATAATCACATGAGCATCTTGTATTAATCATACTAGTACGACCGGCCACCTTCTGTCTCCCCCTCGCTCCCTCTATCGAGTGCAAAGGGGCTTTTTTTAGTTTTGGACTTTAGCCTTCAGATCGCAGATTACTCGGATACTCGGTTAAGTTTTTCAAAACTGCACATGTACATCGTACATAACAATAAGGCAAATGAATAAAATAATGATACAGTTTACATTGCTTCCACCTGAATGACCCATCATCCTTGTAGAAAGACCTTATGGGTAAAAACATATCAAACCAAGCCTCAATTAAACACATTGATATGACTCAGCATTACTGCAAGAATATCCTTGAAGGTAACAATGCCAATAAGCACATCGTCTTCCTCAGTTACCCACACGTAGTGTTCTCGGTGGGCAAGCGCTTGCAACAAAACCGCAATCAACGAGCTTTTCGGATTGCAGAAAATTGGACCGCTCCGGCTCTTTAGTGTAAACCCCTTTCTGCTACTGCGAAAATGGGGTGCATGCCACTTTCTAGAAAGATCGTGAGGCCCAATAGGGCTGTCCGCTCCTGACTCGTCATCCTCAGAAGAGGAGTCCTCCCACATTTCCAATTTCTGAAGGAGAGGATTTGTCTCTTCCTTTTTCGAAGCTAGCAAATGGGATTGCTTCTCCGCGTCGCTGAGCTTCTCAAGAACTCGGGTGCGGATCGTGTCTACCAGAACCTGTGGCGGGTCTCCACAATCTTGAGAAAACACAAGAAAGTCGCCCGCAGACAGTGCATTCAAGGCAAGGGCAGCTGTTTCATTACATGCTTGCAATGTAGAGCAAGAAATATCGCCTACAAGATGGACCGCACCCAGTATATCCTCACTGGCCTCCACGATGGCTACCGCACTCAGATTACAGCAGGCTTCTTCAATCTGCTCAACAATGCTGCTCGCACCTTGATCAACCCCAACCATCCGAACATCAGCCCTGAGGAGTCCCAAGGCCTCAATGCTCATCATTGGTAGAGGTGAAAAGACACTTATCGAGCCCAACAGAAACCGTAACACATCTTCATGTGTTAGCCAACAATACTCTTGACCGTCATGATCCTTCGGTAAACAAAATTTAGTGGACAAAGTAGGGTTTCGAGTCTTCAGTGCCATGCCAGGCTTGCCATGGCGACTTTTAAAAGAAGCTCTGCGCGTAATCGGTACAACGAGGTTCTGTACGCCCCCAACTAGCAGATCCAATACTTCCAGCAAGCTGAGTACGCGCAAACAAGCATGTAATTAGAGGGAGGATTAGCCCTAATCTTATAACACAATAGAGATTAAATCACTGCAAAAGCACATCTACGCATGTAAATGGAGGAAGGACTAGCCATAATCTCAGATTACAAAATAGATCAAATCATATAGGCATGTAATTAGAAGGAAGATTAGCCCTAAACTTGTTTTAAAAAATCACTGTCATTAGAGTAACCCTAACTCTAATCTTTTGTATATAAGAAATTCAGAAGAAGCATTTTTACCAAATTGAAGTATCACTGCACTACTAATGCAAAAAAGTGGTCATAAATCGAAGTAGAGGTAACAATTTTACCATGTTAATACACTGCTCTACGAAGGCTTTGAAACATGGTAAGAACATAACTCTGCATCAACTCGGATGATTGTCATTAGTACATTGAGATGTCAATCGTTAAGCAATTTAATCATTTTGCTCAGATTCACACACAATGTTACTCACAAACAAACATGCCAATGTCAATTTACAATACAGGTAAGTAGCTTCATCCAGCCCTCAAAGCATTCATGCGTGTTTCCATGGACAAATGAAAAGTCATACATAAGACTAGATGCGAGAGTTCATGCTGCTCTGCACTGGTTTGAGATGTGCTTTATGTTTGTGAACACGTGCATGTGTCCTATGTGTATGAGGTACTGTGCATGTCCATATAGATAAAGCGCATACCGATGTCAATTTGCAATACAGATCAATAGCTTCGTACACCCTTGATACGTTTATGTGTGATTTCAGGAAAATGCAAAGTTGTGCATACAACTATCTGCTAATACAGTATTCAGGCTGCTCTTCTTTAGCATAAGCACATCTAATATGCATATGCATAGGACTAGGCACACATATGTATGACAATTAAGCTATAATATGAAGCCAGGCACCGAATCATCACAATTGCTTATGTACATGATCTTGATACGGCTACAATCGCACACTCGAGCCCATTGAACCACAATGTTAGATCTTTGCCCTTAATTCCAGATGCAAAACAATGCAAAATGGTATTTTGACATATCAAGCACTCACCTGGCATCAGGATCAATATGTTGTACTGGGCATTTGTCAGAACTACGAGGGAGAAGAGTAGAAACAGAGGCGTCCAGAGCATCATGTAAGTTGCAGAGGCATTTCTCGGAGGCAAGGTAGCAGAGGATATTCTGCATGCAGATCTTGCCGATACAAAGGCAGCTGTGATGGGAAGAGGAAAGGCCGCAAGGTGAGGGCTGGCCTGAGTTGGAGGTTAGGGCACAAGAGGCTGCAAGATCGGAGGAGAAGCTCTTGTCAGGAGAGCAATCCCAAATGCTTATTTCTGTTACATCGTCTGCCAAATGCTTCAGGGCGGCGAGGGCGTCGCGTACAGAGGCGGTGGCAGGGAGCCACGGCAACGCAGGCTTGCCGAGGGTGAGATCAGCCACGACATGCGAAAGCAAGGCAAGGGCCATGCAAGACACAGAGAGAGAGAGAGAGAGAGAGAGAGAGAGAGAGAGAGAGAGAGAGGGGCAGAAGAGGCTAGACGCAGAGAGGAAAGCGAGAGAGAGAGAGAGAGAGGGAGAGGGAGAGAAGAAGACGAGAACCGAGATAATGAGCAGCACGTCGAAACGCCCTCCACACCTTTATAAGGTTGAGGTTACAAATTATGCCCCCGTCCAAAAGCATTAAAGGAAATATAAGGTTATCTTTAGGGTCTGGACTCTTTTCCCACGTCACAACCCACACAGGGTGGAGGAGCTAGTAGTGAAAGGGGCTTGCTATAGTAATAACTCCATGTTACCTACAGTTTTCACACAATGGAGAGTGAATTGTTCCCATTGTATTGGGCTGACCTGCATCGTCCTGATTTGCTAGATTCCCGGTTCAACCTTGGTCTCTTGGTCATCAACAGCGTAGAATTTGCACACAAATTTCTCAGATCATGCAAAGTCCAGACAATGCACCGATAGTCGTGCTGTAGCATTGCTAGGGGAGCCATTGCTTACGTCTCTTCTCGCTTCGTAGCTCTTTTTTTTTTTTGAATGAAGTAGAAATTGTATTAAAAGAAAAGCTCAAAAGTATACAAGGACCCATAGGGAGGGGGAGGGTCACCCCGAGGACAATAGATTACAACATGACGAGTAAGTCCTTCATAAGGAATCTAGGGACAGAAACATTGGGATCTTTTTCTTCCATTGAGACCATTTGAATAGCTTTTGTACGCAAGAGACAGATGATAAGGGATCAGTTGGTACAATACAGGCTTTGTTACAAAGTGAGATTGAGCATTTCTTGAGCTCATACAAGAGAGCAAAAGAGTGATAGGGAGTAGAATGGAATAGCACTGCATTTCTTCTTAGCCATATGAACCAGAGAATAAACCCCCTCCAAACAGTCCAGGTGGGATATATCAAGCCTTTTACAATTCCCCAGTAGTAGGTCCTTGACATCAATTGTTTGTGACTTAAGTGTCTTGACAAATAGAAGATAAGGATAAAGAATCTTGATAGTGCGAGGCAAGGAAAAAAAAGATGAGTGATGGATTCCACTTGACATTGACATCTTGAGCAGATCCCAGCTGAGATCCCAATTTTCCTGGCTCTTTCATTTGTCCAAACCCCTTGATGCATAATCATCCAAAGCAAGTAGCTATGTTTTATAGCTACTGGGTAAGCCCAATTAGAAAGAAACCTGTATGACCACTGTTTACAACTCCATTGCATCCTCCACTTTTTGTTAAGTTGCCTTTTTGAGAATTTCTGGCACTCCTTCTTCTGATTCAAAGGAGAAGTAGATGTTTGTAGCCACCTGGGCAAGCTGAGCCTTATTATACCTGTAACATTTAATGGTCTAAAAACTTATGTGTATCGGAAATTAGCATGAACATAGTGGGCATTTCATTAGAATAGATTCCTAATGAGAATTACAAGAGTGCTTGGGTGGAGAGAGCAACAAAAAGCATAACAACTAGTTAAATAGCATCAACAATACTTTCAAAAGAGAGGGAAATTAAGCTATTGACAACAGTTGAGGACCGGATTTGCATGGAGCCGGTCCCCCCTCCAAAAGGCTTTGTATTATGGTTTCTCCCATCAAGAGAGACATTGTACAATACAATTCTTTGTGTTCCTTCAAGACTAGCTAGTGCAATGAAGATGAAAGCTTCATGCACTAAGCAAAACACTTAGCAAACACAACTTTAATTATCCCCGTTCTCAACCCAAGACCTCACACACCTTCGAAGATGGTGAGAGCTAGCAGGGTATGAGAGTAGATTGAGAGGAAGAAGGAGTATCTTACGAGAAAGATGTACATCTCCTCACATAATCACTCATATTAGCATAGCTTAGCTTAGTAATTAGCTTGGTAGAGGAGATGAGCATGCATTGAAGCTTGGCTCTTGGTTGGATTTGCATCCACATGCCAAGAGTGTGTCGATGTAGGCTTCTATCTCACAAGCTTGGAGTAGGTGATGAGCTCTCCATTAAAGCTTGGGAAGAGATAGTCTTCTCTTTCTTCACACATGAGATTGTGTGAGTGTGTGTGTGATAATGCCTTGCAAAAATCAGCCCCCTCTCTCTCTTGGGCGAGCCCTCTTGCTATTTGCTCTTGCTTTTCCCCCATTGGACCTCCCCATGTCAAGCCAATGGCTATTAAGCAGCATAAGTGATAGCCTTCTGACATGTGTCCCCCTTTCCCCTTTTGTGACAGCTTAATCAATTAAACTTAATTGATTTAAATGAATTAAATCCCCATTGGACCTTTCCCCATTCTGACCAATAGGAATTAAGTAGCCCATTGGGCTGCCCAATTCCTATTGGACCCCTTCACAGGCTGTCCAATAATCATCCAGGAGACTTAATTTTCATTGGTTCTTTTTATTAAGTGTTTTAAAATTAATTAGGCTAAATTTACTCTAGCCTAATTCTCATTGGTCCACTTCAAGGGTCATCCAATAGGAATTGAGCACACTTTGGGAGCAACTAGCTTAGGCATCTGACATGTGTCCTTCATTCCCTTTGTGTAAAGGGGGCTTGTGTGTGTGTGTGTGGCTTTCTCTCTCATCCCCTACTTGCTAGGCTCGCCCCCTCCTATGTAGGGATATGCAAGACTTTTTTTGGTCACACACAAAGCATCCAATTCCTTAAGGTTGACCTTTGGACATAACCTTTGAATTTTGGAACCTTAGCATTTTGGAAGTCTTAATGGGTTGAACCTTAGGGTCTTTTTAGCTCATTGTTTCACATGGCTCTTTTGCAGATGGCCCCCCCCTTTGGATCCCTATTTTCCCTCCTTTGGATCCCTACTGTGGCCGGTCTGCTAGCTTAATCAATATTCTAGCTTTTTCTCCCCTGGCACTTCCCCGTATTAAATGATTTGTTTAACATGAGAAAATCATTTAGGAGAATTAGATATTGATTATTATGACATTACTCTCTTGAAATCATAGTCGTCCTCGACTATGGTGTAGAGAAGATAAAGCATATTCATGAATCCTTTTCTTAGCGGGTAGAGGATCCCTATGTTACCCTACGACATCATTCCACAATCGATGACTAGTCCATTTGGCGCTTGAGAGCCCGAGGCTGCCGCAAGCATGTCTGCACATTAGTCCTATCAATCTTCCATAGTAGAGTGACAAAGCTCTACTTGGTGTTTGGGAGACTTCGTCTCCACAAACTTGATCTAAGCATGCATACTACTTCATTTTTGTGCACAATAAAGAAAAAGAGAGTCTTATAAGACAAAAACTTTGTTCATTTTTAACATTTTGTACATTTGCTTACTCTTGGGAAGCATTGTAAGCATTGACAAGGTTTAGGTTATCCTTTAATTGTATGCCTTGCATCCATCTAGCATCTTCAAAAGGATAATTCTTAAACTTAATAAGATATCGTCGGATAGTCTTACCGCCTCTTAGTACCTTGTCTTCATGTCGGAGAATGGACTCGGGCTGTAGCACCTCCTCTTGGACCTCGATCTCCGGTGGGTCTTCAATAGTTGGTTCTTGAGGTGGCTCTCCTTTGTAAGGCTTTAATAGTCTCACATGGAAAGCGTTGTGTATGAGCAAATGATTGGGCAACTTGAGTTGATAGGCCATCTCATTGATTGGCCTAAGAATCTGGAAGGGACCATAGTACCTTTTTTCTAGTTTAGCATAGTACTTTTGGTGGCCCGTAGGATTCTTGCCCGTCGTGTGCCTTAATCGAGCCTTGGGAAACTTTAATAAGACCCAATCATTTTCTTTAAAGGCTTGGGCTCTTCTGTGCTTGACAGCAGCAGCCTTTTGCCTTTGCTGTGAGATAGAGATAGCATCCTTAATCTTTTGAAAAGATTCCTGTAGGTCTCGGCTATACTCATCTGCAGCGAAGATCTTCCCATGTACCTTAAGTAGCAAGGGACTCTTTGATCTTCCCTCAATTACCTCGAAAGGTGCTTTTCCCATGGAAGTATGTACAGTGTTATTATAAGCATACTCCACTAAGGGTAAGTACTTCTCCCATTGGGATCTTTGATCTACTTCCGTTACATAGGCTTTTAGTAGATCGAGAATGGTTAGGTTAGCTATTTCACTTTGGCCATCCGTTTGTGGATGATAAGCCGAAGAGAAGTTTAGCCTTGTCCCTAAATTCTCAAAGAGACCCTTCCAGAAATTACTGGTCATTCTAGGATCTCTATCTGACACTATGGACATTGGCAAGCCATGTGTTAACCCTCATGGCTCACGGACACCCCATCACCTACGACGGACGTGTATTATGTATTTGGTAGAGTCAGGTATCGGGCTTGTCGGACCAATAGGAAAAGGGTAAGAGTGATCGCCGATGAGAGGCGCACTCTAACTGGGACATTCAAGGGATTAGTTGGCTAAGCATGGGCGCCCAAGTGTGAATGGGGTGAGCTCATATAAAAGCCAACTAAACCTAAAATTCACTCATTCTCTCATTTGTGCAATAGAAGAGTGCTCTTGCTCCATCTCCATCTCCATCTTCTTCTTCTTCACCTCCTCGTGTGTGTGTGTGTGTGTGTGTGTGTGTGTGTGTGTGTGTGTGTGTGTGTGTGTGAGAGAGAGAGAGAGAGAGAGAGACAGAGAGAGAGAGCGATCGAGCATTGCGGCGGCACGACGGCGGTGAACCGGTTGAGCGCGACGTAGCGGCGTCTCCTTCTTCTTCGCGGCGAGGAATCCTCCACGGCAGGAGCATAAAGCGGTGAGTGACACACCATTGCCCTCTTTTGAGCTTACTAGTTAAGCTAGTTGTGTGCTTGGAGCCGTCTATGGCTCGCACACAGTGTTAGGCAAGGCCCTTGCTTTGACAGTGCGGCAAGGAGCGCACATTTTTGGCGCCGCTGCCGGGGAATCGCCCTGCACTAAGCCCAAGAGGCACTTTGTGCTTCTCCTATGAGTTGTCTGTAGTAGGAAAGAAGAGGAAGAGGAAGAGGAATGAGTTGTTTTTCTGTAAGTTGTTAATTTCTGTGTTGTCTACAAGTTCTATGATTTCTGCATAATGTTGTGTTTTCTGTTTGCACACAGTCTTTGCACAATCAGTAGTCGTTAGCTTGTTTGCAGTGAATGAATAAGTAGGAAGGCAGTTAGCAATTTCTGTTTGCACACAGTCTGTACACAGTTTTCTGTCAAGGTTTGGCTGCACACAGTCTTTGCACAGTAAGGTAGTGAGAGAGGAAGTAGGTGGACAGTTAGCTCACTGTCAGTAAGCAGTTAACAGATTAGTCAGTGGTTAGCAGCACTGTTAGTAAGTAGATAAGGTAGTGAGCTGTCTGTGAGCTGTTGACTGGGAGGTTAGGTAGGTGACAGTGTGTGTGGCCAAGAAAGAGTCACCGAAACCGCGCGCGGTTATCGCCTTTAAAAAAATTTAAAAATAATTTAAAAAAAAAACCGAAAATATTTAAGTGTGATCGGGATCATTTCCCCAAGCCCAAGCCCAGGCCCAGGCCCAGGCCTCAGTCCTATGATATATACTAGACTCACTCTTATATATATACCCTACCCCCTCAAGAGGGAATGAGAGCATGTGGGGCAAGTCCTCCACTCTCCTCCCTTCTCTTCCCACTTGCACCCTTAGACTTTCTAATTTGGGCCTAGTTCCCTACTAGAAATTGACGGTTTTAGGGATTCCGAGGGCATAAAGTGACCAAACGAAGGGCTGTAAAGCACGGCATGTCCCTCTGACCGAGACGCTCGTTTTGAGCTATCATACGTTCTATTCTATAGCTGGGTCAGAAAAAAAGGACCAAAAAATCAAAAAATAAATAAATAAGAAAAGACTTGGGTTGCAAAATACCCAAAATTACTAGGTGAGCAGCCTTCACGGGCCCTCACTGACACTTCTAGGGGATCCAAGTCATATGAACCTACGCTCTAGACAAGTGTTAGAGCACGAGCATATTGGTAGTGCCTCCATTTACGCGGGCACCCATTATTCCTCCACCCTAGGTTCTGGACCTTCTGCCGGGACTCAAGGTAGCGCGACCCAAGATCCTCATATCGCGTCTAGTGATTCTTCCTCTGACTACGAAGTCATGGAGGGGTATCCTACACCAAACCCTGATAGTTCAAGTCAAGACATGCATGCCATGGGCCCACAGCCCGGGTCCAGCGTGTTTAGCCGCTTAAAAGAGACCCTTAGTAGAGCTACTCGCTCCGAACATGCGGTTAATGAAATAAATGAAGGGAGTGGGGAAGTAAATTCGTCATTCATGCCTAAAATAGACCCTATGCTTCTTGAGAGTGTGCATGTGAATGTTCCATCCACTGCACCTCCTGATCCTTTAGGACTATCTCCCTCTGAGGTTCTACTACCCGATGGTAGAAAGTCTTGCCGAAGTGCAAGAGATCGAACGCTATATGCAAGCAACAAGGGAGAGGGAAATTGAGAACCTACGAGGGCTAGAACAAAGTCGAGCCCTGAAAGCAAAGGCTCCTATGAAAACAATCATGCCAGCCGAGCAACAGAGTGCTCCCAAGGTAGCAGTCACGGAGGGGCAAGCTATGGGGAGCAATAATGCTTCCACTTCAAGGGAAACCTCCAGCACGCCAGGCCTAGATGGGATATTCCTAAACGAAAATTGGGAGTATGACCTACAAGCAGAAGCTTTAACTGATCGGTACATAGGACACACCTATCATGTGGGTTGGTTAGATGTTCTACAATCCACATTAGGTGCTACTAGCATAGATGAGCAACAACAGAAAGTCTGTGATGTCCTCCATAGGATTGTCGAGTTAGAAAGACAGAACACAGGGATCAACATGCCTTCAACAGGCCTAATGAGATTCTTGGATACGGGAAAGGCCAACCAACCAACCCTGTCACAAATGGAGACTCCCTCAGTGAGCTCCATTGATCCTCCATATGTTGTTTTGCCAGGAGCCTCAGTACAATCTGAGCCCACAAGTGGCAGCTTTACCTTCCCAGATCTAGCTCATCTTTCTCTTAATGACACTACGGCTACCATGCATATCCCAGTGGTGAGCATGACAAGAAGTACACCATAGAGTTCATTTGTTAACACTGCGCCAATGCCTAGTAGCACAGTGCCCCCAACTATACCTACATGTATGTATCAATCATGTGCACCTGTCGTACCTCAGCCTCATGTAGCTCCTACACCTCCGATTATTCCAAGAGCTTACAATCCACAATGGAATTATCCCATCTCTTATACAAGTGGAGCCATGCCATTTAATAATAACATGCCATATCAAGGCACCCCCTATGCCTAGGGCCACGCCTGTAAACTTTGGACCACCGTCTGGTACACCACCATACGAAATATGGGACCCAAGAGCCGCGCTTATGCCAAGGAAAAGGCCAACTCCCATCTCATGTGGTTCCAGGAGCACATACACCCATTATACCTTCTCAAATAGGAGATTTGGCAGCATTTTCTCAAACTATCGGTCGCTCTATTGCGGAAAACATGCGTAGTGCACCTGATAGAGAGCCTAGGAGCAAGGCAGTTCAAGTAGTTAATATCACACAGAAATTCAGTGGAGACGGAGATGCTAGAAAGCATATGGAAGTCTTTGAACATGTGTGCAATTCCTTGGAAGAGCACAATGAGCTACATAAGTGTAAGGCTTTGAGTTTGACCCTAAGCGGAAAGGCTGGAGATTGGTATAGAACCTTAAGAGTAGAAGAGAAAACGATCTACTCTACTCTTAGGAGACTGTTCTTAAAAGAATACATACGAGAGGGAGTACTTTGGGGTGTAGCCTCTCAGCTCCAGAAAGCCCAACGAGAAGAAGGTGAATCCGTGAGAGACTTCATTAGTCGCCTAAAGAATTTGAATTCTCGATGCAATCCAAACGAGCGATTCAACAACAACCAATTGCTCGATAGATTCATTAGGGGACTACGACATGAAAGTATCTATAATGGCCTAGTCATTAGAGGTATCACTACTTGGGAAGCAGTCACCATGAATGCAATCCAATTGGAGGATAATTTAATGATTGCAAGAGAAAGAGTGTCTGCCGAGCCGAAGTCAAGTAGCTCGCAAGCATCAAGGCATGAGCCAATGAAGATAAAGCCAATCGTGAAAGAGCAAATGATATCTGAGATGACTTTGGCAGATCTCACCAAGGCCATCCAAGAAAGCCTTAGGGGTAATCGTGCTCCACAAAACACTCATATGTATCCAAGAAGGGAGCAACAATGGTGCTCAATTTGCTTGGGCCCACATACTACGAGTGAATGCCCTACTTTCAGAGTAAAGTTTAACGGGACTTGTAACGCGTGTGGTAGGTATGGCCATCAAGCGAAGGATTGCCTAATGCTTAAACGCATCATGGAAAATAGACCGCCTATAGCTTGGGCAAACTCACCTCGAGTTCCTGCATTGATGCCTACCCCACCCATGGAGCAACAGTTGCCATTACAGCACATGGTCCCTAGAACCCAAAATGTGGTCCAAACCACACCGTTGCCACCTCCAGTGCTAGGACCGCAACCCCCTCATCCAAGAGTTACACCTATGAACCAAATAGGTTGCGAGTCATCTAGTACTTATGTAGATTGCGAAGGGGACATAGACCCTAGTATCACCTATGGAGTCGACATGCTTGAGGAGTGTCCCATGTACTATATGGAAGACCATTGGGGACAAATCAAACCTGTATATCAAGCTACTGTGCTAGCAGCAAGAGGCCAAAACATTAATAGTTTTGCCAGGAGACCACCTCTTCAGTGCTACGAATGTGGTGGACCACATCGAGTAGCTGAGTGCCCCATTAGAATGCAAAAGAATGTTGCACTAATGCAAACAAGTCAAGGGAGTGCATTGGCAATGCCAATACTCACTTGTAATCGTTGTGGCATAGATCATTTGATCGCACAGTGTCCTAACAATCCAAACGCACCGAAAATCACACCATTGAACATAATAGAGATTGTTGATGGGACACCACCAACTATAAACATAGCACCAGTGAATGCACTCACACGGTCGATGCTCCAAAAGCAAAATTACATCCTCGAAGAGAGAGATGCTGCATCCATTGGCCGAGCGAGAAAGAAGAAAACACGAAGAAAGAAATCCCTTAATGCTTCTAGCTCAAAACCTAGTTCAAAGACTAACATAGGGACAGGAGAGGATCCCGTGTATATGAATGATTCTGAGGAAGACTCAGATTCGATAGAGACCACGGAGACCAAAACTGTTACTACAAAGAAAAAAGCCAGTGAGGAGGATCACGAGAGGGAATTACGATGAACACCAAAAGAGTATTCAAAGTTAAACTACCCAGTTGCGAACCCCCAAGATAAGCCACGAGAGACAAAAATTGAGGATTGCAAGAGAAAGATTGGAACCTATCCAAACCCAACAGTGGAAATTGAACGAGTCCAACAACTGAAGGGTTTGGTGGAAGAAACTCAACGAACATTAGAACCTGAACCCAAACATATCCAGATGTCGGACACAGTGTTTCCCACACAAGTTCAACCTCACAAGAACTACAGGCCGTTAGCTATACACAGTATCATTCGGGAAGAGAGTGAGGGTAGGACATCTGAAAGTGGACACACACCTTTCCTACTAGAGAGAATGTTCAATGAGGGAATGCCCGACCCCCTTGAGGAAGTGGAGATTCCATCTTCACCATTCTCTTGTCAGGGTCCTACGTCGCACAAGATGCCATTAAATGTTGCCAAATTGATGGATTTCATGTCTTCAGAAGTTAGAACCACCATCATGTCCAAACTATATAAAGACCCCGAGCTAGTCTCAGCTCTTCGAGCCTTCCTCAATGGAGAATTACAGGCCAAATTACCACAGTTTGCACATATGAACAAACCTGACTCAGTAATGAATGATGAGGAACATTTAGCACCACCATCTGACCTAGCGGGACATGAATCTGTAATTGAAGTACCCGTTAACAAGTTGGGGCAATACTTTGAAGGTGATGAATCTAATGCTACTCTACCAATCACTACTAAAGGATTAACTGTAAAGGGGGTCCTTGACGGTGGTGCGGGAGTCAGCATGGTGACAAAGAGTTGTTGGGAGTCTATGGGGCGACC
Organism: Adiantum capillus-veneris; assembly: GCF_014529385.1. Taxonomy (NCBI): domain Eukaryota; kingdom Viridiplantae; phylum Streptophyta; class Polypodiopsida; order Polypodiales; family Pteridaceae; genus Adiantum; species Adiantum capillus-veneris. The sequence continues at coordinate 59,884,718 of NC_140950.1, forward strand.
TCACCTTGAAGCCACAAGCGTAGTGGTAAAAATGGCTAATGGATCTATTGTTACGCCTATTGGAATGCTTAAGGATCTCAGGATCAAGGTCTTGGGACACAAGGTAAGGCAGACTTTCATTGTTATGGATTTTTCCAAGCATCCTATTTTATTTGAGATGATCTTAGGGCGTCCATTCATGAGGGAAGCAAAAATGGTGCATGACTGGTCCAAAAACCACGTCTACTTACAGTTCCAAGACTTTGTCATTCGAGTTGATCTTTTAAGTGGTCGAACGCATCCTCTAGGAAATAAATTCATCATTGATAATCGATAAGACACAACAATTCACTCAGTTCCATTACAATATTGTTACACGTGTAACGAAGACACGGATATTGGGGAGAACTCTCCTTATATGGATATACTACCTGGAATGGCTGAGTCAGACAATGTCGATTGGGTACACCTAGCAGCAACTATAGATACATGGGGAGCTAGAGGAACAACCTGGGTAACACCAGATGGGGAAGAGATACCACACATTGCACCAGTAAACATGTTAGGTGTAGCGCATGTAACATCCGATGATAAGAAAGAGGCACACCTACTTGAGAGTGAAACTGATGATTCCTCAAAGGCTTCAGGCCAATACACATCGGAAATGGAATCTCAGGAAGAAATGGATTCAGAACCTGAAGAAACATCGAGTGAACCAAGTATAGAAACTGAACACTCAAGGCCTAGTACGACCATCTATGGTAATTTATATGAGAGTGAAGAAGATACAAGCGAAGACCTATCAGGCGAGTCGAGTTCACACATTTACCAAAATCAAAACCTTAACAAGAAACAAAGGTCATATAAGAGACGACGATATCGAGCAAATGTGAGAGCTAGGATAAACAAGGAAAGATCTACTGCAGAATGGCTTAGCTACCTAGGGGCATGTGATGCTCATCGAAAGCTAGTAGACAATTGGGGTGAACATCTCCAGAATGTCATGTGGTGCAGTCCGCGACCCATTGACCTCGCTCAATTGGAGGTTACAGAGCCGAAATTGAGTCGAACTATAAGAAGACGTCAAAACCGAGAGTTAGCTCAACAACAAAAGGAGACAGAACTAAAAGAAAGGTCTTCGTCAGGACAAGAGCCTACTGACTTACATACGGCTCCTGAACATTTTAAATCTTATACCACGGGGGAGTGAAAGGTTGTGTATGCCAAGGCCCAACGAATACCTACCAATGAAAGCAGTGGAGTCTATGATGGTCCAACGGTAGTTAAAGAGATAGAATTAGCAGAACCAGGTGAGGAGTCTAAACCAGTCTTTATTGCTCAAGACCTTACCGAAACTAAAGAGGCTGTACTTAAGGAGCTCCTCAAGGAATACAAGGATATCTTTGCTTGGACATATCATGACATGAAGGGCGTTCCATCTTCTGTGGTGCAACATACAATTCCCATGATCAACACTGCTAAACCCGTCCAGCAACGACCCTATCCAATGAATCCTCAGTACCCCAAAATTGTACAAGAGGAGATTGAAAAACTTATCCAATGTGGATTCATATACCCTATTGAGCACTCAGAATGGGTTTCTCCAATAGTCATTGTGCCAAAAAAGAATGGGAAACTAAGAGTGTGCGTGGACCTCAAGAAAGTTAATGCAGCTACTAGGAGAGATCATTATCCCTTGCCATATTCAGAACATGTGCTTGAAAGAGTTGCGGGCAAGGAAGCTTATAGCTTTTTAGATGGGTACTCTGATTACAATCAAATCACAATTGCATTAGAGGACCAAGCTAAAATTGCTTTTATCACAGAGTTTGGAGTGTTTGCATTTCGTGTTATGGCTTTTGGCTTAACAAATGCCCCTGCTACATTCCAACGATTAATAAACACTACTTTTAAAGAATTTCTAAGGGAGTTTTGTAAAGCTTTCCTAGAAGACCTTTGTGCTTATTCTTCTTGGGAGAAGCATTTGTTATATCTACGAAAAATATTTGAAAGGTGCAAATTTTATCGCATCTCATTGAACCCTTTCAAATGCCAATTTTGGGTTAAGCATGGAGTCATTCTAGGGCATATAGTGTCCAAGAACGGGATATCCACAGATGAGAGTAAGATTAAAGCCATTGCCGATTTGCTACCACCTACTAACTATAAAGGAGTTCAAAGATTTATGGGCCATGTTGGTTATTATCGAAGGTTTTATTTTAAACTTTGCCGAGATAGCGCGTCCATTGTACAAGCTTCTTATCGAGTTTCACTGGACGGAAGAATGTCATCAATCTTATGAGTTATTAAAGAAGGCCCTAACAAGTGCTCCAATCCTGCGAACACCCGATTGGAATGTACCTTTTCATCTGCATATTGATGCATCAAATTTTGCTATTGGGTGTGTTCTAACTCAACCAGGAGAACATAAATTGGACTATCCTATTAGCTTTGCAAGTCGCCAATTAAATGATGCCGAGATGAACTACACTACTACAGAGCGCGAAGGTCTAGCTATGATTTACGCAGTAAAGAAATTTCGCTATTACCTTCTTGCTACCATGTTTGTATTTTATGTTGATCATCAAGCATTGCTATATTTGGTAAACAAGCCGTGTTCCACAGGTCGAATTACACGATGGTTGCTAATTCTTCTTGAGTTTGAATTCACCGTTGTTGTGAGGCCTGGGAGGAAACATGTCATGGCGGATCATTTATCTCGTATCCCTAATGGCAAAGCTCCTACGGGGGTTGATGATGAATTGCCTGATACTCCTTTGTTCATTGTTGATACAATGCCTGAATGGAGTGAAAAGATTGTTAACTTCTTAGTTAATGGTTTTCCACCCAAAGAACTGCGAAAAGATATAGCTCGAAAATTAATCAAGGAATGCGAACCCTATTGCTTACTGGCTGGAACTCTCTATAAGAGAGGAAAAGATGATATTCTTAGACGTTGTACCCGCGAGGATGAGTATTTATATATTCTACAAGAGGCACACATGGGCGTAGCTGGTGGTCACTTTTCAGGAAACTTGACTGCCCGAAAGATCTTACAGTTAGGCTATTGGTGGCCCACTCTGTTTAAGGATGCATCACTTTTTGCAAAGGGATGTGATGAATGCCAACGCTTCAAGAAGCCACAAAGAAGTGATAGGATGCCTCTACATCCCATCAAGGTAACCCAACCATTTGAAAAGTGGGGCTTAGAGTTTGTAGGACCGATTAGTCCGGCTGCACCTAACACGCAATCACGATATATCATTGTCGCTACCGACTATGTAACCAAATGGGCTGAAGCAAAAGCAACACGAAAGGCAGATGCAAAAACAACAGCTAAGTTCCTCTTTGAGAACATTATCACACGTTTTGGATGCCCCTTTGAACTTGTGAGTGACAATGGAGCTCATTTTATAAATGAAGTAATAAAAGAACTCACATCAAACTTCATGATATCTCACCACAAGTCTACACCCTATTATCCCCAAGAAAATGGCCAAGCTGAGAGTACCAACAAAACTCTCATCTCCATTTTGACAAAGACAGTCGAGGCTCATCGCACTGATTGGGACCTAAAGCTTACATCAGCTTTATGGGCTTATCGTACTGCGTATAAAGTTGCTATTAATTGCACACCGTTTAAGATGGTGTATGGCCAAGAAGCAGTTATGCCATGGGAGTTTGTCATTCCTAGTCTTCGAGTAGCTTCTCAAGAAGGTTGGGATGGTAACCCCTTAGTGGAGCGATTATATATCCTGGAAAGGCTAGAGAAAGGCAATTAGCTGTGTGAAATGCTCTAGTGGAGAAGGATAGGAGAAAGAAGTGGTTTGATAGCCATTTAAAGGATAAAGACATCAAGGTTGGTGATAAAGTTCTTATGTACGGGGTACGTAATGAAAAGAAGAAATTGAAATACGCTGGTAAGGGACCATATCGAGTGTGTGAAATTACCCCGCAAGGTACCATTCGTGTGGAGACTCTAGATGGAGTTGAAACTATTGGATTCCTTAATGGGAGTAAATTCAAAAGATATTATGATCCTCTAAGCCAGGAAGAGTTGCAAGCCATCCATCAAAAGAAGGCTGCCAAGGAACAAGCAGAGCTTAAAAAAATCCAAGCAAGAGTTGAGGCTCGAGAACGACAACAACGGCTTAGACGCCAACGAGAGGCTAATCTGGGAATCACGCAAGCATTTTTCGAGGACATAGATGACGACTCATTAGAATCTGAGCCACCCCTACGATACCCAATTGAGCTAAATAGCCCCTATGGGAAAGTATTATACAATGCCTTATTAGATATGGAAGCTAAACACAATTTGTTATCCTATGGAGTTTGGTGTCAATTAGGGAAACCGATCCTATCCCCGAGTACTATGCAAGTCAAGGGCATTAATAAAAAGAAAACTGCTATTCTTGGAGTCCTTCAGACCCCTGTTGTCTATGACAATGGAAGCATAGTGCAGAGGTTTCTAGTCATGCCCGCCGGAGCTATGGAAGGCAACGTAAACCTGGGACGCACGTGGATGTTGGCAACCAAATGCACTATTGATTGGGATACTGGTAGTGTCACGACGTGACCACCGACTCTTACCCCTATCATTCAAGCAAAGTCACCTACGTTGCAAACTCTAGCAAAGTTGAAGGATAGCCAGCATTCACAAGCCAAGGTGGTTAACTCGTCTTTGCCGGCTACCCATGAATCTAGCACTTCAACACTTGTAGTTGCAGCAAGCAGTAATATTGCAAGTACTCAACCTGCACGACCTAAGAGTACATATCAATGGGTCCCCAAGGCCTTACTTCCAACTACCTCAACCCTCCCATCCATTCCAAGAAAAAATTTCCCGGGAAAACCAAGAGCGCGCCCTAGGAGAGTCAAGACCAAATCACGATGGATTCCAAAACAACTATTAGAAGCCCAAGGCTACTATGATGGAAATGAGCAAATTTGGGTACCTAAACGTAAAATGTGTCCTTCCCTATCGACAACAAACTCATATGAGTCAAATAGTGTAACGCTAAAGCCAATGGCAGACCGTGGGAAGTGAAAGATCACAGAATGCTACACACTAGTCCAGAGCTAGTTTGGGCTCCAAGGCAAAACCAATTTATTCCACCTAGCTCAGGAAGGGGGGAGTTCCATGAAGCTTCTAGCTCCTCATGTAATACATCCATAGAGGTAAAAGCTTCTACACAGCCTCCATCTATAGTAGTGGACCTCCATGAAGCTACAAAAGAATCCACACCTCCCAGTGTTCAAGAATCACCTGATGAACCACTTCAAGTTCGATCCTGGGAGAGTACCTTACCACCCTTGCAACTTGACGAGGCACCTAGATTAATAGAAAACTACTGACAAAAATCCTCACCTATTACCAACTGGAACAATTGGTTTCAAAGGGTGACAACATCATTTCAAACGGTATGATCTACCCAAGGAAGGGGGGAGTGTTTGTGGACATCCATCATTCATTTGTTTCCCTCTCAACCTTTCTCCCTGACCTCTTAATCTCCAATCTTAGGGAATGCATATATAAAGCCTTATACTCACAAAAACAAGATAAAAAAGTAAAAGAGCAAGATCCATAACACAAATCATAAAAACAAATTATGCACAAGAATACGACCCTTGTAATATTTGCACTCTAACCATCATCTATTTGCGTGTACAGATATGGCTAGTACGCTAGAGTCATCCACTCCTGCCTTGGGTGAGAGGTACCCTCGTTACTTTTCACAAATATTTCACATGGTCTTTCCAGTGCTTGCATGTGAATGGGATTTGATAGGTACGCTAGCATGTGAGAGGAATTTTGAGGAGTTAGAATGGCTGATACGTCTCTTGACCACGTCTGATCCATACTTAGTAGAGAGCGTTTCTCCCATTGCACAAGCCTACCCTTTTGACCAAGATGACTATAGGCGTCTAGTGACCTTCTTAGTAAACATGGGCACCTATGATGAAGAAGAAAATTTACACGACTACACGGATGGCACATATGGTCTCATGGATGATGACTTTGTTTATCTCGACGACGAGGATAGGGGTTTAGCCTTAGGGTTTCCCCCCAACCTCTACAATATCATATTCCCTTGACTCTCTAGGGGGAGTGCAAATAATTAGGTTAGGGTTCCTTATGTTTTTTATTGTGTTCAATAAGTGTTGGTACCTTTTCCCACTAATGTGTCTCCTGGAGGTATTCCTTTTGTTTCCTAGTGTGTACAGGAGCATGTTGCTATTGGTAGGATTTGGACCTTCATGGAATCTTTATCTCGACTCACTCTTCAAATCAAGCGCGACCATCGACACAAACAGGTGTTTCTTGTCCATTAGCATTGCCTCTTATCTTTTTTGCATCTATGATTGTCTGCTTTAATTGTGATTGGTAGCCTAATATTCACCGCATTTGCTTAGTATCAAACATTTAATTCAATGTAATTTTTTATCATAGTCACTTGTCTAGGTTTAAAAATCAAGCAGTCCGACAAACTAGTTTGACCAAGTTACGTGTTAGAAATCTTCTCTTAATACCATGGGGAATGCCTTCCTAATAATCAATGGTTACTTAGGTTCTTAATCCGATTTAGGCAGCATTGTGTGACATGTACTAGGGCTTTCTAGTGGGCTTGACCCTATTGACCTTTAGCTTAAGTATTATAAAGGGAGTTAACTAGTGTGATGAGCCTGGGGAGGTGTATTAGTGTTATATGACCCCCCAAAGTTACAAAATTAAAATGCTGAAAATGAACAAACAAAAAATCAAAGTGCCACACTGTAAAATCTTATGCTGGTATAGAAATCTCAGCTTGATTTGGTACTTCACTCACATGTATTGCCTATGGTACTAGAGCCCTAGAGGTTCCCAGTATGGGCGCTTTTCCTTGAAAAGCAAAAAACCCAAGGCATACAAAATAAGCACACACATCAAATTGCATCACTGTGAAAACACTTTGGGGGGTCAAAGAAAAAGTAATCAATCAGGCGATGATTTCATGAGAAATTCCTTTTATGGTAGCTTAACTCCAAGGTCTTCTAGATATAGCCTCTAGTCAGCCCTCGAACATGAATACTTGGCTCTCGCGATTAAATAACTTAATTGACCACAGAAAATTAAGAAGCTTACCCATGGTATTAATATTCGATCTCTAGTGCCTTTCGACCGTCAAATTAGCAACCCCAGACTTGTTTAATTTTTTACCTTTACATCTGTTTATGCATTTGATTACATTGCAATTTAATGTTCATTGCTGACAAATTGTTTGAAATTCTTTTACCAATCAATTTGTCTACCTAAAACTGCATATGCTTTTTAATCACTTATGAAAATGCAATTACTGTGCCAATGTTGTTTGATTTTGCAGTGACTGAAGAAGGCTAAGGACATTCGTCTCAAATGCTCTTCCACCTCGATGAACGAGCTTCAACTCAATAGCTTCCGAGGACGGAATCTACATCAGGAAGGGGGGCATGTTAACCCTCACGGCTCATGGACACCCCATCACCTACGACGGACGTGTATTATGTATTTGGTAGAGTCAGGTACCGGGCTTGTCGGACCAATAGGAAAAGGGTAAGAGTGATCGCCGATGAGAGGCGCACTCTAATTGGGACATTCAAGGGATTAGTTGGCTAAGCATGGGCGCCCAAGTGTGAATGGGGTGAGCTCATATAAAAGCCAACTAAACCTAAAATTCACTCATTCTCTCATTTGTGCAATAGAAGAGTGCTCTTTCTCCATCTCCATCTCCATCTTCTTCTTCTTCACCTCCTCGTGTGTGTGTGTGTATGTGTGTGTGTGTGTGTGTGTGTGTGTGTGTGTGTGTGAGAGAGAGAGAGAGAGAGAGAGAGAGAGAGAGAGAGAGAGAGAGAGAGAGAGAGAGTGCGATCGAGCATTGCGGCGGCACGATGGCGGTGAAGCGGTTGAGCGCGACGTAGCGGCGTCTCCTTTTTCTTCGCGGCAAGGAATCCTTCACGGCAGGAGCATAAAGCGGTGAGTGACACACCATTGCCCTCTTTTGAGCTTACTAGTTAAGCTAGTTGTGTGCTTGGAGCCGTCTATGGCTCGCACACAGTGTTAGGCAAGGCCCTTGCTTCGACAGTGCGGCAAGGAGCGCACACCATGGTACTTGAAAATTTGTGAAATGAAGAGGGTTGCCATTTGATGGGCTTTGATAGTCTTTTTGACAGGTATAAAATGAGCTTGTTTACTGAATCTGTCTACTATCGTCCATATTCCCGTATTCCAATGGATAGACTTAGGCAATCCAAAGATAAAATCCATGGATATGCTCTCCCATGGTGAATTAGGGATTGGCAAGGGTTGAAGCAATCCAAGTTGCTTCTCTCTATCAAATTTTGTCTTTTGGCATACCACACATTTAAAAACATACTCTTGTATGTTCACTTTCATGGTAGGCCAATAGAAATATGTTTCAATTCCCTTTAAGGTAGACTGAATCCCTCTATGCCCCGCATAAGGTGGAGCATGAGATTCATACACTACTTTCTCACGTAGTGAGTTAGTAACGCATAGTCTATTGCCATAGAGAAGATAACCATCTTGTAAAATAAATGGCTCTTCTTTCTTCCCTAATGCAAGGGCTGAAATCACATCTCTAAAGTCGGGATCAATAGCATACTCATCTATCATTGCAGATAGATCATTGTGAGTTGCTTTGGAAACCGCATTCACTCTCGGCCGTCTTGAGAGTGCATCAGCTACTTGATTATGCTTGCCAGCAATGTGAGCAATATGAAAATGAAATTGTGAAAGGAAATTTGCCCACCTCATTTGTTTGTCGGAGAGCTTGGTCTGCGTCATGAAGTACTTAAGACTTTGGTGATCCGTTCACAGAATGAAAGGAGTCCCCAATAAATAGTGCTTCCATGAGTCTAAGGCATGTAGAACTGCAAGGAGTTCCTTTTCATATATGCCTAGAGCTTGCTCAACAGGGTCGACCCTTTGACTCTCATAGCCTATGGCGTGCCCTTCTTGGAGCAAAACATCTCCAAGGCAATCACCACAAGCATCACATTGGACCTCAAATGGTTTTGAGAGATCCGGTAGTGTAAGCACAGGTTGAGAGATAAGCTTTTCTTTAAGCTTTTCGAAAGCATTGTTCTCCTTAGCAGACCATGTATACCTAACGCTTTTCTTTGTTAGGTCATGTAATGGTCCCGCAATTTGTGAGAACTTTTCTATGAAGCGTCTATAGTATGCACACATACCTATAAAGCTTCTTAGTTCATGAAGATTCCTTGGTTTAGGCTATCCTTTTATTACCTCTAACTTTGATGGATCCATTTGGATGCCATCTTGAGAGATAATGTGACCTAAATACTGAATCTCTTGCAAGAAAAATTCACTTTTCTTTTCGATTAACATAAAGTTTATTCTCTCTTAAAACTTGAAATATTACCTGGAGGTGTTGCTTGTGTTCGTCTAATGAATTAGAGTAGATGATAATATCATCAAAGAACACTCCAGTGAAGGTTCGATGAGGCCTGAATAGCTTCTCCATCAAGCGGTTGAATGTGGTTGGTGCATTGGTCAAGCTAAAAGGCATGACAATGTATTCGTAAAGACCAAATGTGGTGCGAAATGCGGTCTTTACAATGTCTTGATCAACTATCCTTATTTGATGATAGCCACTTTTTAGGTCAATCCTACTGAAGTAGGTCGATCCTTGTAGCTTATCAAATAGGTCTTCTACCCGTGGAACGGGAAACCTATTCTTGATAGTGATCCTATTTAGTGCTCTATAGTCGACACACATACGATATGTGCCGTCTTTCTTTTGCACTTATAGCACAGGTGAGCAAAATGGAGATGAGCTAGGCCTAACCATGCCCTTCTCAACTAACTCATGCACTTGCCGCATAATCTCCTCTTGTTGAGCTTGAGAAACTCTATAAGGAGGTTTGTTAGGCGGTGAAATTCCTGGAAGAAGTTCAATTGCATGGTCATCATTACCTCGTTTAGGAGGTAGCTCACAAGGGATGTCGTCAATAAAAACATCTTGAAACCCCTTGAGAAAATTGGATAACTCTAATTCCTTTTGGTTGATTTTATTTTCTTTTGCTAAAGCATTAGGTTCATTTTGAGAATCTTTAACAAAAATCATGTACACGGAAATAGAGCTCTTTATTGACTTGTTGAAAGCTGGTGTATGTACAATGGGGATAGTGTTACCCATTTCCTTAGCATCTATATACATGTCTTTTTCCCTGAACTTAAAGGAGATTCTCCTTTCAGGAAATTTAACATCAACAGCGAGGTGGTCAAACCATGGTGCCCCTAGGATTACATCCTCATGCTTGAGAGGAGAGATAAAGAAGTCCTCTTTGTCCACATAGCCTTGGACATGAAGCCTCAATTTCCCGATTAAGGGAGTGACTGAAGCTTCTTGCCCCTTGAAGGCACTGTCTGCGGGTAGGACATCTCCCATCTCGTAGGATTGTATGCCTAGCTTGGTGGCCAACTCTATAGATATAAAATTGTGAGTAGAACCAGGGTCAAAGAGAATAAAAGCATCATGTTCTCTTACCTTTCCCCAAGCATGGCATAGAGGAGATCCTTTGTGATGAGTTTGGTGAGTCTCCTCCTCTTGGATTTCAACCAAGGAGGCTTTAGGAGGATCTTGGCGGTTGTTCTTTTGGGGACAAGCACGGTACGCATGCCCTTGTTCGCCACACTTGAAACACCGGTTATCCTTGCGATAACGTTCAAGCTCTTCAGGAGAGAGTTTGTTCTTACCTTTGTAAACTCCCTTCTCTTTAGCTTTGTTGGAGTTGTCCTTAGGAGACTGTTGGACATTGTCCTTCCCCTTAGGCTCATTGAAACCCTTGTTTTCCAGGGGCTTATTATTTCTTTTAGCCCCCGTTTGGAAATTGATTCGAGAGGCCACCATAGTATGGTGTATTACCGTCGATATGGTACGTGGCCTTTGGGAATTGACATACTCCGCCATTTCTTCGGTTAAGCCCGCACAAAATTGTTGCTTTTTCTCTCCAAAATCCAACTTTTTGAAGATAGTGGCTTTGAGTTGTAGGTCCCAAAACTTGTCTACATATTTGTGGATGGACTCATAGGGAGAGAGCTTTAAGCTTCGCCATTCGGTGAGTACTTTGTCTTTGGCATCGGTGGCCAAAAACTGCTTCATAATGGAAGATCTTAAAGCTTTCCATGTTCGTGGAGCTTCACCGTTGGCTCGTAGGATAGACCACCATTGTCTGGTGGACTTTTGAAAGTGCATAGCTACATGGCGTAGCTTAGAGGACTCCGTGAAGCCCTCATCTCCAAACGCCGCATCAAATTGCTAGATAAAAGCCAAGACTTTGTCCGTAGCACCAAAGGTGCCATCATAGGTAAGGAAAGAGATGCTCTTCCCTCCCTCTTTGAATTTCTTCAACTTGGACGACCTCTTCCATGTGGCATAGGATTTCCTATGGCCTCTTCTTTTTGATGGTTCAAAGGTTGCACCATCACTTTCTTCAGAAGGTGAAGAATTTGAAGAAGGTGGAGAAGAGGGTGACCTCTTTCTCGCCTTTTTCTTGTCTTGATCTTCGTCGTCTTTACCATCACTTTCATAAGAGGAAGAGGATGAAGAAGATGGAGAAGTGGGTGTCCTCTTTCTCGCCTTTTTCTTCTCTTGCTTTTTATCATCCCTCTTTGAATTATGGTGTGGAGAAGAGTGTGATGGTCTTCTCCGCTTTGGTGGTGATGGAGAGCGTTTAGCCCGCTGTCTTCGTGGAGCCATCTCCGCCAAGGTGGCGGGAGACTCACTTCTTTCTCATTCCTTCGGTGGAGGCTCTTGAGTTCTCCTTTGGAAAGGAGATGCATCATCAAGCAGTAAATTCTTGAGCCCTTCATACGGATTCTCTTCTTCTTCCCGAATCGGAGAGAGACCTCTTTTGGGAGTCTCACAAGGAGGCTTCCTAGGTGTTCTCTCGTCATGGTGATGAGCTTGGAGAATCCCATGAGCACGGAGCTGCCGTTGCACTTCGCTTTGGAGAGATGGATTGCCCATGGCTTGTTGAAGCCTAGAAACAAGCATCGGAGCATCATTAGTAGCTTGCTCATTAGCAAAATCAAAGTTATCAACATTAATTTCACTCTCTTTACTATTGTCAGCCATTCTAACAACTTTTAGGTGTAAACTTTTTAGGTGTACTTTGGCACTTCAAGCCCTAGTTTCTACTCCTCTTTACCCCTTTAGAAAAAGCACTCAAGCTACTGTACCCGCGGCTCGAATACCATTAATTGAAAGGAATAGAAGAGAGGGTCTTTCAACACCAAAACAGCACCGGCTCCTGTCAAGCTTCTAATAGCTCAATAGTGGTTAAGCAGTAGGCAAGCCCCGTAGGACTCCACTATTAAGACCATAGCTCTCGATGGTGATGCCCTGTTAACTGCACAAAGGCATGCGCATTGCAAGGCTGAAAATTCCCTATTCTACTTACTCACAGGCAATTAATAATACCAACCATTTATAGCTAGCTTGAGGACCTCCCTTCTTGAGCAAGAAAAGAGAAACCTTGTGCTCTGATACCAATGTAACATTTAATGGTCTAAAAACTTATGTGTATCGGAAATTAGCATGAACATAGTGGGCATTTCATTAGAATAGATTCCTAATGAGAATTACAAGAGTGCTTGGGTGGAGAGAGCAACAAAAAGCATAACAACTAGTTAAATAGCATCAACAATACTTTCAAAAGAGAGGGAAATTAAGCTATAGACAATAGTTGAGGACCGGATTTGCATGGAGCCGGTCCCCCCTCCAAAAGGCTTTGTATTATGGTTTCTCCCATCAAGAGAGACATTGTACAATACAATTCTTTGTGTTCCTTCAAGACTAGCTAGTGCAATGAAGATGAAAGATTCATGCACTAAGCAAAACACTTAGCAAACACAACTTTAATTATCCCCGTTCTCAGACCCAAGACCTCACACACCTTCGAAGATGGTGAGAGCTAGCAGGGTATGAGAGTAGATTGAGAGGAAGAAGGAGTATCTTACGAGAAAGATGTACATCTCCTCACATAATCACTCATATTAGCATAGCTTAGCTTAGTAATTAGCTTGGTAGAGGAGATGAGCATGCATTGAAGCTTGGCTCTTGGTTGGATTTGCATCCACATGCCAAGAGTGTGTCGATGTAGGCTTCTATCTCACAAGCTTGGAGTAGGTGATGAGCTCTCCATTAAAGCTTGGGAAGAGATAGTCTTCTCTTTCTTCACACATGAGATTGTGTGAGTGTGTGTGTGATAATGCCTTGCAAAAATCAGCCCCCTCTCTCTCTTGGGCGAGCCCTCTTGCTATTTGCTCTTGCTTTTCCCCCATTGGACCTCCCCATGTCAAGCCAATGGCTATTAAGCAGCATAAGTGATAGCCTTCTGACATGTGTCCCCCTTTCCCCTTTTGTGACAGCTTAATCAATTAAACTTAATTGATTTAAATGAATTAAATCCCCATTGGACCTTTCCTCATTCTGACCAATAGGAATTAAGTAGCCCATTGGGCTGCTCAATTCCTATTGGACCCCTTCACGAGCTGTCCAATAATCATCCAGGAGACTTAATTTTCATTGGTTCTTTTTATTAAGTGTTTTAAAATTAATTAGGCTAAGTTTACTCTAGCCTAATTCTCATTGGTCCACTTCAAGGGTCATCCAATAGGAATTGAGCACACTTTGGGAGAAACTAGCTTAGGCATCTGACATGTGTCCTTCATTCCCTTTGTGTAAAGGGGGCTTGTGTGTGTGTGTGTGTGTGTGTGTGTGTGTGTGTGTGTGTGTGTGTGTGGCTTTCTCTCTCATCCCCTACTTGCTAGGCTCGCCCCCTCCTATGTAGGGATATGCAAGACTTTTTTTGGTCACACAAAAAGCATCCAATTCCTTAAGGTTGACCTTTGGACATAACCTTTGAATTTTGGAACCTTAGCATTTTCGAAGTCTTAATGGGCTGAACCTTAGGGTCTTTTTAGCCCATTGTTTCAAATGGCTCTTTTGCAGATGGCCCCCCCTTTGGATCCCTATTTTCCCTCCTTTGGATCCCTACTGTGGCCAGTCTGCTAGCTTAACCAATATTCTAGCCTTTTCTCCCCTGGCACTTCCCCATCTTAAATGATCAGTTTAACATGAGAAAATCATTTAGGAGAATTAGATATTGATTATTATGACAATACTTGTTAGATATTGGGGGCACGTGCAGCTTAGAAAAAATAGACTGCAGCCTGCTGCTGATACACCTTGTTGCATCTTGTTGGGAGATAGGAAATTTCCCTTGAAGGTCTACTATTGAGAGTGGTTGATGGGTTTTGAACAAATCACCCCACTGGAAGATACCCGCCTTGTAGCATTTATGGAACTTCCTTGTGAGAGGGAGCCCTTGAGTACCTGAAAAATAACCAAACCAAGGATATTCTTGAAGTTAATCTGTTTGGCTGGCCTCCATCTTTCCCTTAAGGATTGCCAAGCTTGCCAAAATCTGCAGGTTAGTTTGGAGCCATAAGGGATAAAATCAGCAAAGGACATTATTAGATCTCTAAAGGTTAGGTTAGTCCAAGATTTGCAGTTCCTCAGTTTGACTTTAGCAATGTTTCTCTTGAGGAGAATTGCCCAGAAGTCCTTAGAGTTAATGCTTCTCAATATCCACTTTGCAGCTAATTTGTTTGAGATTAGTTGCACATTCAGAAGCCCTAAACCACCATTTTCCTTATTCGGAGTGCACCAAACATCCCAAAATACTTTGGCAAGCTTGGTGAGTTGAAGGTCTCCTCCCCAAAGGAAATTTCTAAACAGGGAGAAGACAACTTGAAGTTGATATTTAGTTGGGGACTAGCATGCCATAAAATAAATGAGAGATGTCATTATGTAGTGATTTAACACAAAAGCTCTGCTAGCTAATGAAGAAGAATGACCCTGCCATTTGCTAATCTTATCTCTGATCCTCTCAATAACCCAATCCCACCTTTGCTTGAAGGAGACTTTGAAACCCATAGGAATACAAAGCAGTGTGCCATTCACAATAGGATTGCAACCAGCTTCTGTGATACATTGAGGGAGACAACCGGTAGATGACTTAACACCAGTTTTTGTGTGATTAGTGACAAAACCTGTCATAATAATCAATATCTAATTCTCCTAAATTATTTTTTCATGTTAAGCTGATCATTTAATATGGGAAGTACCAGGGGAGAAAAAGCTAGAATATTGGTTAAGCTAGCAGACCATCCATAGTAGGGATCCAAACAGGGGGCCATCTGCAAAAGAGCAATGTGCAACAATGGGCTTAAAAGACCCTAAGGTTCAGCCCATTAAGACTTCCAAAATGCTAAAGTTCCAAAATTCAAAGGTTGAGTCTAAAGGTCAAAGCTTAGGAAATTTGGATTCTTTGTGTCTGTCCCAAACGTCTTCAACCATCCCTACATACGAGGGGGCGAGCCCTAGAAGTAGGAGATGAGAGAGAAGCTCTCACACACACACACACACACACACACACACACACACACACACACACACACACACACACACACACACACACACACACACACACACACACACACACACACACACACACACACACACACACAAGCTTCCTTTACACAAAGGGAATGAGGGACACATGTTAGCTCCCTAGCTCAGATGCCCACAAGGTGTACTCAATTCCTATTGGATGACCTTGGAGGTGGACCAATGAGAATTAAGCTAGAGTAAATCTAGTTTAATTAATTTAAAAACACTTAATAAAAGAACCAATAAGAATTAATCTCTCTAGAAGACTATTGGATAGTCTCCCAAGGCGTCCAATGAGCATTCAACAGCCCAATGGCTTGCCTGATTCCTATTGGCCAGGAGGCAAAGGGGTCCAATGAGAGTTTAGTTGAATTAAATAATTACCTAAAGCTCTCACAAAAGGGGAAAGGGGGACACATGACAGAAGGCTATCACTTATGCTGCTTAATTTCCATTGGCTAGGCCTGGGGAGGTCCAATAGGGCTGTAGCATGAGCATTTAGCAAGGGGGGTCGACCAAGAGAGAGAGAGGGGGCTGATTTTTGCAAGGCATTATCACACACACACTCACACAATCTCATGTGTGAAGCAAAGAAGACTCTCTCTCCTTCTCAAGCTTTAAAGGAAAGCTTACCACCTACTCCAGGTTTGTGAGAAGGGAGGCCTACACCAACAACTCTTGGCTTTGTGATGCAAATCCAACCAAGAGCCAAGCTTCAATGTATGCTCATCTTCTCTACCATGCTAATTACTAAGCTAAGATATGCTAATATGAGTGATTATGTGAGGAGATGTACATCTTTCTCGTAAGAATACTCCTTCTTCCTCTCAATCTACTCTCATACCCCGCTAGCTCTCACCATCTTCGAAGGTGTGTGAGGTCTGGGTCTCAAACCGTGAGGGAATTGATGTTGTGTTTGATAAGTGTTTTGCTTAGTGCATGAAGTTTCCATCTTCATTGCACCAACTATTGAAGGAACACAAAGAATTGTATTGTAAAATGTCTCTCTTGATGGGAGAAACCATAATACAAAGCCTTTTGGAGGGGGACCGGCTCCATGCAAATCCGGTCCTCAACTGTTGTCAATTGCTTAATTTCTCTCTCTTTTGAAGTATTGTTCATGCTATCTAACTAGGTATTATACTTTTTGTTGCTCTCTCGACCCAAGCACTCTTGTTATCCTCATTAGGAAGCTATTCCAATGAAATGCTCACTATGTTCATGCTATTTTCCGCTACACACAAGTTGCTAGACCATTAAATGTTACAGAACCACTTGCCAGGCAGAATGTATCTAGGCATTGCCAGAAGCACTCAATTGAGGGTTGATCATTGTGGATGAGAGAATTTGTATCATCAACAGACTGTTGTAGACAAAGATTGTGGTTGGCTCCAAGAATTTCATTGCCTTTAAGCTGAACCTGGTCCATAGCTTATTTGACAAGCTATCCTAGGGAATTTGAGCAAATTGCATACAACAAAGGAGCAATGGGGCACCCTTGTCTAATAGATCTTTGAAGGAGAATAGGATCTGTCAAATCACCATTGATTGCTAGTCTTGCAAAAGCATTGCCAAACAATACATGTACAAACTTGATAAAGCTTTTACCAAACCCTATATCAAATAAAAATTGAAAGATGAAATCCCATTCAATCCTGCCATAGGTTTTGTCAAAGTCAATTCTGAAAAAACAAAAAGGATGATCTGACTCCTCTGCATACTCAAAAGATTCCCACAAAGTGATGATGGAATCCAGAATGAATCTACCCTTGATAAAACCTTCTGTTTAGGAAGAATAATGTTGTGCAGGATAGGGTTTAGTCTCCTAGCTACGGCCAGGGCAAAACTTTTATGAGAAGAAGTCAAACAAGTAACGGGTCTCTAATTTCCTAAGTCCTCCTTTACTCCTTTTTTATGGATGAGTTTTATAACACCAATATTTAAAGAGGTGGGAAGAGATCCTAACCTCAAGGCCTCTGCCCAAACCATCATCAGGTATTTCACAACAAAGTCCTTACAATGCTGAAATAATTCATTAGGTAGCCATCAAGACCAAGAGATTTCCTTTTTCATTACTTCAATTGTGCTTCTTAGCTCCCCTTCTCTGAGAGGCTGGTCGATTTGCTTAGCCAATTCAATGGACACAAATTTCTTCCTGATTCTGGCTATGTGGGCCCTAGCTTGAGTTAGACCAACCCCTCTTCTAGGGGGAGCTGAGAAAATATGAGCATAATAGGTTTTAGCCACAATCATGTTATGTATGTGAGACTTAGCAACTTGACCATCTTTATCTTTCAAGAAAGGGAGCATGTCCATAGCTTTCTTGATTTTTAACAATTTGAACATACTTTGATCTGGAGTATCAATCTTGCCAGCTCAATGTTCTATGGTCCAGGCCATTGAGTCCCTTGCAGAGAGGAGCTCTTCTCTTTTTAACTGGTCTTTTAGGTCAGAAGGTTTAGGAGGAGGAGGACTATCAGGAGAGAGAGTTCTCTAGGTTATAAATCTTGTTCTAGATCATCATTCTTTTGCTTTTCCTTATGGCCCTAGACCTAGCTTTAAAGTCAGTCAACTTCTGAGTGTCTTTGATAGCTCTGTCCCAAGCTTTAAATGCACATGGGCAAGATGAGAAAGCTTGACAAAAAGTAACCTTAACTTTTTCTTTGACAAAGAGTGTGATCTATGTGGGGCTAGCCTTCCCTATATGAGAAAACTTCCTTATGCAAATCAAATAGAACAGGGGAGTGGTCTGACAGCAGAAGGGAGTCATCCTTCTAGCAGTTAATGTGCCAAAAATCATGAACAATGTTTGACTATAAATAGAATTTGTCTAGCCTTGTAGCACGGTAGTTGTTACCTTGTTGTCTAGCCTCACAACACGATAGTTGTTACCTTGTTGTTTGTTGGTCCAAGTGTAGCATGTATCTTGAGAGATGTCCATGTGCTTTAGAGCGTCCCTCATTGCATTCCACTTAGTTAACTCAAACCCCCTATGATTTGTCCCATTTTATTCCATCTATCCTCAATATTCTCCACCATATTGAAATCTCCAGCTATCAGACAAGGCTGAGGAAGCTGCTCCACTGCTGACTAGAGGAAGGACCTGTCTGAAATAGAGTTAGGAGCATATAGAGATACAATTGTAAAGTTGAAGGGTGCCTTTAAAGTTAGGGCAATCCAATAGGTAATTGAGGATCTATGGACAATGGAAACAAAGCTAGCATATTTTTCAGGTATAGCAATGGCGGCTCCTCCTTTTCCACTTGGATGTTGAGTATGGAACCATTTGTAACTTGATCCTATCCTATGAAGATTGATGTTGAGAGAGGATCCCTTGCTACTTTTAATTCTTGCAGACAGTCAAGAAGTCATTGCTTGATTACATAGGACCTACAAGGATCAATTAGCCCCTTCCAATTGAGAGTGACACCTTTGAATGGAGGGCACTTCATTTTTATTTGCTTTTTTGGGTTTTTCTAGAGAGACAGAGGCTCTGTTTGGATCTTTGGAAATATCCTTTTTCCTTTTTTCTTTGGAGGAAGGAGGAATTGGGAGCCTTTCTTCTTCTCTCTGAGTCATGAGGATGTCGACTGAGAGGGAGGGGGGGGGGATCTGCTTGATCCTCAAAGAGTTTGTCCTGCTCTTCCAGTTGATCCTCAAAGGTGGGGTTGGATCTTACCTAAGGGTTAGGAACTGGAGTACTGGGAATAGTTTCGTCCTTTGAATATGAGGTAGAAGGGCTTGTAAGATCAACATCCTTCATTCTAGAGTCATCATTAGACTTAAGAGTTGAAGGCTCTTTGGAGACAAAATTTTGGCCTAGCGTTTGAGAGGGGTGGAATTTCCCTGTTAAATTTTTAGGGAAAACATTTGGTTTAGCAAAAGGAGGACTCATTTCTTCTTCTTCTGAGTCAGATTCTGCTTCATCTACATCCTAGCTGAAAGGGTCAAAAACATTAGCCAAGAGGGGGCTAAATGTGTTTCTGTTTCTTGACTGGTTGGCTCTATTATTTTTTCGCCCTTTAGCAGAGTTTTTCTTGGCAATAGGTTGAAATCCTTCTTCCATGTCCTTGGGGGTAGAGTCTTGGGCAACAGGTTTAAGATCAGGATACTCTTTTATAAAATGACCCTGTTTATGGCAATGAAAACAGGCATTGGGCAAATTTCTGTAATAAGCAACCCTTTGAACATCCCAATGAGTCTCTGATGGGAATTTCAAATTTCAATTCTTTGCTTATGTCAATGTCAATAAGGAGTTCAGGATCCCATTTAGGGTTTATATTGCCCCTAGCTCTCTGCCCAAGCACTTTACCTAACCATCCTCCAATGTCTTTCAGCCAAGGATAAGATTCAATGGGCAGGTTTGTGAAATCAACCCATATAGGAACTTTAGAAGATTTGGGTCCTCTAGGGTTAAAATCAGGAAACCAATTGAAAATTGACATCTTAGTGTTTCAAATCAGTCATTGGCCATGCCCTACAACTTGAAGAGCTGAGTTGGGGTCTAAAAGCTTCATAGCTTTTTTTGCCTCTTTGACACCTCAAATTTTTCCATAGCTTTGTCCTGTCTGTCAATTTTAGCGTCTCTTTATTGGCTTTTATGCCCTAAAAAGGTTGCAAATAAGTTCTCAACAAGTCATATGCATGTTTTAGTCTAGGGAGGAGAAGCGATATGCCCATCTCATTCCACAATCAATTGGAAGAGGGGAAAAGGGCTCCTTCTTGGTGATCTAATTTCATTGTGGTGACCTTGTGCCTAATAGCCCCCATGGCTTGCTTCATGTGAATAGGGAGCTCTTAGTTGGTTGATTGTGAACAAATTGGGCACAAGAGTAGACCCTTAGAAGCTCACCACATAGGACTAATATTTTTTTCCTTTCTTTGGCCTCCGGTTGCGCCCTTAAAGACTTTGTTTGGTTGCCTTGCATCAATAAGATGGGGGTGATTGAACCACCTCACCAAAGTAAGGTTCACCACTAACACTTTAGGTAGTGAATATATGCTAATAATGTCCAAAATAGCTCTAAACAATGTCACAAACGCATAGCTTCATATGGCAAGGATATCATGCACGGAGGCTACTTGCTAAAAACATATTCCCCTCCATATCAGAGAGCATTGATCAACAAACATGTGACTTTTTCTCATAGTCGTGACTATCTATCTAGGCTAAGCACACAATGCGGACAAGCATTGCATACTAACCTTAAATGGTTGCTCATGCATGGTGGTGTAGACATTCATTGCACATTGTCCTTAAAAGCTTGCGCATGCATGCTAGTGCAAGCCATCAATGATGGCATGAGCTAGTGCTTGACTAGCGGAGGTCATTTATATTCTTAGAGGACTTAGTTGTGAGCTTTTGATAAGTGTTCGTTGTGTAAGACTAGCTACATGAGAGGTGCTCACTCTCACTTGCTCATGCCATCGAAGTCCTTATATTGCCTGCCTGCATGTGGCATGGTCCATAGGTTGGCTTCACACAAGCAACAGTTGAGCATAGCTCACCCCTGTCGTTAAGCTTTTTCAAAGGCCACAATAGCCCTACATGATGCAACCTTGGATGGCCTACCCAAAAAATGACAAAGTTGAGAATCAAAACATACAGTGATTTTCTAAACATGTTGGATGATATCACTTTTATTGCCTTTTATTCTATGCAAAGAAGGTGCTCAATGTGACTATTGATGAAGAAACATTTATAGTGTACATAAAAATGTAATGGTAGTCTTGGCTTCTTGGCTCAATGCAACTATTGATGAAGGAACGTTTATAGTGTATATTACGAAAGTCATGGTAGTGTTGGCTTCTTGGCTCTTTCCCAAACACGTCCAATAATATATATGTACCTCTCAAAACACAATCAAATGAACAAATTAATGTTGCATAAGAACGGTAGAAGTCTAGCGCAAACCAAAACAACAATCCAAACAACGAAAGAGTTTGCAGATAGATGAGCAGCCCGTGGAAGGGGAATAGAGAGAGAGAGAGAGAGAGAGAGAGAGAGAGAGAGAGAGAGAGAGAGAGAGACGGTGCACTGATGTGAGCCCCAAAACTCAAAATAATGGCCACAATGCAGGCATGGATAAGGGAAGAAAATCCAACCTCCGAACTTTGGTCGCTCCACGAGGCAGAGAGAGAGAGAGAGAGAGAGAGAGAGAGAGAGAGAGAGAGAGAGAGAGAGAGAGAGAGAGAGAGAGGGTGCATTGATGTGAGCCCCAAAACTCAAAATAAGGGCCACAATGAAGGCACGGATAAGGGAAGAAAATCCAACCTCCGAACTTTGGTCGCTCGACGAGTCAGTGAGAGAGAGAGAGAGAGAGAGAGAGAGAGAGAGAGAGAGAGAGAGAGAGAGAGAGAGAGAGAGAGAGAGAGAGGATAGGTGTTGCTACCACAAAAGGAGTGAAGGAGGCACGCATCAATAAATGCAACCTCCGCTGTTTTTTCAACATTCGCTATCTTTTTTTATCCCAGCAGATGTGTGTATTGTGCACTCTACATTGCTCTCAATTACCTCTCACAACATCTTAGGCGTTGCTTTTCAAGAAAAATCCTCTCTCTCTCTCTCTCTCTCTCTAGCAAGGCAAGGGGACCACAAGCCGCTTTCCAGGTTGGGAGAGCCAGCCAAGTTTAGGTTGGGAAGCTAGGGTGCAGAGATATTATGCCCTACATTACTACTGTCTCAGGCGGACTAGGTGGTGTTAATGACATGGACTTTGGTAGCACTAGTGCCTGAGTAATCCATGGTGCTGTTAAATCTGCATATAGGCACATGCAAGTGTGTATGCCCTCATTCACATAGCATTGCCGGAGGTGGTGCCTTTTGTACTAGTTCTTGTAATAGAGCAATAGAATGTCCCAAAGTAGAAAATTTAAGTTACTATCATGATGAAGCTTCTAACCACTAAGGTGGCCTCAAAAGGAAATTCGTGTTTCCTGCATGAAAAAGTATATGAGCATAAGCAATGGCCCAACTTCAAGAGCTTCTTCGTGCACTAACCTATGTAAATCATTCTTGAATTAGAAACTGTCTTAGAAGTTGAGTTGCTTTTTGCACAGACTCTGTTATTAAAATAAAAATTGCATGTTTGGAATAGTAAAAATGCCCAAAATCTTTAAAGATAGTCAAAATAAATGTACAAAATTGTACACCGCATTTGATAGAAAAGCCATTATCCTTAGTTGTGGAAGAAGAAGGAAGTTGTTATCCTTCAAAATGTGTATTGAAAAGAGGTGGATCTCATAAAAATATAAGCTCAATTAGTAAAAGAATCGGCAAGGATTTTCTATCGTACATCATCATATCTTGAAAGGAGGAAAAACAAAAAGATAAGGATAAGAAGCGTGACAAGATAGACAAGCAAGTGCATGGCTACAATATGAAATAACTAGTCTTGCTCTGGAGAGTTCTATTTGGTTTCTCCCAATCAGCGATAAAGCAAAGCAATGCTAAAAAATGATTATACATTGCCCACCCAAACATAAAGTGACCGTAGCTCATAGAGAGCACTATAATTACAAGATACACATAGTTTTGCTATCCTTGGTTATAGTCCATAACTTTTGCCACCTATCAGCTATAATAAATGACTAATTATCAATTTTCACTACAAAATACTTTAGCTCGTAGAATTTGGATATGCCTAGGATATTAGGGTGAGAGTAGGAAAGCCTCTCTAGCATCCCCCTTGGAGGGTGTGTTCTTGTACTCAACTAAATACTTATGATGCAACATGTCACTGCGGTTGAAAGTGCCATGCTGACTTTAGGGACAAGGGTTTTAGAGTCCTCCTCGTATGCAATATGAGACATCTAAGATGGAACTTGGGCCATGCTTGTAGCATAAAACTCCAGGAGAGAAAATCTCATCATTGGTAAACCATCAAGTTGAACTATTATGGTCATGGTCTAGAAAATCAAAGTCTAACTAACTCAACTGCTACATCATTGAACTCATGAGAATCCTATCCATAACATTATTTCAAGATTGAGCCTCTTTTCAATGCCATGAGTAATTGGAGTGCTTCTATTCCTCTACCCCAACTAGGCTGTCATTAAATCTAATATCTAGCTTACCCAAATGATTTTCTCATATTAAACTAATCATTTAGTGTGGGAGAATAATCGGGAACAAGAGTTAGAATTGAGACATGTGCTTCTAGACCTATCTCAGCTGGGGACCAAAAGGGGATGGTTGCATCTCAATACGGGTCCAAAAGGAGATGGTCTACCACAGAGCAATGTGCAATAAGTGCTTCTAGACTTATCTCAGCAAGGGACCAAGAGGAGAGATGGTTACATCTCAATACGGGTCCAAAAGAGGTAGTCTATCAAAGAGCAATGTGCATCTAATGGAGCTTAAAAGACCTTAGGGTTAGCTTCATTAAAGACCTCCAATAGTTAGTGTTAAAAGTCCTTTAACCTTAGGCAAGCTAGGGCTGAGCTTGAGGTGGGAACCCGACCTAAGCTTGAGGTGCTTGTCGTGCTTGATGACTAAGGTGCTTGAAGTGCTTGTCGTGCTTGATGACTAAGGTGCTTGAGGTGCATGTCATGCTTGATGACTAAGGTACTTGAGGTGCTTGTCATACTTAATGAGGAAGGTGCTTGAGAAGCTTCCCATGCACGGGGGGGTAAGGTGCTTGAGTCAAAAAGAGACTCTACAAACTTAATGAGGAAGGTGCTTGAGAAGCTTCCCATGCATGGGGGGCAAGGTGCTTGAGTCAAAAAGAGACCCTACAAAGGAGGGGGAAAGTCCCAAAGTTTGGGGAATCTTTGACTTAACCTCCCACTGACCCAAAGGGCACCCCTTTTCTCAAGGGGCACATGGGACACATGTCATACTCTCCCTATGCTTAGCCACATGGTGTGCTTGAATGATATTGGTTGGGCTAAAGAAAGGTCCAATGAGCTTCTAGTTCCATCCAAAAAATATCTAGATATTTTCAAGCTCTCTCTCTCTAAGGGGTTAGGAGGACACTTGTCCAAAGACTACCCATGTACTTGAATGCATGTTGCATGTGATTGGCTAGGGGGAGAGGGGTCCAATGAGCTTGAAGCATGTGGAAAGGCTAGAAATCACCCCAAACAAGCAAGGGGGGTTCTGGGGGGGTATACATCACACACACACACACTCATTTTGTGGATCATTCTCACTTGGTGAAAGGAACTCCACCTCCTTCTCCAAGCTTGTGAGAAGTGAGAGCCTACACCAACACTCTTGGCTATGGAATGAAAATCCAATAAAAAGCCATGCTTCAATACTTAAGCTTTCCATCTTCTCGATCTTCATTACTATGCTATTATGTATGCTAGCAAGAAGAGTGATGATAAATGAGGAACTATTTCTTTCTCCTATGGAATGTTTTTTCTTCCTCTTCCCTACCCTCATTCCACGCTAGCTCTCTCCACCTTCGAAGGTGTTTGAGGTCTTGGGACTGAGGCTTGGGATAGTTAATGCTTTCTAAAAGTTTATGTTCTGTTTGTGATGCATGCAACTTTCCATCTTCATTGCATCAACTAGGTCACAAGGAACACAAAGATTGTATTGTACCAAGTCTCTCTTGATGGGAGAAACTATAATACAAATGCCTATTGGAGGTGGGATCGGCTCCATATGAATCCGGTCCTCAACTATTGTCATGTTCTCTAAACTCTCTCTCTTACAAAAGTATCGTTCATGCCAAGTTAACTAAGTACCATGTTTATGTTGCTACCATCAATTAAGTTCACCCGCTATGCTCACAAAGTAATCTCACAAAAGTGCTTCATCTAATTTCCTAATTCCACTACTCTCAAAGTTCATAGGCCATTTCCATTACACTGGTATAAAAGCATTTGGTTTCTCTTTTCTTGCTTAAGAAGAGAGGTCCTTAAGTAGCGTATTAATGGTTAATTCTGTTAATTATATTAGGATAAGTGGGAATGGGATCTATTATTGCTTTTATTGAGCCCACTATGTGGGATACGGTGCAAACCTCGGGAGCTTTGTTCTTAATAATGGAGTCTTTTTAGACTTGCCTATGGCTTTACCATTATTGAGCCATAAGAAGTCCAAAAGAAGCTATCCCTCGGAAACTTCGCTATGTTAGACTCACCTCACTACTCTCTATAATCAACCAATTTGACCCGTGGGTGTAGATACTTAAGTGCCTATTTTTAAAGTATAAGAGGAGTAGCAACTAAGGTTTTGAATTGCCAAAGCATACACTAAGTAAACACATAAGTTTAATTAATATGGCTGACAATAACCAAGAGAGTAGAATGAATATTGATAATTTTGATTTTGCACATGAAGGTGCTAATGATGATGCCCCCATGTTTGTTTATTATCTTGTTACTAGGTTGCAACAAGCTATGGGCAACCCTGCTTAGCAAGCCAAAGTTATGCAAGAACTTCGTGCTTATGGAATTTCCTTTCCTCTCCAAGAGGAGAGAGAGCTTAGGAGGCCTCTTGATGAGACCCCCAAAAGAAGACTCTCTCCCATACGAGAGGGGGAATCCAAAGAACAAGAAAGTAATGAATCCCTAAGTTCCTTTGAAGATGTGGCTCCATGAAGATGGCGGACTATATGATCGCCAACTCCTCCCAAGAGGAAACGGTTAACCCATAGTCCTTCTCCTCATCACTTCAAAAAGGGAATAGAGGAAACAAAGGAAGAAAAGTACAAGAAAGAGTCCTTCTTCTTCACCTTCCTCCTCTTCCGACCAAAGCAATAGTTATTCTCCTAGAGAATATAAGAGGGGAGGACATCACAAATCTTATCTTGCATGGCGAAGGTCACAAAAGCTCAAGAAGTTCAAACAGGGAGGAAAGAGTATCTCTTTTCTCACCTATGATGGCACCTTTGGTGTTACTGACAAAATATTGGTCTTTATCCAACAATTTGATGCGGCCTTTGGAGACGAGGGCTTCACGGAGTCCTCCAAGCTACACCATGTAGCTATGCACTTCCAAAAATCGGCTCGTCAATGGGCTAGTCTTCGTGGCAACGGTGAAGCCCCAAAGACATGGAAAACTCTACGAGTTTCCATCATGAAACAATTCCTTGCAAGTGATGCAAAGGACAAAGTGCTTACCAAATGGTGAAGTTTAAAGCTTCTCTCTCATAAGTCTATCCACAAATATGTGGACAAGTTTTCGGATTTACATCTCAAGGCTACTTACTATCTTTCAAAAGGTAGACTTTGCCGAGCAAAAAACAACAATTCTGTGCGGGATTACCCAAAGAGATGGCCGAATATCTCAACAGCCTGGTTCTCTCACCAAAGTAATCCACCACACCATGGTTGCTTTGCAAATGAATTTCCAACAATGGGCTAGACGGAATTTCAAGCCCATGGAAAATAAAGACAAAAGTGACGCCAAGGGGAAAACCAATGCCCAAAATTCTTACCAAGGCTATTCCAACAACAACAACAATCGGTCCACGGAGAAGGGAGTTTACAAAGGTAAATATAAACTCTCTCCTAAAGAGCTAGAAGCTTTTTGTAAGGACCACAAATTTTTTTAAGCGTGGGGAGCAAGGCCATGGTTATCATCCTTTCCCCAAGAGAATTGCCCGCAATGAGACTCCTAGAGCCTATATGTTGAAGCTCCAAAAGAGGATGCTCATTGCCAAGGATTTCTCATTTCCTATGCTTGGGGAAAGATGGAAGAGCATGATGCATTTATTTTGTTTGACCCTGGTTTAACTCGCAACTTCATATCCATGGAGTTGACCACTAAGCTAGGCATACAAGCCCACGAGATGGGAGATGCATTGAAAGCCAGTGGAGCTATCAAGGGACAAGACGTCTCAGTTACTTCCTTAATTGGAAAATTAAGGCTTCATGTCCAAAGCTATGTGGACAAAAAGGATTTCTTCATCTCCCCTCTCAAACATGAGAATGTTATTGTTGGGGCACCGTGGTTTAACTGCATGGCTTCCAACATGAAGTTCCCTGAAAGGAGAATCTAGTTCACCTACAGGGAAGAGAGCATGTACATAGATGCTAATGAGTTCTTGCAATAAAGGGAATCAAGAGGAATTAGAGTTGTCTAATTTCCTAAATGGATCCCAAGATGTTTTTCATTGATGACATCCCTAGTGAGCTACCTCTAAAATGAGGGATGATGACCATGCAATTGAGCTCCTACCAGGGATCTCACTGCCTACTAACAAGCCTCCTTATCGAGTTTCACAAGCTCAACAAGAGGAGATCATGAGGCAAGTGCATGAATTGGTGGAAAAATGTATGGTGAGGTCTAACTCCTCTCCATTTTGTTTACCATTGCTTTTAGTGCAAAAGAAAGACGACACATATCACATGTGTGTTGACTATTACTATCAAAAATAGATTTTCCGTGCCGCGGGTAGAAGATCTATTTGATAATTTACAAGTTTTGGCCTGACAAATGCTCCAGACGCATTCAAACTCATGATGGACAAAAATCTTCAGGCCATTCAAATTCTCTTGAGGAGTACAAGCAACACCTCCAGGTAATCGTTCAAGTTGTGAGAGAGAATAAGCTTTTCATTAATCAAAAGAAAATTGAATTTTTCCTACAAGAGATTCAATATTTAGGTCACATTATCTCTAAAGATGGCACTCGTATGGACCCAACAAAGTTAGAGATAATAAAAGACTGGCCTAATCCAAGGAATCTAGAGGAGGTACGAAGCTTCATAGGTATGTGTGCATACTATAGATGCTTCATTAAAAAAAATATCGCTTATAGCAAAGCCCATTACATGACTTAACAGAAAAGAAGGTCAAGTATTCATGGACTGCAAAAGTGCAAGAAGCTTTTGAAGAAGCTTAAGGAGAATCTTATCTCTCAATGTGTGCTCACACTATTAGATCTCTCAAAGCCATTTGAGGTCCAATGTGATGCTTGTGGTAATTGCCTTGGAGCTATTTTGCTTCAAGAAGGCATGCCATAGCATATGCGAATCAAAGACTCAACTTCGATAAGTGAGTATTGGGCAAATACGAAAAAGAACTACTAGCTATTCTATATGCCCTAAACACATGGAAACACTATCTCTTGGGGACTCCATTCATCCTACAAATGGATCACAAAGCCTCAAGAACTTCATGATGTAAACCTAGTTCTTTGACAAACAAATGAGGTGGGAAAATTTTCTTTTGCAATTTAAATTTCATATTGCTCACATTGCTAGCAAGCATAATCAAGTGGTCGATGCACTTTCACAAAATGACCAAGGGTAAATGTGGTGTCTATAGCCACTCACAATGATCTATATTTTAGGATAGATGAGTATGCTACTGGCTGAGACTTTAAATATGTAATAATAGCCTTTGCTATAGGGAAGAAAAAAGAACCATTCACCTTGAAGGATGGTTATCTTCCAAACGGCAATAAGCTATGTGTTAATCACCCATACAATACGAAAGTCATGTATGAATCCCATACTTCTCCTTCTGTGGGGCAAAGAGGGATTCCATAGTCTACTCTTCGAGGAATAGAAATGTATTTTTGTTGGTCTACCATGAAAAGTAACATACAAGAGTATGTCTCAAAATGCGTGGTATACCAAAAGTTGAAATTTGATCGAGGGAAGCAACTTGGATTGTTTTAGCCGATAGGCTTAACAAGAAAACACACTCTATGCCTGTCAAAAAGACTATTAAGGCAAATCAAATGGCAACCCCCTTCAGATCTCAAATTTTCAAGCATCATGGCTTTCCAACATCCATAGTTTCGGACAAAGATTCTAGAATGACCAGTAATTTCTAGAAGGGTCTCTTTGAGAATCTAAGAAGTAGATTAAATTTCTCTTTCGGTCTATCATCCACAAATGGATGACCAAAGTGAAATAAATAATCTAACAATTCTTGATCTACTAAAAGCCTATGTCATGGAAGTGGATCAATATTCTCAATGAGAGAAATACCTACCCCTTATGGAGTATGCGTACAACGACATTGTACATACTTCTAGAGGGAAAGCACCTTTCGAGGGTAAAGAGGGAAGATCCAAAAGTCCCTTACTACTTAAAGTACATGGAAAGATCTTCACTGTTGATGAATATAGCCGAGACTCACAAGAATCTTTTCCAAAGATTAAAGAGGTTATATCCATCTCAAAGCAAAGGCAAAAAGGGCTACTACTAATAAGCATAGACGAGCCTTAGCCTTTAAGAAAAATGATTGGGTCTTGCTAAAGTTTCTCAAGGCTCATCTAAGGTATACTATGGGCAAGAATCCTTAGGCAAGCAAGAGTATTATGCTAAACTAGCAAAAAGATACTATGGTCCTTTTTAAATTCCTATGCCAATCAATGAGATGGCTTATCAATTAAAGTTGCCCAACCATTGGCTCATACACAAAGCTTTCCATGAGAGCCTACGTAAGCCTTACCAAGGAGCAACCATCAAAAGAAGCAATAGTTGCAGACCCTCCAAAAATCAAAGATAAAGAAGAAGTACTTCAATCTGAGTCTATCCTACGATATGAAGACAAGGTATTAAGAAACAGTAAGATTATATGGCGATATCTTATTAAGTTTAATTATTCTTTTAAAGATGCTAGATGGATGCAAAGAACCTAGCTTAAGGACAATATGAACCTTGTCAAGGCTTACAATGATACCTTAAAATAGGCATATGAAAATGCATTTTAAATGAACAATGTTTTTGTCTTATAAGACTAGTTCTCTTTTTATTGTGTACAACTTTAAATAGTATGCATGCTTAGAATCATGTTTGTGGTGACGACGTCTCCCAAACACCAAGTAGAGCTTGTCACTCTACTTTGGAAGTATGATATGGACTAAAGAGCAGACATGCTTGCGGAAGCTACGTCTCCCAAGCACCAAATGGATTAGTCATCCATCTTGGAATGATGTTGAAGGGTCAAAAGGGATCCTCTACTCACTAAGTAACATGGACTAATAACTAGGCTTAATTTTCTCTACCTCATGGTCGAGGAAGATTATGATTTCAAGAGAGAGGTAATGTCATACAATCTAATATTTAGCTTACCCAAATAATTTTCTCATATTAAACTAATCATTTAATGTGGGAGAATAAATGGGAACAAGAGTTAGAATTGAGACATGTGCTTCTAGACCTATCTCAGTAGGGGACCAAAAGGAGAGATGGTTGCATCTCAATATGGGTCCAAAAGGAGATGGTCTACCAAAGAGCAATGTGCAATAAGTGCTTCTAGACTTATGTCAGCAGAGCAGGGGACCAAGAGGAGAGATGGTTACATTTCAATACGGGTCCAAAAGGAGGTAGTCTATCAAAGAGCAACGTGCATCTAATGGAGCTTAAAAGACCTTAGGGTTAGCTTCATTAAAGACCTCCAATAGATAGTGTTAAAATTCCTTTGACCTTACGTAAGCTAGGGCTGAGCTTGAGGTAGGAACCCGACCTAATCTTGAGGTGCTTGTCGTGCTTGATGACTAAGGTGCTTGAGGTGCTTGTCATGCTTGATGACTAAGGTACTTGATGTGCTTGTCATACTTAATGAGGAAGGTGGTTGAGAAGCTTCCCATGCATGGGGGGTAAGGTGCTTGAGTCAAAAAGAGACCCTACAAACTTAATGAGGAAGGTGCTTGAGAAGCTTCTCATGCATGAGGGGTAAGGTGCTTAAATCAAAAAGAGACCCTACAAAGGAGGGGGAAAGTACAAAAGTTAGGGGAATCTTTGACTTAACCTCCCACTGACCCAAAGGGCACCCCTTTTGTCAAGGGGCACATGGGACACATGTCAGACTCTCCCTATTCCTAGCCACATGGTGTGCTTGAATGCTATTGGTTGGGCTAAAGAGGGGTCCAATGAGCTTCTAGTTCCATCCAACAAATATCTAGATATGTTCAAGCTCTCTCTCTCTCTAAGGGGTTAGGAGGACACTTGTTCAAAGACTACCCATGTACTTGAATGCATGCTGCATGTGATTGGCTAGGGGGAGAAGGGTCCAATGAGCTTGAAGCATGTGGAAAGGCTAGAACTCACCCCAAGCAAGCAAGGGGGGTTCTGGGGGGGTATACACCACACACACACTCTCATTTTGTGGATCATTATCACTTGGTGAAAGTTGAGGAACTCCACCTCCTTCTCCAAGCTTGTGAGAAGTGAGAGCCTTCACCAACACTTTTGGCTATGGAATGAAAATCCAATCAAGAGGCATGCTTCAATGCTTAAGCTTGCCATCTTATCCATCTTCATTACTATGCTATTATGTATGCTAGTAAGAAGAGTGATGATAAATGAGGAACTATTTCTTTCTCCTATGGAATGTTTCTTCTTCCTCTTCCCTACTCTCATTCCACGCTAGCTTTCTCCACCTTCGAAGGTGTTTGAGGTCTTGGGACTGAGGCTTGGGATAGTTGATGCTTTCTACAAAGTTTATGTTATGTTTGTGATGCATGAAGCTTTCCATCTTCATTGCATCACCTAGGTCACAATGAACACAAAGATTGTATTGTACCAAGTCTCTCTTGATGGGAGAAACTATAATACAAATGCCTATTGGAGGGGGGGACTGCCGGCTCCGTATGAATCCGGTCGTCAACTATTGTCATGTTCTCTAAACTCTCTCTCTTGAAAAAGTATCGTTCATGCCAAGTTAACTAAGTACCATGTTTATGTTTCTACCATCAATTAAGTTCACCCGCTATGCTCACAAAGTAATCTCACAAAAGTGCTTCATCTAATTTCCTAATTCCGCTACTCTCAAAGTTCATAGGCCATTTCCATTACAAGGCATTGTCTCTCACTGCCTAGCGTGCCAAGAAAGCTCAATCAAGTGGGAGTGGTGAGATGGATTTGCATGGGATAATTTCTCTATGCGTCAGCATAAGACACTGCTTGAGTATATCTCACACTATCGTGATGTGATCCTCAAGGTGGAGGGTCTAGACACCTTCTAGCTTAAGAGTCACATTAAAACCCAGGATCCCAAGAAGCTTGAGGAAGCTATAGTGCAGGTTCAGATCCATGATGATCCACATGAAGAAGCATTGCATAGCACACACATGCTTAAGACTTCAAATGCAGGTGCATCTCATGTTCCTAATAAGAGGAAATATTATGTAGCTACACCTGACGCATCCAAAAAGTCCAAAGGGATTAGGGGCCATTTGTCTACTGAGGATTTTAAAAAAGCAAAGAAGAATAAGCTATGTTTTAATTGCTTACGAAGTGGACACGACAAAAAGGATTGTCCCAAGGGGAAATCTGCTGCCCAGGGTAGGGAGAAACTTGTCAACATGGTGCAATTGCTTCCCCTTGAATCTTATTTTTATTTTTCCAATGGGGAAGTAACACATATCGAAGCGGTTCATGAGTATTGTCTTATGGCCTCTATGTGGCAACCAAATTTTGGTCCTCATGAGCTGGTGCATATGCATGGGTTTATCCAAGGTCACAAGGTGAGAATCCTGGGAGATGATGGTGCCTTGCACAATCTCATTAACTATAAGTTATTGAAGGGGCTTAATTTTCCCCTGATACCTAGTTTCTACCCCTACAAGGTAGCCATGATTAATGGTCATGATGTTAAAGTGTGGGATACACAAGTAAAGGGTGTACCTTTGGAGATTTAAGGGTATCATAGATCCTTGGATTTTCAAGTTATTTGGTTATAGCGGAGCTTATGAAGCTCTCTCCCAAAGATGAAATAGAAGACCTCCTTTCGTGTTACTCTCTTGTGTCATTTCTTGTCAATTTTGATAATAGCTCAATAATCATTGAAGATTCCTCAATGCCACATTCGTCTCTCTCTTGTCTTCCACCTCTTGCTACTCCTTTATCACTAGAAAAAACAAATATTGCTAATAAATCAAAAGAACTATTAATGGAATACAAAGATGTGTTTCTAGAAGACTTAGTACCAGGGTTATTGTCAACACATTTTGTGCAACACGGCATAGATGTGGTTGCAGGTAGTAAGCCCATTAGTAAACCACCCTATAGAACGAGTCATTTGGAGGGGTTTAAGGGGGAACGTCAACTTCTAACTACCTCAAGAGAGGGTTTATTCAACCTAGTTCTTCACCATGGACATCTCCCATTCTATTGGTGAAGAAAAAGAACAGTAGTATGCGCATGTGCATAGATTTTTAAACACGGTTACTATTAAGAATAAGTGTCCATTGCCATGGGTGGTGGATGAGTTGTTGATAAACTCACCCATGCTTGTCTTTTATCTTGAAACCATATCTGGGAAAATTTGTCATTGTTTTCTCGATGACATTGTTACGAGACTGCGCACCCTCCTCTTGTAGTGGTCAGCTGCAATTGGGATAGCTGGCGTAATGGTTAATTATGTGCTGTCTATTTATTTTCTAATTGAGTTGATGATGATTTTGTAGAGTGGAAAGCGGGGAGTTGATGAAGAGGCGCCGGCAATTACTCTTGGTCATTTTATATTTGCACAGTATTTTAGAATATCATTTCAATAAGCCACTATGGCTCTGTAAATAGTTGTAGTGGGGACTCCCCTTATGGGTCACTAGTAAAACGGCGCCGCCTTCGGCGGCGGCATGGCCCCTCTTACCCTCAAACTCCTTGCTCATCCCAAATTTCATACAACAAATCAAGAAAAGTATTCTCTCTCTCTCTCTCTCTCTCTCTCTCTCTCTCTCTCTCTCCGTTGGATCATAATGGCCTTTTGGAGGCATGGCTATACTTCATTTTGTTTCATCTCTCCCTCTCTCTCCCCCCCCCCCCCCCCCCCCAATGTGGGCCTTGTTGGATAGATCTTTAAGGTCTCTTGGGACAGTTTCCTGCGATGTTAAAATTTTCTTCTTCTTCATCTCTCTCTCTCTCTCTCTCTCTCTCTCTCTCTCTCTCTCTCTCTCTCTCTCTCTCTCTCTCTCTCCTCCCGATGTGGGGCAGGTGAAAAAGGCACGTGAACTCTCAGTTTTGTGTGATGCCAATGTGGGCCTCATCGTCTTCTCCAAGTCTGACAGGCTCTTTGTCTCGCTTCCTCTCTGTGGCGGCCACACTTTTGACGCGATTGTCCCACCCCCTACGCCTAACCATCTCCATCACACACACACACACACACACACACACACACACACACACACACACACACACACACACACACACACACACACCATTTGTGCTGGACAGTCGCCGACAATGTTAAAAAAAAATCATTTTTTTAAAACATACAAAATTCCTTTCCTTGAATTTGCCAAGAGGAAATTTTCAAAAATTAGGTTATTTTTTTGAGATTTTGCTTTTAGCCATTTGGCAGTTGCTCCATGAGTAGCCACCACTGCAGGCGTACATAGGGATGTATAGAGAGTATTATTTTTCTCTATTTTGGAGGGGAATTTCTCCTTTTCTCCTTGCTTATAAACGACATTTTTTATATTGAAAACGACACGATATTAAGCCGAGACACATTTTTCCCAAAAACTGGTCGCCGACGAATATTAAGGCTCTCTCTGCAAGCGGGCGCATGGGGCTAGGTGAACTCTCGGTTCTGTGCGATGCCAATGTGGGCCTCCTCGTCTTCTCCAGTTGCCTTCGACGGGCTCTTTCAACACGTAGAAGGCGGTATGCTAAAGGTAGTAAAGGTTATACTGCCTTGGATGACTTTATTGGGTGTGATGTGCATGGCCATAAGCATGTCGGAAAGTATTTGATCGACCTCGACCCACTCGTGATGAAGCCAAGGATGCCACCGACTCTCTCTCTCTCTCTCTCTCTCTCTCTCACACACACACACACACACACACACACACACACACAACGTTCGTAGGCACTGCCTACAGAGAAAGGAGTCTCGCTCCCTCCCTCCCTCCCTCTCTCTCTCTCTCTCTCTCTCTCTCTCTTTCTCTCTCTCGGGCGTTGCCTGCGTGTCACGCTAAGGTCGTCAAGGGCTCCATCTCTTTCTCCCTCTAACTCAGCTCGGTCTGAGATCTCGACTGTACCTGCTCTATACGCGGACACCCGGCTCCTGGATCTCTCTCTCTCTCTCTCTCTCTCTGTCTCTCTCTCATTCTCAGTTCGATCTTTGCACGGTGTGTCTCTTTGTAGTTGTAGCTGCAGTGTACACAGGCTGGATCAAAGAGAGGGGAATCTACAAAGATCCTCTGGCTTGGGGTGAAATGGAAAAGGAAAGGGCATTTTAAACAAAAAGCTTTCAGAAAAAGAAAATGCTCATATGAGCTTTGAATGAATGGTTTTTAATCTTTCTAGATGTTTACTCTCGTGTTTTGGGAATTTTGGAAAATTTGAAGGACATTTTAGGAATTTTTGAAATCTGAAGGCTATTTTGGTAATTTTCCCTGAAAGATCTTGGTGGATTCTTTTTCGGCTGAAAAGAAGGAAAAGGGAAGTGGGTACGTGGAGAGAGAGAGAGAGAAAGAAAAAGTTTTTTTTTTTTGGTGGGTGGCGATCATACGGGTTGGCATGTGGCGCACAATGACAGAGGCACGCAGAGAGAGTGCAGGCATGAGGTGCTAACGCAACTGGCAAGCTAAAGTTGAAGCAAAGGGAGAGCGGGGTGTTGAAGGAAGAGCGTGCATGGGGAGAGAGAAAGCCGGATTTTTTCTTTTTCGTGAATTGCCTACGTGAGAAGCGGCAGAGGAGATTTTTGGGGAACCTTTTGTGTGTCTCTCTCTCTCTCTCTCTCTCTCTCTCTCTCTCTCTCTCTCTCTCTCTGTGTACAGCAACAACGAAATCTGGTGAGAAGGGGAGGAGGTGGGTAGTGTGCGGTAGGACACCGGGGTGTCCGCTGGGAGCAAGAGGGAGAGGAGCCGCTTAGAAATCGCGCATGCATCTTGCTGAGCAACACACAACACTTGGCCTCATTGGTGAGGATGCCAAATGCAGTGCAGGGACAAGGTGGCGACAGGGCATACACGTTGCAAATCTACCCACCTAGGAGGGTGCAGTACAGGGAGGGGAGGGGGAGCCAGTATGTAGCAAGACTTTAAATTTTGGCATCTTCTGAAGATTCCGTCTAATACATACCGAAAGGACCGAGTAGGACCGAGTGTAGCTCACACCACCAAGAGGTCTTTCAGGGTGATATCCGCTGCCATATCTCAAATCCTCAATTGTTAAGAGTGACACCTATTGTCCTAAGAGTGTCACCTAGTGTCCGGTGGTAGCTGTTCCACTTTGCGAATGAGGTACACTTTAATTTATTTGGCCTGTTGTGCAGTGCTTAGCCCACATAGGGCTCTGATCCATTTTATGGGGATTTGAATCTATTTGTTGAGGGACCTGGCCACTTTTTCATTTTAGGTGCCAGGCAGCCATG
Source organism: Adiantum capillus-veneris (assembly GCF_014529385.1). NCBI lineage: Eukaryota > Viridiplantae > Streptophyta > Polypodiopsida > Polypodiales > Pteridaceae > Adiantum > Adiantum capillus-veneris. The sequence continues at coordinate 59,921,455 of NC_140950.1, forward strand.
CCCTCTGCAAGCAGCCATAGCCATCATTTTGACTCCCTCTCTCTATCGCTTGTCTCTTTGCATGATAGGCCCAGGGAAATCCAGGTGGAGTCTCGCAACCCTCCCCCCCCCCGGATGCGAAGCGGTGATGCTCCGGCAGGGGTCGTCACACAAAGATTCCAGCTGTATTGCGGAGTGCTCTCTCTCTCTCTCTCTCTCTCTCTCTCTCTCTCTCTCTCTCTCTCTCTCTCTCTCTCTCTCTCTATTAATTAAGCATTGCAACGGAGAGCCCACGACGTTAGGGTTCCTCTCCCCCTCTCTCTCTCTTACACACATATATATATACTAACACAATATACACACAATACTCTCTCTCTCTCTCTCTCTCTCTCTCAAAGCCTACAGGTCAAGCTCTGCCGATGGAGACACACACATAAGCACCGCAGCTGATCTACCCCCCTCTCCCCCCCCCCCCCCCCCCCTCCCCCCCCCCGTGTGTGTGTGTGTGTGGCGACAAAGTGGCTATGCGCGTGAGTAGCTTCCTTCTATTGACATCAAGTCTCTCAAGACGCCAAGCTGTCCGCTCTAATTTGTGGAAATCCCCAAAATACCCCTCTAATTTAAAAAATTCCCAAAATACCCTTGTATTTATTTTGGTTGGATTGTTCAAGATTTTCTAATTTTTATTTCTTTTTGGCAATTGAGATTGGTTTTTTTAGTGCTTAGCTCACAAAAAAGGGCAATTATGTCTAAAACTAATGAAGCAATTCATCTCCAAATTCAAGCTTTAGCATCTTGTATTGATAGATAATCACTCTTCTTATGAAGAGCCATGTAGAAATTGTCTTTGGGGGTATTTGAAGGGCATTTTGACAATTTGAAGGGCCACGCAGAAATTGTATTTTGGGGGTTTTTGAAGGGCTCCAAATAATCAATCGGTTGTTGGTGAGGAGTCCACAACTCGAGGCATGAGGCTCTCTCTCTCTCTCTCTCTCTCTCTCTCTCTCTCTCTATGCGTGTAGCTCGGCTGTTGGTGAGGAGTCCCAAGCTCTGCCCGCAACTCGAGGCATGAGGCTCTCTCTCGCTCTCTCTTTGTCTCTATTGAGTGGGCGTGAGCCTCTCTCTCTCTCTCTCTATGCGTGTAGTCCTCTCGCTGAGCGCACTGGGCTGCAGGGCACACCACCGAAACCTGGCCGGATGAAGGAGCTATCGCCACGCGTCAGAGGGGGGTGTCGGGATCCTTAGCCCTTTTATTTTTATTATAGATGCAAGAACTAATGAGCTTCACTCATTTACAAAAGTGAAGTGGTTGTAAAAAGAGGAGCCACAATTTTTCACACCTTAAACTCAAAAATAATATATTAAATACCAACTCCACAAGAGATGTGCAGTGGAGTTTAGGGCTAGATTTAGGCTTTTCTCTTGCAGATTCTTTTCTTTTCTCTCTTATGCTATGCTCTATTTGTTGTGTACTCTCTAATCTAGTCTCCATCTCTTACACATCTCTTACACTCTCTTACAAGCATGTCTATGTCAATTCTATGTTCACTATGTGTGTGTGTGTGTGTGTGTCATAGTGTAGGTGTGTGTGTGTGTGTGTGTGTGCGCGCACGCTTGGAAATTGGAAGAAGAGGTGGACAGGTTGATGGTGATGTTTGGAGCATGTGCTGAATAGCTTAAGCGGTCGATCTCCCTCTCTTCTCCCAACAGTGGTATCATAACTAGCACGTTCGAGTTAATTGGCATCAGATTTCGATTTCAAGAAGGAAATTTCTCGAATCGACAACCTCGAAATTGCAATTTATTAAATTTGCAATACAAAGACTCAAGGATTCGTGGAAATTCAAAGCTTAATCGGTCCAATTTGCAAAACAAATTTTGCTTGGTCTCTAATCGGCGACGCATCGGCAACTAATCGGCAAGCGGCTTTCAGTTTCGGCTTCATGATGTTCCGATACAGTAGGAAGAGTCTCAATTTTCAAATTTAATGCCTAATTAGTGCGGATTGTGAAGGCGAGAAAGAGAGGACAGAAAGAAGGAGTTAATTGCCTAGTTTAATTGACGACGACGTGATATGATCGACATGCGACTCGGGAAAGATTGAAGCTTCGAAGGATTTTGAGGAATTGTGAAGCCACGACAGAATTATAAGCTTCTGAAAATTCAACGGGGTACTTCAAATACTGCACTCGGCCCGATCCTTCTTGAGTTAAAAGCTCGAGTTTGCAAACTGGGGGAAACACCTCTTGCAAATAAGAAAGCCTCGCCATCAACTTCTGCAAAACGGGGCCGATTCAACATGGCAGGAATCGCCATGGCAAATTAAAACCTTTCTTCTCCTGCCCCGAGGGCTGAAAATGAGGCTGCACAGCTTTGAGTCCCTTCCTCTGCATCGCACTGTCTGTAGCAGCTCGCACGCCATCATGCAAGGATTTATAAAACCTTTACACACTTTAAAAAAAATAGTGGCTTAATATTTTTTGGCCGGCCGCCCAAAATTCCAACCTTGTCTTTTTTTTAAAACAAAAGGGGCCCTTGCTTAACCTCGAGTCACACCCTACTGCTCAAGTTCGCTACCAAGTGAGCTACACCCCTTCCTCCACTTTCCAACTCAATCGGGTCTTCCCCATTCGGTCACTATTTTCCAAGAGGTATCGAACTCGTAGAGTGCCATCAAGAAATGGAAGGATAAGCATCGAAGTAAGTCCAAGAAGCTCGACTTTCCCCTCTTACAAGTCAACGGATTGGTACTGGCACGGGAGATTCCCGCAGTTGCCAAATATTTTTGCAACAAAAATTATCAGCTTCTCCAACTTACACCGACGATCTCAAATTAAAAAAAAATTTCACTTGAATAACCTGCGGATTCCTCTTCTACAACTGATATTGGTGGCTTCTTTTGGGAGGATAACGGAGATCAGACGCCATGCAATTTGACTCGACTCGCAGACGCACCGTCGGACCGTCCACTTTTCTTGCAATTCCCTAGTGCGTCGCCATTCCGGACTGGACGCCATCGAAATTTTTCAGCTAAGTACATTACATTTTTTTAATTTTTTTAACTCTTTTATTCCACATATTGTACCTCTAAATATCAGTAAATAGTTTTTTTAAAAGCATTATTCTTTAAAAAAAGAGAAATATATATTAATAAAAGCACGCAATCATGGCACACCTTCCTCAGGCACCCACGATTGCGGAATAACTTCAAAATTTGCAACAGTCACTCACATATGAACGCATGCGAAGGCAAGAACTTGAAGATAAATTATTGCATTCTGCACGCACCGAATCTGCACCGGCACCCAAGAAAAACAAAATTAGCAAAAAAGCCTTCACTTTCAAGGATTTTGATGGCACTAAAGACGCTAGCACGGTTCTAGCATAGGTTTAATCAACTAGATGACTATTTTCATGATGAAGACTTTCCCGAGCGTGAAATGGTAAAATGTGCATCAAATCATCTCACTAGCAGCGCTGCATTGTGGTGGAACGCCACCAAACAGCATGGGAGAAGACCACACACCTGGCATGCATTTAAAAAAGTGTTTTTACCCCAATTTTTGTCCACACAGTACAAAGCTAAAGCACGATGTCAATGGGATTTAATTCGATAGGGTCAAAATGAAGATGTACAGAATTACACTGACCGTTTTTGGAATTGTTTAATTCAATTGCAAGCTATTAAACATGTTAGTCGCAAGAAATTGAAGCATAAGTACATATCAGGTTTGGCACTACAAATTGGTGTTGAGGTAGATATGTTTGAACCAGATTCTCTGTCAAAGGCTATTAATTTGGCTCTCGACGCAGAAAAGAAGAAAGGTGGACAACCCTCTCACACTGATCAACCTGCTAACACTAACCGCAACAAGAGACCTCCTTTCTCTACTAACTTTGACAGAAACAAATACCAAAGCCGTACTTTTTTCAAGAGACGTAGATTCGAAAATTCTCCTACAACTGCTCAACCTCATACAAGCAACAACAACAACAACACCCAGCAATGAGGCAACCAAAATTCTTTCAACCAACGTTCTCCTCCAAATTCTAATGGTAACAAAAAGGTGAAGTTTTTAAAATGCTTTCAGTATGGTCACTATGCAGATAAGTGCCCAAATGGTCATGCTAAGGGAAATGGTCAATCCAATGGCCATTCCAATGGAATCAACAAAAATTCAAGTCAAAAACCCTTCAACAACAACCGTCCCAACGGAGCTACTCTTAACCTCATCGAAGATGCTACACCCGACGACAATGAAGTGGAAGCTAACTACGGTGAGGGATATGATCCTGATTATGATAACGATGACAACCCATCTTCAGGTACTCTTATATCTCCTCACACTTTGTTTAAACTGCAAGGCACTGTTAAGGGTGAAAGTGTCACCATTCTGTTAGATGATGGTAGTAGCCATGATTTCATTTCCACACGTTTGGCACAACAACTATCTCTCTCTGAAATTTCATCACCTCACAAGGTCAAAACTATTTTTAATAATCAACATTTTAATTGTAAAACCCAAGTCACTGTTGAAGTTTGCATTGGTGAATTTACACAAGCACGTACATTTCTGGTAGCACCATTGCATGGTCTTGATATGATTTTGGGAATGCCATTTCGTCATGAATTTGAACCGTTGATTAATTATAAAACAAGTACAATGTCTCTCACTCATAATAATAAAAATATCTCCATCCAAGCAACACTAGCACATCAAAAATATCCACACCTCTCTCACACTCAAGCCAAAAGAGCAATTTAAAAACAGGGGAAAATATATCTAGTATTGGTAAATCAAATTTTTGCTGAAACTGAAACTTCACGTAACTCCACACATGATGAATTTCTCTCACAATTTAAAGATTGTTTCATGCATGATCTGCCACCTGGAATTCCACCATCCCCCCCAGAAGACCACAAAATCGACATTATACCGGGTAGTGAACCTCCTTGTAGAGCATCCTATCATGTAAAATCCTACCGCACACAGGGACATATAAACTCAAATCACTGATTTACTTGATCGAGGCCTAATCCGACCTAGTAGTTCACCATACGGAGCTCCGGTACTTCTTGTCAAGAAGAAAAATGGAATCTTTCGTATGTGTATCGACTACAGGGTTTTTAAGCAAGATCACCATTAAGAATAGGTTTCCTATTCCTAGAGTGGATGATCTATTAGACAAACTAAAAGGGGTAAACATCTTTAGCAAAATTGACCTCTAATCACGGTACCATCAAGTTAAAATGTTTGAACATGATGTCTACAAAACTGCTTTTAGAACACAAACTGGACACTATGAATTCCTTGTCATGCCATTTGGTTTGACAAATGCACTAGCCACCTTCACACGCATGATGAATAGAATTTTTATTGACCATCAAGATTTTGTGATTGTATTTTTTGATGACATTTTGGTATGCAGTAAATCTGAAGAAGAGCATAAACAACATTTAACACGTGTATTTGATTTGCTTGCACAAAATCACTTGTATTTGAATCCTGAAAAGAGTTCATCTTTCCAATCTGAAATTGAATATTTGGGACACATTGTATCGGGTAAGGGAATACATATCGATCCAAAGAAAATTGAAGCCATTTAGTCATGGCCTAAACCCAAGAACTTGCATGAGCTACGTTCTTTTATTGGTCTTTGTAGCTATTACAGAAAATTTGTTCGTAATTTTGCTTACAAATCACATTATTTGACTCTCCTGTTGAAGAAAAACACGCCTTATGAATGGACTGATTTGCAAGAAAGCTCTTTTAATGCACTTAAACATGCTTTGACTAATGCACCTGTATTGCAATTGCTTGATTTTGAAAGACCATTCTTTGTGGTAGTCACTGATGCTAGTGGAAAAGGTATCGGTGCAGTCCTTATGCAAGATAACCATCCAATTGCTTTTGAAAGTCATAAATTCAAACCGTCTGAAACAAAGTTCAGTACTTATGATAAAGAGTTGACTACTGTGGTACATGCATTGAAAATTTGGAAACACTATGTAATGGGTACTAACTTGATCATTAAAACTGATCAACAAAGTATCAAATATTTACTTTCTCAGCCCTTAATAGATGATAAACATATTAAGTGGGTCGCTTTTATTCAAAGTTTTCAGCTCAGCATTTAATACCAACCTGGTAAAGAAAACGTTGTAGCTGATGCTTTGAGTAGAAGACCCTCACTTAATCATCTATCAACCATTACGGGAACTTCATTTGACACTATGCCTGACACTAATGCGCATGATGATGACTTCAAAATGACATGGTTGCATATGCTTGATAATTCTGTGCACACATTCCTCGAATACACTATTCAAAAAAACTTCCTTTATTTCAAACAAATTGTGTGTGACTCAACCTTTCCGTACATTAATTATTGAAGAATTGCACAAACCACCCTATGCTAGACATAGAGGATTTGTTGCAACTTTTCACAAGTTATGTCGTGATTTCTATTGGTCTACTATGAGAATGGATGTTAAACAGTATGTTTCAACTTGTTTGATTTGCTAAAAGGTAAGAAATTGGGACTTTTACACCCTCTTCCCATTCCTGAAGACCTTGGGAACACATTTCAATGGATTTTGTTACTGGTTTCCCAATCACAATGCATAAACATGACATGATTTGGACTATTATTGACTGTTTTTCTAAACAAGCGTATTTCATTCCTTGTAAGAAAACACTCACATCACATCAAGCTGCACTTTTGTTTCTTAAGACTGTTTTCCTACATCATGGTTTGCCTAAAGTGATTATTTCTGATTGAGATTCAAAATTTTGTAGTGCTTTTTGGACTACTGTGTTTGAAAATCTTGGCACTGCACTTGACTTCACTTCTACATTTCATCTTGAATCTAATGGTCAAACTGAAGTCACCAACCGCACTATTATTGACTTGTTAAAGGCTTATGTTTCTTCTCAACCTAAGAAATGGGATGATTACCTGCATATTCTACAATTTGCATACAAAAACACCACTCACACTGCCACGGGTAAATCTCCATTTGAAGTTGTATATGGTCACTCTCTTCCTACTCCTGCTTCACGTCTTTCTAATGTTGCCGCTGATAATTTCACTACTGACTTTCATGATATTTATGCAAGTGTGCATTCTGCCATTAAACACTCATGAAAACTTTACACCAAGCATACCAACAAGCACCGCAAGGTGCACACTAATTGAAAGAAGGTGATCATGTTTTACTTCTCATCGAAAAACGAAGGATCAAAAGTGTTGATACCAATGTCTTTGTTAAGCTTGCTCCTCGTTTTTATGGACCTTTTAAAAATTTCAGCTGTCACTAATGATGTTTCTTTTTGTTTAGACTTACTTGCACATTGGCACATTTACAATGCCTTTCACATTAGTCTTTTACGCCCGCTCAGAGGACCCCTACCTACACACCACATTTATGAAGACCCACCTTCACTTGTAGACCAAGAAGAGCAACTCATCCCTGACAACATAGTTGACCACGAGACCACCACTACACGCACTGGCATGGTTTATAACCGTTATCTTTTGACTTTCAAGGGCCACCCTAGAGAGGATGCCAAATGGATGCCTAAAAGTTTTTCCGCAACTTCCCCGACCTTCTCCACAGTTTCCACTCACGGACCAGTTGAGTTCTCTATTGAGCAACTGAGGACAGTTGCTATCCCTGGTGGGAGGGATGTTACGAGACTGGGCACCCTACTGTTGTAGTGGTCAGCTGCAATTGGGATAGCTGGCGTAATGGTTAATTATGTGCTGTCTATTTATTTTCTAATTGAGTTGATGATGACTATGTATAGTGGAATACGGGGAGTTGATGAAGAGGCACCGGCAATTACTCTTAGCGATTTTATATTTGCACAGTATTTTAGAATATCATTTCAATAAGCCACTATGGCTCTGTAAATAGATGTAGTGGGAACTCCCCTTACGGGTCATGCAAGAACTAATGAGCTTCACTTATTTACAAAAGTGAAGTGGTTGTAAAAAGAGGGCCCTCAATTTTTGGCACCTTAAACTCAAATATAATATATTAAATACCAACTCCACAAGAGGGGTGTCATGGAGTTTGGGGCTAGATTTAGGCATTTCTCTTGCAGATTCTCTTCTCTTCTCTCTTATGCTATGCTCTATTTGCTGTGTACTCTCTAATCTGGTCTCCATCTCTTACACATCACTTATACTCTCTTACAAGCATGTCTATGTCAATTCTATGTTCACTCTGTGTGTGTGTGTGTGTGTGTGTGTGTGTGTGTGCTTGGAAATTGGAAGAAGAGGTGGACAGGTTGATGGTGATGTTTGGAGCATGTGTTGAATAGCTTAAGCGATCGATCTCCCCCTCTTCTCCCAATAGACATTCTACAGTTCCTTTGAGGAAGAGCACTTACAAAATTTAAACAAGTGTTTGATTTACTACAACAACACAAATTATATGCCAAAGAAGCCAAGTACAATTTTCTAATAGGTGAGATTCACTATTTGGGACATGTAATTTTGGTCGCCATCGGCCTTCATATGGATGCACCATGCCATTTGTAAATGACCTTCTCTAAAAAAATCTAGAAGAGCTCAAGATTTTAAGTTTTTACCATAGGTTCGTTTAAAACTATATGCAAATTGTTGTTCCTATGACAACCCAACTGGAATCCAAGCAAAAATCTTTCGTTGGGGAAAAGCTCAACAACAAAGTTTTGATGCATTCAAGGTTACTCTAGCTATTGTACCCATTTTAGCTATTGTGGACTCCATGAAACCTTTTGTGCTCAAAACAGATGCTAGTAATCATGCTATTGGAGCGGTCCATCTGCAGGAAGAAAGACCAATTGTATTTGAAAGCAAGAAACTTGATTCTGCATAGCAGAACTATTATACTTACGAAAGAGAGCTTTATGTAATAGTGTCCCCTTTGAAAACATAGAGACATTATTTGTATGGTGCTCAATTTGAAATTGTGTTTGACCATGTAAGTATAAAAATGGTTTACACAATAGGCTTATTTGAAGGACCACAAGGCTTGGTGGGCTGAGATTCTTCAGGAGTATAATGCCAAGCTCCGATATCATAAAGGATGATACAATGTGGTAGTTGATACTCTTAGTTGCATGCCCAAAATCAACTCTCTTCTCTTCGCAGAACTTCAAAGTGTGTTTTTGGAATCTCTAAAAGGTAAATGTGAGCATGATGATGCGTACTCCAAAGTGTGGAGCCATGTCAAAATGAGGGATCCTTCTCACTCCAATGCTAGCAGTGTGTCTATTTCCTCCATATCCAGTGGCACCCAAGCATTAAAAAACTTATGCACTCACATGACAACAATTTTACTGGCCCTGCTTACATGATATGTCTTGCATTGACAAAAATGCCAAGTTAATAAAGCAGAGCACCTGAAGGTAGGAATTCTCTTGCATCCCTTTGGACACTCCCAATGGTAAATGGAAGAGTATCTCTATGGACTTTATTGTGGGTTTACCAACCATAGTACGAGGTCATGGCTCGGTATGGGTGGTGGTCGATTGGTTGACTAAACTTTGTAAGTTTATTTTGACCAAGTTCACTATTAAATCTCCAGAGCCAGAAAATTTATTTGTTGAAAATCTGCAATATGGATTTATAACAATCTTGTGAGTGATTGTGACCCCAAGTTTAACAGTCATTTTTAGAGGGTTGTGTCTAAACGATTGGGAACACAACTCAACCTCAATATTGCGGATCATCCAAAGACAGATGGCTAGACTAAACGTGTTAATCAAGTGCTAGAAGATATGCTCAGAGCATGCATTAGCAAAAAGTAATCCAATTGGAAAGATTATCTTCCTAATTTAGAGTTTGTTTACAATAGTGCAAAGTATGTTAGGACTGGACTTAGGCCTTTCATGCTTATGTATGGTATTCAAACTAGATCACTAGTTACGGTGGGATTGGCGTTTGAAAAACTTCAACAAGTAAAGGACTTTATCCAAGATCTTATGGATATGCTAAAAATTTCTCATCAAAATATTTGACAAGCATAAAATGTACGCTGATGAGAAACGTCGGTAAGTAACCTTCATGTAAGGAGAAGAGGTATTTTTATGTGAGCTGGAATATTTAGAAAGTTTGTATCTCCTAGATATTGTGGGCCTTTTAAAATACCCAAGCAAGTTGGGGATATGGCTCAAAATGTTAACCAGCATACTCTCTTATTCATCCACTTTTTCATGTAAGTTGTTTAATTAAATGATTGCATATGGACAACAATGTCATTGACCAACAGGTTTTGGTTGATTTCATTGAACCTCTAACCCAACCGCATGAACCTAAACGCATATTCTTCATGATTTAGTCATCATCATGTGCATTGTCAAGCATTAGTTAAGTGGAAAGACCAACCTAAAGAAGGTGCCACTTGGGAAAGAAATATCCCACTTTTGTTTTCAAAGACAAAAACACTTCTCCAAGTGGGGAGTAATGTGAGGCCAAGGGCCAATGTGAAGTGGCTTGAGGGTTTCCTATAAGTAGGCATATAGCTGGGGGGAAAGCCATGCTTCACATCCCTTGGCCTTACACCATAGGTACCACACTAATTCCTCTCTCATGATAAGAACCTATGGGAAAAACCTCTAGTATATTAGATGCCCATGTGGCATACACCCATGTGATTATCCATGTGCTAATTTACACCTAGGACAAATGACCTACTTGATGATGTAAATCCTTGATGACATACCTCATGGCATAAGCACCCAATGAGCCTTTTTATTAATGCTCGGACATGTACCTAGAATGTGCAAATACCCCTCCTTAATATTCCACGTGATGAGCATTTCCTTAGTTTTGGCACAAAAAGGAGTACTTGGCTTCCTCAATCTCAAGGATGTGCACCCAATTTAAAAGGCTCAACAAAATTTTTTTGGGGAGAAAAAGATCTTTTGAACGTCAAGGCCACTAAATATGGCCATGCCATCCAACTCTACTGAGCTACATGCTAAAGATCTTTGACCACCTTCAATCGATCAAGCCTTTGCAAAACCCCTTGCCTCTTGTGTCACTAGCCCCCAACTCAAGCAATCGGCATCTCAAGGAGTTTTCTTTCCACTGCACAACCCCTAGTCCAAGGCTATTTCATCAAAGAACAAAGCATATACACTCCAGCAAGGGTCACACCTCCCGACTTAGTAATCACTTTGCAGCCATAAACCTTTAATCATCTCTTGCTGCCACCTTTGCACTACCGGCTATGTCATTTAATCTAATACTTACTTTTAGATTCAACAAAATTTAACTATGAAAGGAGAGAGATCTCCTTAAGAGAAAAATAGCAAGGAGATTATAGGTTGTGATGGGCTGATTTCTTTACACAAATACACATTAAAACACAATAATCATGCACATAATTCAAATAGAATACCCAAGGAAGATTGAAAACTTGATGAGGATTGGATTTTCTTGGAAGCACTCCCCCCTTCAAAAGGACTTGTATTGTAATCCTCTCAAAAGAGATCTTTGTTACAATACATGTTTGTGCTCTTGTAGAGCCTTGCTTGAATCAAGAAGATGGTGTTCTTCAATGGTACAACCCTCCTTTCCAAACCCTAAACACCCGAGCGGGGAGAAAGAAACTATGGAAAAAGAGGAAGATGAGGGTGAAAATAAGTATTTTTTAAGCAAGAGAATGGATTCTTTGTATACGCTTGCTCATGGGTAAGCTCTTAGCATAGCTTGGTAATAGAGTAATAGAGATGGAGAAGAAGAAACTTTTATTGGCTTGGATGGGCATCCATAGCCAAGAGCTTGAGCTTGGAGTTTGTCTTTAGAGCTCCCATGAGAAAACGAGCAAGCCACAGAGAGAGAGAGAGAGAGAGAGAGAGAGAGAGAGAGAGAGAGAGAGATTTCTTTGCCAACTTGGACACCTGAGAGAGTGTGTGAGAGGAGTAAGCAGAGCCAAAAATCCCCACGAGCCTCTCCTTATATGCCTGTGCAACTATGCAACTAGACTTGAATTAGAATACTTCACACTTGAGCAATGAGGTGGGAACACCTCATAATGCAACGCAAGCATGCCACACACTTGTCCTAGCTTGCCTTGCATGATAGAAATTGCCCCCCCCCTTCTTGGGACTCATCTTGCCAAGTGGAAATACCACACATACTCACATACACTTGTTAAGTTCACTCAAAGCAAGTGTGTGCTACTTTTTACATGTGGCCTAGTCAAACTTAGTAAACAAAGACTAGAGCCAACTTATTGATCTAACCTTATTCCTTAGCTTTTCTCTTTCATTTAATAGAAAACATAAACTTACCTTTTTATTAACTAGCTTGGGTGCAAGACCTTTGCAAAAATCTTGGAGGCTTACGAAGTTGACCGGGGGCTACATCCTACCAGCTAATTTAGGACTTGCTAAATTAAGATAAACTTTGGTAAAAATAAAACTCATCCTTTGGGCTTTCAAACTTTCACCTCCTATAAAAAATCTTAGCACAATGCTTTGGAGGTGCTGCCAAGCTGCTCCCAAAACTTGCTAAATTTAGACCTGCTAAATTTTCACAATTTGTGGAAAGTGAACATTTCACCCCAAGGATTCCTGGAAGTCATACTTGGAGTCTAAAGATATTCTAAGGGCTTGAGCTTAGAACAATCACTTTTTTATTTTAGACAACTATAATTACTCTCGGTCATCTTCTTTGTCCTATATCTTTGATCAAGGTTACCCAGGATACATTTATCCTTCCTTGACTTATACCTATGACTGAGATAATTAGTTAACAATTACCCTTGCTCTTTAAGAACTTTTTTCCTTTTGCTCCCAAGCCTTAACCGGTTGGTCCATTAGCATACTTAATCAATTTCACTTGCTCTCTTTTTATTTTCCTAGACTTGAGTGGCCAATTTAAGTTGGAAAATACCTTTAGAGGTCAAAAATTAATATTCATGAAATTACATCTCCTTTGAAATCATAGTTGTTCTAGAGTATGGGGTAGGGAAAATAAAGTCATAGCTAGTCCTGTTGCTTTGGGTAGAGGATCCCTTTTTACCTGTTGAAATTCTTCCACAGTGTGACTAACTCCGCTTGGTGCTTGGAAGTCTTAGCTATTGCAAGCATGTCTTTACTTACCCCTAATCATCTTTGATATTAGATTAGCAAGGTCTACTAGATGCTTGAGAGACTGAGCTGCCACAAGCTTGATTCATGGTATGCATACACTTAAAAATTATGAACATTTAAAGAAAATCTTAGAGTCAAAACACGACAAAATTCTTTATGAAATATGCTTTGTTCATACCTGATTCTTACCTTTGATAGAAGTCATTGTAAGTATTTACAAGGTTTACATTATTATTTAGTTGGATGTCTTGCATCCACTTTGCAACTTCAAAAGGAGAATTTTTAAATTTGACAAGATATGTCGGATAGTCTTACCACTTCTTAAAACCTTGTCTTCATGTCATAGAATGATCTCTGGTTGCAAAATATCTTCTTGATTCTCAAACATAAGTGGTTCTTCAATTACTAGTTCTTTGGGTGGATCAACCTTATAAGGTTCCAAGAGGCTCCCATGAAAAGCATTATGAGTGAGCCAAGTACTTGGTTACCTTAACTTATACGCTGCTTCATTGATAGACTCAAGAATTTGGAATGGGCCATAATATCTCTTTGATAGCTTAGCATAATAATTCAGGTGACCTTTGATCTTTTGAAAAGATTCTTTAAGATCTTAGCTATACTCATGAGCAGCAAATATATTCCCAAGCAACTTGATCATCAATTAATAGGTAGAAGTTCTATGGAATGGTCATCTTGTCCCCTTTTGGGAGGTAGCTCCCTAGTAATGTCATCCATAAACACATCTTGAACTCATTTAGGAAACTAGAAAGTTCTAATTACTTTTTAATTTCATTTTTTGACTTCATTAGGAACACATGCATCTTTCTTAGACTCCTTAACAAAAATCACGTAACAAGAAAGTTAATTTTTCATTACTTTGTCGAAAGTTTGAGTCTATACAAGAGGTATAGTGTTGCCTTCACTATTAACATCCACTGCAACATCCTTACCTCGATAGGAAAAGAGGACTTTTTGTTAGCAGCAAGCTAACTCGGATAACATTTTTCGGAGCTTTCATTGTAAAAACACTTATTATTCTGATGAATCGTGAATATTGTAACTCCTACTTTCCAGATAAACAATGTAATTGATGAGCAAGGGCTACAAGCTTCTAGATTGTATCAACCTGTCTTTAGTTAGAGCTCCCAGATGATTAGTTTTGACCACAAAAACCTTGGCTAAAGTATAAAAGCCAGTTTTTGTAAGTTTTGGATAATAGAAACACAGTGTGAGCTAACAACGCTCACTTCTCTCCTTCTCGCGCTTCCTATTCCCTTCTCGGTTGTCACATTACAGTGCAATCTGTTGCGTTGCAACCGCAGGTAAGAGCTCTACGCATTGATGTAAGCAATTCATGGTAATACATAGCTTTTGGCATCGTCGACCTGCGGCCAAATTTCATCATACGTAGGAATTTAAGCTTTAAAATCATAAACTAGGTATAGACGGGGTATTGCGGCACCATTCCTAAGCATTTAGATGCATTCTAGGTCGAAAACAACTAGGTCAAAACTCACTGCTGTTAATAATTATGATTTTTACACTTGACCTAAAGTGAGATTTGAGACCATAAGCATGTGTGCTTAGGTCTTATAAACATGTCCTAGAAGTTTTGTAACGTTTGATGTCATTTGATGCTATAACGGATGTGATTTGTTTACCGATGAGCAACTAGCTTTTGGTGATTTCTGGCAATGGCGCCAAATGTGAGACGGGTGTCTAACCTCACTTCTATCTTATTGCGAAGCGAGAACCACGGATATAATCATCAATCCATGGGACGAAGCTGACTCGACTAGTGCATAGAGGCTACAAGAGGTTGTCAATCTCTTGGAAAACAACAAAACAACTCGCATCTAACTCAAGCTACACTCAAATGACCGAAATCACCAAAAGCTAATCGCTCATTGGCAAGCAAATCACATCCGTTATAGCATCAAATGACATCCAAATGTTACGAAACTTCTAGGACATGTTTATAAGATCTAAGTACACATGCTTATGGTCTCAAATCTTACTTTAGGTCAAGTGCAAAAATCACGATTATTAACAGCAGTGAGTTTTTGTCCTAGTTGTTTTCAACCCAGAATGCATCTAAATGCTTAGCAATGATGCCCCAATACTCCACCTATACTTAGTTTTTGATTTTAAAGCTTAAATTCATACTTATGATGAAATTAGGCCGCCGGTCGGCGATGCCAAAAGCTACGGATTACCATGAAATGCTTACGCCAATGCGTAGAGCTCTTACCTGTGGTTGCAACGCAACAGACTGCACTACAATGTGACAATCGAAAAGGGAGTAGGAAGCACGAGAAGGAGAGAAGTGAGCGTCGTTAGCTCACGCTGTATTTCTATTATCCAAAACTTATCAAAAACTTACAAAAATTGGCTTTTATACCTTAGCCAAGGTTTTTGTGGTCAAAACTAATAATCTGGGAGCTGTAACTAAAGACAAGTTGATATAATCTAGAAGCTTGTAGCCCTGGCTCATCAATTACACTGTTTATCTGGAAAGTAGGAGTTACAATATTCTCAATTCATCAAAATAATAAGTGTTTTTACAATGAAAGCTCCAAAAAATGTTATCCGAGTTAGCTTGCTGCTAATATTCCCCCCTCCTCGCCTGTGTCGTCCCTTGACACAACTTCATGGGCTGAAGTAGTCTTCGAGTTGACGGCTGGCAAGGCAATACTTAAGCGCATTTAATGCTTTCTCATATCTGATTCTTCTCTCGTTGTCAAGAACTTGCAAGAACTACATGGTGACTCTGTTTTTAAGCTCAATGGCTGAATAGCCGATAAATCTAGGTGTAAGGTTTCTTATCACACTGGCCCAAATATCTTTATTCTCCACGTGAAGAAACCTGTATAGAATGCTTCCTCAAATGCCAACATATTACTAGGGACAAAAACATGCATCTGGCGTAGAAGCTGTAAACGACTTCTTCGGAAGGCTGGCCACTTAAGTCAAAACAGAGGGCCTTATTGCCTTCGAGGAAAGACATCCATGGTGATCCTGCTTGCTCTAGCTCATGAAAATCTTGAATACATGTGAGCAACATTTTGCAAATCTTATATAATATGGCACATGAGAGGTCAGGAAGGCTTTTGAAGAAAGTCATGGCGCCCGTTAGGGTTTTCACCATGTATTCCTCTGTTTTGCCGGTCCATGCTGTGGAGCTGGAAATCGTGGGTAGTTCAACCATGTCAGCCTCTTCTTTTTAGTGCCTCAAATGCTTGCCATGTCCTTACCCGTGGTACATGACAAAAGGTTGGGTCTCTCTATAGTGCGGCAGGTGCTCTTGTGAACAGAATCAGATATCTTTGATTCTTGTTCAACCAACTATTTCTCCACTTGGGGTGGACATCCTTTGTGCCTTCTACCTGTATATCCTTGTATAGTCTTTATTTTACCTGTAATAGCTCTACTTTGATCAAAGGGTATGGAAATGATTGCTAATGCCATTGTGCATTGATTTGGTTGGGAGTGAGTTGAGTGACATTGATTGAGTGGAGAACTCTCAACTCCCAATCCATCAGTGCTTTCCATTCAACATCTGTCTCCTAGGCAACCTGTTCCTTTAGTGCATCTTCCTCAGCTTTAGACAACTGGACCATGGGCACTTGCTCAACATCAGCCAGTGGTACTTGAAAATCTTCTTCTCCTCCTAGCTCTTGTGTTTGGTGTGTTTCCATCTCAGCAAAAGAGACTGATGAAATGTCAGTAGTTGGTTGATCTAAGGGACCTACTTCTTCCAGTGTCTCTGGTTGTCCCTCTCGCAGACAGCAGCTGATTGACTCTCTTTAGTTCAGCTATCTCTTTAAGTAATTGTTCTTCTTGTTGTACCCACATTAGTGCAAGGTCTCTTCTCTATGATTGCTCTAGCTTAAGCTCTAGCTCGAGTTCCTTATTTTTCTTTTCCAAAGTCTTATAGACTTCATATGTACATTTTATTGAAGCGACAACAGGATTTTCCCTTATCTGTCTCAAAAATGCTACCTGATCATCATTTATCCTTTGCTCAGAGTATTGCAGAGATGCATTTGCTACATGAAACTGCACTTGGATCTTTTGTACTGACAGAGTCATGGTTAGGAGTTCATTTGTTACCTCTATCAACTGTTGATCTTTAGTCTTGCAGGCGTCGGATAACTTGGTTAGAAGCTCTCCCAGCTCCTCCATTTCTTTGTGTTGCTTCTCTTTGGCCCGTTGATGCTGTTCTGCTTCATCTTTTAGCTCTTTGATCTATCTTTGTAGATCTGAAATGATATTCATCTTGTCATCTAACTCTCCTTGTAGAGCATCAATAACGAATTCCAACTCCCTAGCCTTAGCACTGCGGTTAGGTGCTAAGGCTAAGCGCTGCTATTCGTATGTTTTCTGTCATCTGCTGCATCTTCTTGGCATATTCATTTACTTGCATGATGACTTCGTCGTTTGTCTCCCATTATTCAGACTTTGTAGATTGTCTAGAGGTTTCGACCGTCTCAATGTGTGGATCTTTGGGTGGTGCGGTGGTGGCTGCTTATGGTTGCGGTGAGGGTTCTACTTCTCCTTGAGGCGTTGCGGTTGCCTCCGTTGCTTTTGCTTCTTGAGGCTTCATGGATGCATTGAATGTTTCTTGTTGGGTGGTCGTAGAAGGTGTGGCCTCTGTTTGTTTTGTTGGCTTTGGTTGTTCAAAAATTGCTGCTGCCTGTTGTTCAGGCTCCTTTTCTTTGGTTTCCTCTCCCTCATTGGGTTTAGCTGTGGTTGATGGGCTATGGCTTGGCATTGGATGGTCTGCCTGCTTCATAGCGGGTGAGGTGGGGTTTGGAGACATATCCTCCTGGTAGTGCTGTGTCTCGCTTTGTTCTGTAGTCTCTGCTTGTCTCTGTCACTCGATCGCTTCTTCCCTTGCTTTCCTCTTAGTTTCTTGAGCTTCTTTTAACTTTAGGGCTTATGTCTCTGCATACATGCGTTCAAGAAAGTTTGTGGGGTCCTCGCTTCTTTCCTTGCAGGGTTTTTGGTTCTGGGTTCCCTTATCTCTCTTGGAACCCATCTTTCCAAGTCCTCACCTGCAGCTTGGCGGCTTCTTTCATAAGTTTGGTTTTCCCTTTCAAACCTCGCCTTCTTTTGTTGAGGTTCTTCTTGATGTGCAGCTATAGCTTTCTTCTTCATCTCTTCAATTCTGGCCCTCCTCTCCTGATTGTTTGAGCTTTCACTGCTAAGAGAGCTTTCTACCGATTCTTCATCTGATTTATAAACTCTCTTTGACGAACGTGTGGTTTTGGGAGAAGGTTGTGCAGATACAATCCATGTGTTCTGATCTGGGGCTGGCGACAAATTGTCAGCCATGCCAATAGCATGATATGCTATTCTCGTCAGTACTTCATGCGCGCCCATATATGTGATTTTACCTTCTTTCTTGGTGCCCTCTAGCGTTGTCAGCACATACTGCGCATGATCAATTGGCTGCCTGGTTGTCAACTTCAACACTTGGGTGAAGGTAGTCGCAACCGCATGGTTTGGGGTGGTGTACCGTGACGGTGTCTTTGCTGATGATATAGACGAGCTGGTTCTTCCACTTGCCTTTGGATGAGGTCAACAAAAGTTGCAGCAGCAGTCTCCTTGGTGAATGTGTGTTGTCTTTTTGTCTCGGCCCCGCATTGTCATCCCTTCAGTCTCAGCAGCTTCAATGCCTCGGCCACAATCTCTTTTGTGATCACTACTTGAACTTTCTGCCCTTGTTGGTCGGTGATTTGGGATGATCCATTCTCTTTGATAGTAGATAATAACTCATGGGCTTTCTCGAAATCTACTCTACATGGTTCCTGGTCGTAGAAGTCTCTGAGGCCCAGCCTTCTGTTGGCTTCTTTCGTGTCTGGCTTGGCAGCTACATCATATATTTCCTTCCTTGCTCTTGAACCTACCTGTGAAAACCTTGGTGTTGTTTTCTTCAAGCTGTTCTCTTGACAAGTATGTTGCCTTGGCCGTCTTCACTGAAATTGGGTCTGGCTGGTAGGGTGGCAGCTCTTGCAACTTTTTCTTCTGGGACATCCTTTTCTTGGCCTTCTTGGCAGCTTGAATTGCTCTTGTTTGGACACTACGAGTTTTTGGTGATGCCCTTTGGGTTAACCAATGCGCCCACAAAATTCATGATACTTATGGATAGTGTCTAGGGGAATACAATGCCAAAGTTAGAAAATTCTACAAATTCTGCTCTGAAATGCCCTTGAGTCTGAATTGCTGACAAATTGAGTCCAATTTGCTTCAAATCAATTTTGGAGCATGCATAGATGCATAAAAACATGTAAAGATCAAAATCATAAATTTCAATCAAAATTTACAACAAAAGTAAATAATCGCGATTATTTACAGCGGGGGATTTTTTCCAACTTTCTGCATTTTTGACATGATAGGCTTGAAACATATGGCATTTAGGTGCTTTGAGTGAAGTGTGGGTTTAATTGAGTGCACTGGGTGAAAATGGTGCCAGATTTAGGCTTTCAGTCTCTGAAACAATAGATATAAAGGGATTTTGAGATTCAAATTTGGTCAGTAGACTTGGGACATCATGTGCTTTGGTCCCATAAGGTCAAAGTTGCAATTTCCCCCCATTTTGGCAAGAAACTAAATAATCGTGATTATTAATTTTTTCATCAAAATATATACTTTTTGGTGCAACTTGATTCTAGACATGATGTAGACTCTGTGTATGAGATATGGGGTGATTTGGATCAAAAAATGTGACAGATAACTCAAAATTTGGATTGGAAAGACTTCTTTGCGTTTTTTGACACTTTTCAAGTTTTTTTCATTTGGCTCATACTTAAAATGTGGCATGTATTAGATATGTACAAGTGATAGATGAAGTGAAGGTACCATTTTCAAGCCAAAATAGTACAAAAGTAAATAATTGTGATTATTTACAGCAGTCACTCTTTTTGCAAAACTCGACAATTTTTTGACCTAAACATATTCAATATATCTAAAACAAGTCCTAAATTGAATTTGGTAAAGTTTTGTCATGTCGGTATCACTTCGTGCTTTGTCGACTTTGAAATCACCGATTTTCTAGATGGCCTGTGGAGTTGGTTAGTCACTTCTGAGGTTATG
The DNA here is from genome assembly GCF_014529385.1 of Adiantum capillus-veneris. Taxonomy (NCBI): domain Eukaryota; kingdom Viridiplantae; phylum Streptophyta; class Polypodiopsida; order Polypodiales; family Pteridaceae; genus Adiantum; species Adiantum capillus-veneris. Next base: position 59,941,629 of record NC_140950.1, read on the forward strand.
GACTTGTCCGCTACATAGTCCTGATGCTACCCATCTAGTTTTGGCCCTTTTGGAGTCAATTTGACTTCATATGTCAAATTTGACGCTTTGTAGCCTTCGAGCTATTTTCTATTGTTTGAGAGCTTGCCTTGATTGTTTTCATGAAACCATCCATGTACATTGTGTATAGACCAAGTCTATAAGCTGTCTATGGAGTCAGAATCCAATTCTGGCATCTGGCAAAAATCTAGATTTTCTACTTGGGACCCCCCTTGACCCCTGCCGAATGGTCTTCTGGTGATAGAGAGGTATTCTATTATATAGGGGCATGCTACAGTTCAAGTCTTGTCCAATTTGGTTGAGTTGACAGGTCGCTATGGTCAAATTTAGGTCGTAGGACTTCGTGCACTACTGGGTTTCTAGGTTTTTTTCCTTGAGCCTCTAGACTTGCTACCGGCCATATAGAATTGATCATTGATAAGCTTAGAACATACCCTCATGTCTCGTGTGAGATGGCGCTATAAATGGGCGACTATAGACTTCGAAAATCGCGCACGAAGAAGGTAGAGAGTTCTCTTCTCCAAAGGTGACTAGTGGAAATGAGGTGATTTTGGGCTACCTTGGATATCTATACTCGGACTTCCCAAACTATTTTCCCCCAAATTTCCCTATTAGTCCTATTAGGTCGTGAAATCTATATTAGACTCAAAAATTTCTTCAATCGGATTCCGGTAGCTCATTTTGCAAGAATTTGCGAAAGTAGGCCTTGGTAGCTCAATTTAGGCTTCCCGCTTCCATCTGTCGATTTGATTGAAATTTTTTGTGCATGTCGCCTTGTCCTTCTGATCATCAGCGTATCTTCAGTTTCTCCATCTGAGCTCATTTGCTATTTATTATTAATTTTTGACCTATTTATTGAAAAAGTAAAAGAAAATAAAAAATGCGCTAAAAAAGCAAAGTGAAATCCAATAATTAAGAAAATCCATTGAAAAAACACAGCTTTTTTTTGGGTGGATTTCTCCATTTTTAAGTCCAAAATCAAGAAAAATGATTAAAAAAACATTTTTTTAATGATTTAATAGTATATACACTATTCACACTCATCGGGGAGATGTTATCAGTTAAATTTTCCATGTTGATGACTTATTAAGGGAATTATTAGGTAATTTTATAAAACATCACATGTTAACATCAAATTTTTTCCTCCCTCTTCAAACATTGCCCTTAATCACTTAGTTTCCTTCCAACCCTCCTAGATGGCGTACTCTAGGACGACTGTGTGCATGGGTTGAACAATCGTGTCTATGCATAGCCTTGGTTGGCTCTACCATTCTTTTTAAGATCAATGCAATTCAAACCATTATGCTATGCAAGAGTTGGGTCTTGAGTTATTAACTCAAGGGTTTTGACGTCGAGGTTTTCTTTTGCTGTCTTCCAAAGAGCAAATCTTGTAGCTTGTGTGCTCTTTGCTTTATTGTACCATCAGGATGCATTGGCACACTGCTTTCTTGAGTGGTTGTCGAGCTTTTACCCGCCATTGGTATCTTGGTTTGCTTTGGTCCGAATAGATAACTGCTCTTTTTTCTTCCAAATCCATTTTGTTTTAGGTTCCCTGCTCGAAGATGCTCCTCTTTGTGTTTTGAACTTTGGAACCTTCTTTGGTATAGTACATGATGTTTTGGGCACCCAAATTTGAATCGGTTTGTCCTTAAGTTGTGCTTTTGGTACCCAAATTTGCCTGACTCCTTGCATGCTACTTGTAGCATTTGCTTGTCTATACGATAGAGAAGATTGATTACTTTGTGGTTTGCTCTGCTGGTAACCTTCTTTCCATTCCTCTTTGCTTGGTGCAATTGGAACAATGAGTTGTCCACCTTTAGGTGATAGCTTGAGCTGATTGGTATTCCAATCTGGTACTGCCTTGTACATGCGCATCCATGAGATTCCAAGAATCATTGTTTCATTCATGTGTTCATCCGGTAAGCATACAAATTGATGAGGGCATGAACATCCATGTACTATCACATTTAAGTTCACTACTCCCAATGTCGGTGTTGGGTTCTTGTTGCATCCCTTAATAGTAGATATTCCTGTTGTCAAGGACTAACTTGTTTCTTTCTTGTACGTGGAATACTTGACTACATTTACCCAAGCTCATGTATCAACCAATGCATTTGTGCTATGAGTGTTCAACTGTACTTTGATACGAAGTTCCATTCCATCTAACCATTCATCATCTGTTGACATTGCATATTTCTGTAATTCCCATAGTCAGTCATCTAGTTTCAAAGTGTTGATGGGAATAGGTATTTGTTAATTTTTGAGAGCAGCTTTCCCTTTGAGTACCCGAAGCCGAGCTTCCTCTTGGGCTTCATCAATAACCTGCTGTCGTTTTATGTTTCTTTGCTTTTTGTTGCATGCATCTTTTCTAGCAATTCATTGGTTAGCGGCAAATTGTACTTCTCACTAATCCAATTAGCCATTGGTTCACCATCTAGGGTGGACAACTTAACTGCTCCACTTGAAGATACATCTTCAATGATAAAAGGTCCCTTTCTCTTTTCTTAAACTTGGGAATGTGTTTCTTAAGGAAATAGACTAAAACTAAGTCTCCTTTTTTGAATATTTTTGTAACTAGATGGGAATCAAAAAACTGTTTTTGTTTCCGCTTTTGTGCATAGATGTGAGCTACAACTGTTAGATTTTGCTCATCAAGATTTTATAGATCTTCAAGCCTCTCTGACAATTCATGTCCAGTCCACTCAAGATCCTTTGCTACCCTTAGTGTCGGCAATAGAAATTCTATCGGCAGCATGGCATCAAGACCATAAACAAGGTTAAAGGGTGTAGCATCTAAAGCAGTTTTGAATGAAACTCTATAAGCCTATAGAGTGGCATGGAGATTCATTTCCTAATCTGTTCGTCTTGAACTAACTACTTTAGTTAGTTCCGAGCTACGAATTTTATTCGTATGCTCAGCTTGTCCCTTTTCTTGTGGGTGATAGGGAGCCGATTTGTTATGAATGACCATAAATTCAGTAAGTAGATACTCAATTACCTCATTGAAGAAATGAGTTCCCCTATCACTGACAATTTCTATTGGTAGTCCATATCTTGTGAACACATTCTCATATAAGAATATGGTTGTAGTTCTGACATCATTCTTTTGAGTTGCTTTAGCCTCGGCCCATTTGGTCAAATAGTTCGTAGCTACAATAATATATTGAGCTTGGGTTCTATAAGCAGGTGGCTGTATTGGCCCAACAAAGTCTATACCCCATTTTGCAAAAGCTCTAGCCCCCATCATTGGTCGTAAGGGTATGCTATCAACATAGGTTGGTATTTTTGCTCGTTGGCATGCATCACACCTTCGAACATATTCTTTGGTATATGCAAAAAGTGTTGGCCACCATATACCTGCCATTAAGATTGCTCTTGTGGTGGTCTCACTAGAAAAGTAACCTCCAGCTAATCCAACATGTGCTTCTTCTATAATGGGAATATATTCGTCTTCATTTGCATAAAGATGCAAATGTTGATCTTTACCTCTCCGATACAATTGGTTTCCAATAAGAGCATAGTCCCTTGCTTCAATTGCTCTTTGGCGGCATTTACTCATATCCTCAGGAAGTCTTTGACTCGATAAGTAACTAGATAGTTACCCCACTTAGGAATAAGTGATATTTGGAACAATGTCACATGAGGTATTGGTGCTTGTTTCTGGCATTGAGGACAATTTTTCACAAATGAGTGAATATCTCTCCTCATAGTTGGCCAAAATACACCAAGTCTCAAGATCCCTTGCATAGTTTGGTCTTATGCAAAGTGAAGTCCTACTATGGTACTATGTGCTTGACTTAGGTATCGGGTTTTCTCCTCAGGATTATGTATAAAAGCAATATTCATCTCGATTTCTTGTGTACAACCTTCTATCTAGTAATTGATACATAGCCAATTGCTCAATTAATCCGATTGTAATAGTAAGTGATATTTGCGAATCCACTTGAGCTATGGTCATCAATAATACCATATTTTCCGACCAACGAGGTATCATTTCCACGGAGAACAGATATGTATATGGTAGATCATTGTCTACTCCCTTGGGTGGTTCTCTTGAAACAATCCTTGACAAATGATCTACTCTTTGATGAGTGGTGCCCTTTTTCACAACTACAGTGAAATCAAATTCCAAAAGAATGATGAACCATCTCACTATTCTTCATGTGTTGCATGGCTTGTTGACCAAGTACAACAAGGCTTGGTGGTCCACAAAGAACACAAATTTGTTAGCTAATAGGTAATGTCTATACTTTTTTATGGCATAGATCATTCCTAATCCTTCCCTTTAGGTGGTTGTATAGTTTTTCTCTGCCATATTCAAATATCGACTAGCATAAGAAATAGGAAAATCAATTTTCCCATCTCCTTGTTGAGCTAGGATACACCCAATGGCAAAATTAGAAGCATCTATATGTATGTGGAACATCTTATTCCAATCTGGTGCTTTCAATATTGGAGCTGAAGTAAGAGCTTGCTTAAGCTTCATGAAGGATTCTTCACACTCATCAATCCAAAGTGTGTAATCAAGCTATACATGGGTTTTGCAATTATAGTGTACATGTAAATGAATCGTCTGTAATATTCACAAAGTCCCATGAAAGCTTGAACCCCTTTGATTGTTGTCGGTCTAGGCAAATCAGAAATAACGTGAATTTTGTCCATGTCAGTAGCTATGCCATTTTTAGACACTATATGTCCAAGAATTTTTCCTTGTCTACCCATAAATGTGCACTTTTTAGGATTTAAGCAAATCCTATAAAGTCTACATTTTTCGAATACCTTTTTGAGGTTTTCAAAATGATCAGCAGGGATTGAGGAATGTACACATAGATTATCCATATATACTTCCGAGAAATTACAAAGGTATTCTTTAAAAGCATGGCTCATCAATCTTTGAAAGGTGGCCGGAGCATTAGTTAACCCAAAAGGCATAACCCGATAGGCAAAAATACCCCATTCAATTGCAAAGACAGTTTTATGCTGATCTTTGGGGTCAACCAAAAGCTGATTGTATCCCAAAAATCCATCTAAAAAGCTGTAAGATTCTTTTCCTGCAACTCGTTTTTAAACATGCTCAGTGACTGGAAGAGGAAAGTTGTCTCTAATGGTAGCTGCATTCACTTTCTTGAGATTGACACACACTCGTAATTTTTCATTTTTCTTGGGTACTACCACAATTGGAGACACCCAATCAGTGTGTTCAATTTCATAAATGAATTCAGCTTCCTTTATCTTTTTTATCTCTTCTTTGATCTTTTTGACAAATGTCTCATTATAAGTGTATGGCCTTTGTCTGCTTGGTTTCGCATTATCTCTCATAGTTATGGTATGTTGACAGATTTCTGGATCAACATTTTTTTGACAAATGTCTCATTATAAGTGTATGACCTTTGTCTGCTTGGTTTCACATCATCTCTCATAGCTATGGTATGTTGACAGATTTCTGGATCAACACCCTTGAGATCCTTATAAGACCAAGCAAAGATATCTCGATATTCTTCCAGTAAGCTTAACAAAATCTCCTCTTTTTCTTTTGTCAGGTCGTTTGCAATGTAGGTAGGTCTAGGCTCTTCTCCTGGTTTGGCAAGATCTATCTTTTTTGCATTTTTAGGTCCTTCGTAGGACTCACCTTGTTTTTGTAGTTCCCTGACAGGTTGTTTGACTATGATTTTTCAGTATTGGAGAGTATATTTCTTGTAATGGGATGGAACACTCATTACATCTTTACCTTCTTCCTCGGCGGTTTCCATTTCCATTGTATATATCTCCTCTAGAGCTTTCTTCAACTCTTGATACTTCTTTCTCCGTTCAACTCGTGTCATGGTTGAATATTTGTCATGGTATTTAGGTTTTTCTTGAGTTTCCTTTCTTGTTTTTCTCGATATTTTTGATATTTCCTGCTTTTTGTTTAAAGGATATCTAGAAGTGATTTTGTCTTTGGCACAATCATGTGCATCTATTTGCATCAAAAACTGTGTTCTACTCGAGACTGATGGCATAGGTCTAACTTTCAAGTTTCTCGTGTCTCTTTTTCTTCTATACCATGTTTGTCTTCTTGGTTTTTGATTTGGAAAGTCAAAAAACTTTTCCTCCCCTCCTTTTATGAGTAGTTTAGCTCTCGCATGTTCCTTTTCCGACCTCGAATCATCTGAGATAGTTGAATGTTCTTCTAACTCATCTGTTGCATTAGAGTAGAGGTCTGAAAAGACTTGTTAAGCTTTCATTAAGTCCTTGGATTCTTGAATTTCATCTTCAATGTAAAGGGTTGAGATCATTTGAATGGGAATTATGTCATAGCCATCCTCATTGCAAAATTGAGTAGGCATAGACGTATTTACACATACATCCATTGTTGCTAAAATTTGAGTCCACTCCAATGGCTCAAACAAATGTTCTGGAAAGGGTTCAGGTACATAGGCTTCGTCTGTGCAATCCCTTTCTAAGATACATTCTTCTCGTTTTAAGCTCCCGTTTCCTAAGGCTCCGCACATCCAAATAGGTGTGTCTTTATTCAACCATAATGGAAACTTAGTTTCAACCGAAGAGATTGAATCAAATTCTTGCATGAGTGTTTTCATGACATCTCTATAAGTGTGATCTTTTAGATTGACCCTTGTTATGGATCCCACTTGCTTCAAGTACAGATAATTGTTTCCCCAATCCTGGATAAGTTGTACTTGTCGCATGAAAGGTCTTCCCAAGATGATTTCATAATTGAGTTTCTTTTCAAAGTCTACTATTACAAAGGTATGTTGATAATCAATCCCACAGGAACTAACTATCACCTTTTCAAGCAGTCCTAAGGGTTTCTCAATATGTCCATCAACCAATTGCAATTTCATTCGAGTTTGTCTAATGGCTGGTTTTTCCCATGATTCCCATATTGATTTTGTTGCTATGGCTATGCCTGCCCCACTATCCAGTATTGCCATGGTTTCTATATCATTATATCTCACTAGAAGGGTTGTGTTTCCTTCTTCCCCTTCGTAGTATTCTCCGACTTTGTTCATTGGAACGGATCCAATCTCTTTGTTATCTATTTCGAGTTTCAACTTTTCCAAATTTTTCACAATTAGCCCTGTTATCCCCACCTTCTCTAGAGTTTTCTGTAGACCATAAATATGGTCCGATTTTCAACAGTTCTCCTAAAGTAAGAGAGCATTGAATGGGTGTAGACATGATTGAATGAATGTTGTCTATCTCTAGGGTCTGTTTTTCTCTCTTTACCTGAGTGATTTTACACACTATGGATTCATCTTTGTTATCTCCCAAGTACAAGGGTAATGTTTTCAGAGTCATTAGTTTAGACATTCCTGAAGCTTCAGAGCTGCAATCCCCGTACAAGGATTGTACATCCATGTCCATATCAAGAGGTAGATCGTCTAACCAAACTTTCTCTATAGGAGCTGACAAAGTTAGGCTCTCATCATTAATCTCTCTAACTTTTTTCCATAAGTGTCCTGGCCAGTCTTCTTCTATGAATGGAATTCCATCCAAGGCATCTTCACTGTCAGGCACTATGAGTTCTAGCTCTTTTGTTTGAAGGTGGGTTTTTGCCACCACTTTTTATTTCTCTTTACTGGTTCCTACCAGAAGCTCCTCAGGTTTTTCCATACTCTCGAGCTTGGGTTTTTGTTTTTCCAGCATCTCTTGAGTAATTCTTACCAAATTTTGATAAGCTTTAAGCTTAGCTGCTTCCATATCTGAAAAATGATAGTTTTTACATTTGTTTTCCATGTTTTGGCCTGCTTTAAGTTCTGCTTGGTAAGCTTCCAAGGCTGCATTAATTGGCTCAAAAATTTTGTGTACCAAAATTGATCCTCGAGATTTCATAGTGGTTTCCTTGATTTCGCTTCCAGTTTCTTTTACTTTTTCCTAGAAGAGTTTCTTTGCTTTCTCCTTGATTTCAGCCCTTTGTTTCTGTTTTCTCATCTCATACCTTTTGCTTCTACTTCTCTTGGTCTTTTGAGAGGAAATTTTAGTATTCTCCAAATCATCAGAGGATTTATGTTTCTTTTTCTCAGCCACGGCTCTGGTGATTACCTTGATTGGAACAATCGGTTCAGTCTCAGATGAGCTACTAGGTATCACTTGGACTACGTTCACTACTGTTACCCTTGTTTAAAGGATTTTTTGGACAATCTTCAGAGAAGAGTCCTTCCTTTTTGCAACATTGTATGCAATAAGCTTCAGCTGGCTTAAGGTTCTTGTCAGGCTCTGGGCATTCATTTTTCTAATGATCATCTGCACCACAATTATGACAATTTCCAGTTCTTGGCTTAATCATGGGTCTTACCATCGGAGGTCTAACATCTTGATTAGCTACATAGTACATTGGTGCAAGCTCGGGTGTAGCATAAGTCACAGGTTCTTCCATTGGTGGTGGATGTGAATTATACCAATCTCCTTCTACCATTACTGTAGATGGACTAGGTTCATCATAGGGTATAACATGCACTAGTGCTTGTTCATCTATGACTCCCTCTGAATGCATGTACTTTATAGGTACTGCATCATGTTTAGGATATAGAGGTTTTTGACCCAACACAGGTTGAGGTCTTTCCATACCCATCAGTGGTCTTTGAGCTAGGGCCATATTAGGCTAATATCTATACATGGGTTGTCCTTGTGGCCTCATAGGCACATATCGAATATTCCCATCATACTTTGGTCAGTAATAGCACTCATTGGTATCATGGTTGGTCCATTTACCCTCGATTGCACACCATTTTTGCGGCCTAATTGGTTGTCCTTGTTGAGGTTTCCCTTGCCCTGGTCCCCTCATAGGTGCTTTTTTTGCATGTTATTCATCATTTCATTCATCCTTTTGAGCATGTCTTCTATGACTATAAGCGGTGTTGCAGCAGCCATTCCCATTTGTGCTAGTTTGGTGGATGTTGTTTTCTTGCTTAGGTTATCCTTAGGGGCATCTTCTTCATTGAAAATATCACAATTGTCTCCTAAGTCAATAGCATTTGATACACACTCTTCTAGGGTCATGTGCTTCTTGCTATATAATACAGCCTGAAGTACTTTGTTTAGCAGTCCCTCTAGAAACAATGATACTAGTCTTTCTTCTGTAGGTATCTCCAGCTCTGGGCATCTTGCAATGTATTGCTTCATTATAGTTACACAATCCCTAACAGACTCACCTTGTTTCTGTTTGAAGCTATAGATTTGAGCCACCGTATTATGTTTGATCCCTGTTTTGGCATGCAACTACAAATCCTTGAGCTAATGTATTTAAGTCCATGACTGACCTTGGTGGAATGTTTTGGAACCATGTCAGTGCTTTTCCTTCTAATGTCATTCCAAATCTCTCAAATTGAGTATGAAAATCAAATATGCGTTCTGCTCTTAGCACTTGCTTAAAACTTGCTAAGTGTTCATATGGATCCCCAGATCCACTGTATTTTTTGACCCATTTTTGAAAATCAGCTGGTCTGACACGTCTATTTGGTTCAACTCCCGGTCTCTTGGCAGTTGGTCCTGTTTCTAGTCCTTCAAGCCAGTCTATTGGAAATAGAGACTCATGTAGCCCTGGACTGGCTTTAGTGTCACCCGATCTTCTTCGTGATGAGGTACTTTCTGGTTTCTTAACATTACTCTCAAAAGATCTCTCCCGGAGTTCATCTCTTGGAATAGTTTTTGGTCCTTGGCCTAATATCCAATCCCTCGTAGAGTACCCTTGGTATTTGGCTTGTTCCACCTCCTCAGGAGTCATCATAACAAAGTTATTACTATAACAATCCCTGAACAAGTAGGTTGGTAGATCTGTTGAACCCTTGTCTTTGATTTTGAAGATATAGATGATCTTCATGGGTGTTAGTTGCCCTGATTTGGCATGAGAAGTCCATAGAAGATCTTTGACGTTTCTATCCTCCCAACAATAGACTCCAATCCTAGGATTATCTGTGCTAAGCAGTTTCAAAGACTCCAAATTAACTTGATCGTATCCCTTGAATTCTAAAGTCGGTGGTCCTTCTTTTGCTACCATATCTAGCATTATGGTATTTACTTCTAACCCCCATTTGTCTATCACGTCACATTTTTCAACTTGTAAATAATGAGTTTGGTTTTTATCCATGTACATTTTTCCTTGTTTGTTCAATGCCCCGATTTCCTCTTCAAACTCTATGTCATGGTCATCTCAATGCGAATGGCATACTCCTCATTAGGATCCAGGTAAGGCTGAGCTCCATGGTGATTAATCTTATAAAAGGAGAGTATGTGCTTATATCGCAATGTTGTTCCGATTTCTGAATGAGTCGAATAGGAAGACATTTCAGATGTTGATTTTGAAAAAGTGTCTGAGACTTCTACAAAGATAGTGTCCAAGTGATCTTCTTAGTTCACATCCAAGTGATCTCCTTAGTTCACACTCAGTGAATACTCTACTAGCAGTCTCTCCAATTATGCCTTGATTTGCTAGTATACGACTAGATCTAAGGTTCATATAGACTTGTGAAGCCCTGGATAGAGTACTTATCATCGGATTGACTTGTTGTCAACTTCTGTCAAACTTTCAATTCCTTGTTTGCAACCTGATTCCTGTATCAATTTTAATCAAGTTAGCTAATCTTTCATGAAGACTATATAATTCTTGCTAACTATTGTGACTCGTTTATGTGTATCTCTTCAATTTAAGCTAAGTGAGTCAGCAATTGAGACTTTCAGATTCGACTTTTGCAAAAATCCAAGGGACTAATTTGTAACCTACAAACTGAGCGAATATGTACTAATTTGGATCCGATTGAACCCAAAATTTCCCGGTGACCTTGTATTATGTTGGTCTAACACTTGTACAAGCTCAACAGTCAAAAGTCTGTCTCTTTGTATCAGTATTAAATAATCGCAATTATTTACTTTTATCAAATTTTTTGCACTTTTTGGCTTGATTTGCCAAGCATGCAACTTGTTAAGGTCTCTGGACAAGTTTCACTAAGTTTGAATAAAATTTGTTCAAGTCATCAACTGTTTCGTGTTCACAGACTCGGTTTTCAAGAATCTGGCTTAAGCCTCACTTTTGTGATCCAAATTTCATCAAAATTGATTTGTGTGGTCTACGTGATACGCCCGACCTTGTGGTATACTCAAATGTGCAAAAATGTCTAGTTTTACACAGATGTAAATAATTGTGATTATTTACTCCTGCTATTTTTTTACAAGTTTTTGTCACAATCTTGACATAGATCTGTTAAGCAGCTTAACTTAAGCTCCCTAGCCACGTTTCATCAAGTTTGGATAATTCCTGTTCAAATGGTCAACAGTTTTGTGTCTGTAGACTGACTTTGCAAATTTGGCCACAATTTTCACCCCAATGATTCAAATCTTACCAAGTTTGGTTTGTGGGCTAAATATAACATGCTAAAACTGGTGGTATGCTGGGTTGGTCAAAAAGTTGAAAAATAGGACAAAAGTAAATAATCGTGATTATTTCCTTCTGGAAATTTTTTGCATCTTTTTGGTCAACTGAGCATGTACACTTGTTTAACATCTCAATATAAGCCTATGAGTTAAGTTTCACTTGGTTTGAATAAAAGTTTCCCAATTTTACACTCGAGTTCTCGAAACTCAGTATAGAATTCAGTTTTTACCAAGTTTTTGGTCAGTTTGGTGACCCAAATTCTATACGCCTTTACAAAAGATGTTTGTACTTATGCATAGAGTCTCTGGTTTGGTCAGTTTTGAGCTGAAAGTAAATAATCACGATTATTTACTTGAGGCCTAAAATGAGCACTTTTTTGAACTTTTTCATTGGACAGTCTTTTCATGACCTATTTTAAGCCTCTAAGTCAAGTCAAAACTTAATTTGGCCTAAAATGTCAAGAAAAAATAAATAATCTGAGTTTTTGCAAACTCTTGAAATTTTACCTCGAATGCGTCCTTAAGCTTGCCCACTGGTTCATATATTTTTTAAAGCATACTCTCCAGTCGGATTCAGTGTTTGACAGTCTTCTGGTGCTATTTTTAGCCGTAGACCTAAATTTTTACAACTTCACATAAACAACTCACAATTGATTCTTTTGGATAGAGCAATGTTCTGAAATCCCACCTCGGATTCTACTTATCCTACTCCTAGGTTCTATGCAATGGGGTTGTGGAAAGTGTCCACAAAGACTTGTTTTCTTGTTTTTTATGGTTTTTTGAGCCTTGATCTTAAGACTTGTCTTGTCCATCAATCATTATCAAAATCCTAATATAATCCTACAATCCTAAAAGGTACTAGCAAGTACAACTTACTTCCAAGCTACTTCTACACAGCAAAAGACGATAATCTTAAGCTATGCTGTTTTAAAAAGAAAGTTTTGACTCTAGGTGATCCTAGAGAAAGTTAAAGGATAACTTCACAAGACACTCGTGTTTTTTCCTGGTTTAGGTCTCTTCGATCCTCGGCAATGGCGCCAAATGTGGGATGGGTCTCTAACCTCACTCCTATCTTATTGCGGACGTAGCAACAACTACGAATATAATTGTCAATCCATATGACGAAGCTGACTCGACTAGTGCATGGAGTCTACAAAAGGTTGTCAATCTCTTGGAAAACAACAAACAACTCCCATCTAACTGAAACTACACTCAAATGAAAAAAATCACCAAAGGCTAGTCGCTCATCGGCAAACAAATCACATCCGTTACAGCATCAAATGACATCCAAACGTTACGAAACTTCTAGGACATGTGTATGAGATCATAAGCACAACACACATGCTTATGGTCTCATAAACATGTCCTAGAAGTTTTGTAACGTTTGGATGTCATTTGATGCTGTAACGGATGTGATTTGTTTGCCGATGAGCGACTAGTCTTTGGTGAATTTTGTCATTTGAGTGTAGTTTGAGTTAGATGCGAGTTGTTTGTGTTTTCAAAGAGATTGACAACCTCTTGTAGCCTCCATGCATTAGTCGAATCAGCTTCGTCCCATGGATTGACAATTATATTCGTGGTTCTCGTTACGTTTGCAATAAGATAGGAGTGAGGTTAGACACCCATCCCACACTTTTCTCTCTGGAAACTTCATAGTGGCAGCCATGTGATCAAACCATGGTGCCCCTAGGATAACATCTTCATGCTTGAGTGGAGATATGAAGAAATTTTCTTTATCAACATAACTTTGCACATGGAGCCTTAGATTCCCAATCAACAAAGTGACTAACGCCTCTTGCCCTTTAAAAGCCCCATCTGCTTGTACCACATCTCCCATCTCAAAGTCATGAATTCCTAGCTTGGTAGCTAGCTCAATAGAAATGAAGTTGTGGGTAGATCCAGGGTTAAGCAATATGAAAGCATTAGGATCTCTTACTTTTCCCCACCAAGCATAAGAGAGTGGTGCTTCTTTGCAAATGACCTTCCTCTTTTAGAGCTTCCACCATGGTGGCTTTAGGAGGGTCATTACATTCATTTCTCGTAGGGCATGCTCGAGAAACATGACCTTGCTCTCCACACTTGAAACACTTGTTATCTTTACAATAACATTCAACCTCTTCAAGAGAAGGTCTATTTTTGCCTTTGTAGCCCTTTTCTTTTGCCTTTCCTTTGTTGTTGTTGTTGTTGTTAGCCTTCGGAGAATTCTATGTCGCATTGTTCTTCCCCATTGGCTCAGTTGATTCCTTGGCTTCCTTTGGCTTGGAGATCTTCTTAGTCCCTTGTGGAAACAAATCCTCAAGTGATCATAGTTTGATGTATGAACTTCATAATAGTTTTTTAGGTCTTTGTGAGTTGACATACTCACTCATCTCCTCAGATAGGCTAGCACAAAATTGTTGCTTTTGTTCCACAAAGTATATCTTTTTGTAGACAGTGGCTTTGAGATGTAACTTCCAAAACTTATCCACATACTTTGGGATAGACTTGTATGGGGCCATATTCAAGCTTCACCATTTTTGAGGACTTTATCTTTGGCATAACTTGGGAAGAAATTGCTTTGTAATAGCAATCCTCATCAAAGCTTTCCAAGTCTTTGGAGATTCACCTTGGCTATATAGGCTTGCCCACCATTGACGGGCTCACTTTTATAAATGAATAGAAACATTTTAGAGCTTTGAAGATTTCAAAAAGTCTTCATCTCCAAAAGCCAAATCAAATTGTTGGATAAAGGCCAATACTTTATTAGTTTCTCCGAGGTTCCATCATAGGTAAGAAAGATGATGTTCTTCTCTCCCTCTTTGAACTTCTTCAACTTATGTGATCTCTTCCATGCCGCATAGCTCCTCCATTTATCCCTTCTCTTCTCTCTCTTGGCTGGCAATTCATTGTCCTCTGTGTCAAAAGATGGTGATGATGATGATTAGGAAGAGGATGAAGAAGACAAAGATAGTGATCGCTTTTGCCGCTTCCTCTTGCTTGGATTTCTCTCTCCCTTCTTTGAATTAGCATGGGAGGGTCTGGTTGATGACATACTCTTCTTTTTGGGAGGAATAGGTGATCATCGTGCCCACCGTCCTCTTGGGGCAGCATCACTTTTAGAGGTAGGTGGAGTGTCACTTTCATACCTCTCCTTTGAAAGCTTAGGTTGTACTTCTTCTTCTCAAACAATTTTCCATGGAGGTCCTTTTTGGTATCTCCTCTTCTTTACCCAAAGAGATTCCTATTTTGGAGTTGTCACTTGGATGCCTCACATAAATTATCTCTTCTTGGACACTCGAAGAAACTTGACCTCAAAGGGCTTGAATTTGGCTTTGAACCTCCTCTTGCAAAATAGGGGTTTTCATTCCTTCTTGCAACTTGTCAACAAGGTAGTTCACAACTCTACAACCATCATCAAATGTTATACCATGAGCCAGATCTAAGTTGTCAATATAAATTACATTCTCTTGAGTATGTTGGTCCTTGATTAAATTTGTTATATGTGTATGCTAACTCTTTCCTTGGAACTTCCAAAAGTTTGGCTACCACTCCTCTTATCCCTTGAAAATTAGCACTCGAGTGACTACATCCGTGGTTTAGAATTTTGTTAATTGCAAAGAGTAGTGGAGTGGGTTTAACAATGCGAGGTTGGCACCATTTCTATTGACAAAGTAATAGCTCAATAATGGTTAAACTATAGGCAAGTCTCGAAAGACTCCATTATTAAGACCATAGATCCTGCATACCTTGTAAACAAGTATACCAACCAAGTTAATAAATCCTAGTCCCACTTACCCTATTAAAATGAACAATTCCAACCTTTCATAGATGTCTCAAGGACCTCTTTTCTTAGGAAAGAAAAGAGAAACCGTAGCTATGATACCAATGTCAAAGATTCTAATACTTTCTTTTAAATTCAGCGGAATTTAACTATGTAAGGATAGAGTTTTCGTTAAGAGAAAGATAGCAAGGAGAATGTAGGTTGTGTCGGGCTGGGTTTTTTACACAAATAAACATTTTAGTAGATAAGGTTGGAAATATTACCTTGAACCTGAATGATCTAGAAACAATCATCAACTCCATCCAGTCAAATTTGCAAGATAAAGCCAATGAGTACACTACCACACTAGTCAATGAGGCCATTTTTGAATCTTTGAATAATCAGAAGAATGAATATGAGGATTATGATAAGGATGATGATGATAAGCATGCCATCATCACCAAAAGGACGATGATGATGATGATCTAGGTTCAACTAGCTCAACAAAACCACTATAGGCCAGAGCTTAGATAAGGCAAAAGATGGACACAATGGAAATCAAATGCCACATGAAGGTGTTGACTCTTAGCAATAGAATCCACCAACAAACTAGCAATTGGCTACACATCAGACGGCTCAAAGTCATCAAACAAACATAAAAGAAAAGCATGTTATTCCAAAATTTGACTCTGAGTTTGATCATATGAATTCTACTGAGTTGCTGATACTTAACGAAAGACTAAGGAAGCAAATGGATCTCTAGATCCATAATTTTTTACATGATGGGATTGTCTATTCGACTTACAGATATTTCAAATGTTTTATGTGGGGGCCATGGTACAAGAATGGAAGGCTATGAGTGTTACCACAATCAGTCAATTTGTAACATGACCTGATCAAAGAACTTCAAAATTTTGGTGATTGAAAATGCTCAAGTGGTGTCATAAAATCTAATATCTAACCACCCCAAATTATTTTCTCATATTAAACTGATCATTTAATGTGGGAGAATAAATGGGAACAAGGGTTAGGATATAGACATGCGCTTATAGATCTATCTCAACACGGGGACAATGGTAAAGGGGCCCAAATGAGAGATGGTCTATCAAAGAGCAAGGCTAACCAATGGAGCATAAAGACCTTAGGGTTAGCTTCATTGAGGACCTCCAATAGTTAGTGTTAAAGGTCCTTTGACCTTAGGTAAGCTAGGGATGTGCTTGAGGTGGGAACCCGGCCCAAGCTTGAGGTGCTTGTCATGCCTGATGACTGAGATGCTTGAAGTGCTTGATAATTGAGATGCTTGAGGTGCTTTTCATGATTGAGATGTTAGGGCTGTACTTGAGGTGGGAACCTAGCCCAAGATTGAGGGGCTTAAGGACCAAGCTTATGGTGAGAACTAGGCCCAAGGTTGAGGGGCTTGAGGTGGCACAAAACTCAAAGAAAATCCCTACAAGGAGGGGGCGAACCATGCAAGAAGGGGGGGTTGTTTCTTGATCACTCTCTCTCCCAAAGGGCACCCCTTGCCCAAGAGGCAAGTAGGACACATGTCAAGCCCCTAGCTAGGTTACCCTCATGGTGTGCCTAAAGCCTATTGGTTGGCCACCCAAGGGGTTCAATGATAATTTAGCGGTTGATTTAGCATTTATCAAGCCCTCTCTCTCAAAAGGGAAAGGAGTACACTTGTCCCAAGGCTACCCTTGTTGCATGGTATGAATCTTGCTTGTGATTGGCTAGGCTTGGAGGGGTCCAATGAGCTTCAAGCATGATCTATAAGGGGGGGTCGGCCAAAGCAAGTAGGGGGCCTGCTTGAGGGGTATACTCTACCACACACACTCTCATTGTGTGAAGTGCAAAGTGCAAGAGCTCCCTCTCCTTCTCCAAGCAAGTACAGAGGTTGAGAGCTTACACCAACACTCTTGGCTATGGAAAGCAAATCCAACCAAGAGCCATGCTTCAACGCTTAAGCTTGCTATCTTCTCTATATTCATTACTATGCTATTATGTATGCTACCAATAAGAGTGATGATAAGTGAGGAACTAATTCTTTCTCGTATGAAATGTTTCTTCTTCCTCTTCCTTACCCTCATTCCTTGCTAGCTCTCTCCACCTTCGAAGGTGTTTGAGGTCTTGGGACTGAGGCTTGGGATGAGCTTGGGATAGTTAATGCTTTCCAAAAAATTTATGTTATGTTCGTGATGCATGAAGTTTTCCATCTTCATTGCATCACCGAGGTCACAATGAACACAAAGATTGTATTGTAAAAAGTCTCTCTTGATGGGAGAAGCTATAATACAAATGGCTATTGGAGGGGGGACCGGCTCCACATAAATCAGGTCCTCAACTGCTGTCATGTTCTCTAAACTCTCTCTCTTGAAAAATTATTTTTCATTCCAATTTACCTAAATGCTATGTTTGTGTTGCTATCGTCAATTATGTTCACCCACTATGCTCACAAAGTAATTTCAGAAAAGTACTCTCTCTAATTTCCGCTACTCTCAAGTTAATAGGCCAATTCCATTACATTGGTATCAGAGCATTTGGTTTCTCTTTTCTTGCTTAAGAAGAGAGGTCCTTAAGTAGCCTATAAATGGTTGATTTTGTTAATTATATTAGGGTAAGTGGGACTGGGATCTATTATCAGTTTTGTTGAGCCCACTATGTGGGATATGGTGCACACCTCGGGAGATTTGGACTTAATAATGGAGTTTTTTTAGACTTGCCTACGGCTTTACCACTATTGAGCCATAAGAAGTCCAAAAGGAGCTAGCCCTCGGCAATTCTACAATATTAGACCCACTCCACTACTCTCTATAATTAACCACTTCGATCCGTGGGTGTAGATACTTAAGAGCCAATTTTCAAAGGCTAAGAGGAGTGGCAACTAAGCTTTTGAATTGCCAAAGCATACACTAAGTACGTACACAAATTTTGTTAACATGGATGACAATAGCCAAGAGAGTAGAATGAACATTGATAGCTTTGATTCTGCACATGAAGATGCTAATTATGATGCCCCCATGTTTGTCAATTATCTCGTTACTAGGTTGCAGCAAGCTATGGGCAACCCTGCTTTGCAAGCCGAAGTTACTCAACAACTTTGTGCTTATGGGATTTACCTTCCTCTCCAAGAGGAGAGAGAGCTTAGAAGGCGTCTTGAGGGACCCCCAAAAGAAGACTCTCTCGCATACGAGAGGAGGAATCCAAAGATCAAGAAAGCAATGAAACTTTAAGTTCCTCTAAAGATATGGCTCCACGAAGACGGCGGTCTAGACAATTGCCAACTCCTCCCAAGAGGAAAAGATCAACACACAGTCCTTCTCCTCGTCACTTCAAAAGGGAAGAGAGGAAACAAAGGAAGAAAAGGGAAAGAAAGAGGTCACCCTCTTTTCCTTCTTCTTCACCTTCCTCCTCTTCCGATGAAATCTATGGCTATTCTCCTAGAGAATACAGGATGGGAGGACATCATAAATCATACCCTGTATGGCAAAGGTCACAAAAGCTAAAGAAGTTCAAAGAGGGAGGAAAGAGTATCTCTTTTCTCACGATGGCACCTTTGGTGCTACCACGACAAAGTGTTGACCTTCATTCAACAATTTGATGTGGCCTTTGGAGAAGAGAGCTTTACGGAGTCCTCCAAGCTACACCATGTAGCTATGCATTTCCAGAAATCAGCTCATCAATGGTGGACTAGCCTTAGTGGTGGCAACGGCGAAGCCCTAAAGACATGGAAAAACTCTACGAGTTTCCATCATGGAGCAATTCCTTGCAAGAAATGCAAAGCACAAAGTGCTCACCCAATGGTGCAGTTTGAAGCTTCTCCCTCATGAGTCTATCCACAAATATGTAGACAAGGTTTGGGATTTACATCTCAAGGCTACTGTCTTCCAAAAGATAGACTTCACCGAGCAAGAGCAGCAATTATGTGCAGGATTACCTGAAGAGATGGTCAAATATGTCAACTCTCAATGGCCTGGTTCTATCACTGAAGTAATCCATCACACCATGGTTGGTTCACACATCAATTTGCAACAAGGGTCTAGAAGAAATGTCAAGCCCATGGAAAACAAAGATAAAAATGATGCAAAGGGGAAAACCAATGCCCAAAATTCTTCCCAAGGCACTTCCAACAATAACAACAACCATCGGTCCAAGGAGAAGGGAGTTTACAAAGGCAAAAACAAACTTTCTCATGAAGATCTTGAATCTTTTCTCAAGGACCATAAGTGTTTTAAGTGTCGGGAGCAAGGAAATGGGTATCATTCTTGCCCGAAGAAAAATACTCGCAATGAGACTCCAAGGGCTTCCACCATCAAAGCTCCAAAGAGGATGCTCATTGCAAAGGATCATCACTCTCCTATGCTTGGGGAAAGGTAAGATAGCATGATGCCTTCATCTTGTTTGACCTTGGCTCTACTCACAACTTCATATCAACGGAGTTGGGCATTCAAGTTTTCGAGATGGGAGATATTGTAATGGATGACACCCTTTCAAGGGACAGCAAGCCTTCGTTACTCCCTTGATTGGGAAGTTGAGGCTTCATGTCCAAAGCTATATCGACAAAGAAGAATTTTTCATCTCTCCTCTCCAACACGAGGATGCTATCCTAAGGGTGCCATGGTTTGATCGCATGGCTGCCAATATGAAGTTCCCTGAAAGGAGAATGTACTTCACCTACAGGGGAAAGAACATGTATATAGATGCTAGTGAGTGTGGTCGTACTATACCACTTGTAAATCCTCCTGCTTTTGATAAATCAATGAAGAGCTCAATTTCTGCGTACATGATTTTTGTCAAAGAATCCCTAAAAGACCCTAATGTTTCATCAAATGTAAATGGTAGGAATCAAGAAGAGTTAGACTTGTCTAATTTTCTAAAGGGATTCCAAGATGTGTTCATCGATGATATCCCTATGGACTTACCTCCAAAACGAGGGGATGATGACCATTGAATTGAGCTCCTTCCAAGAAGCTCACCGCCTTACAAGCCTCCTTATCAAGTTTCTCTAGCTCAACAAGAGGAGATCATGAGGCAAGTACAAGAACTGGTAGACAAAGGGATGGTGATGCCTAGATCCTCTCCCTTTTGTTCTTCAATCCTTTTAGTGCAAAAGAAAGATTGTACATACTGTATGTGTGTGGACTATCGAGCACTAAATCATATCACTATCAAAAATAGATTTCCCGTGCCTCGGGTAGAAGATCTGTTTGATAAGCTACAAGGCTCTACCTACTTCAGTAGGATTGACCTTAAAAGTGGCTATCATCAAATAAGGATGGTGGATGAAGATATCCTAAAGACCGCGTTTCCCACAACATTTGGTCTTTATGAATATCTAGTCATGCCTTTTGGCTTGACTAATGCACCGGCCACGTTCAACCGTCTAGTGGAGAAAAGTTTTAGACCCTACCGCAAATTCACTGGAGTGTTTTTTAACGATATCATCATCTAGTCCAAGTCTTTGGAGGAACATAAGCAACATCTCCAAGTGATTTTTCAAGCATTGAGGGAGAACAAGCCTTTTCTCAACCAAAAGAAAAGCGAATTTTTCCTTCAAGAGATTCATCACCTAGGTCATATCATCTCTCAAGATGGTATCCATATGGATCCATCAAAGTTAGAGGCAATAAAAGCATGGCCTAATCCAAGGAATCTGCATGAGCTAAGAAACTTTATTGGTATGTGCGCATATTATAGATGCTTCAGAGCAAAATTCTCTCAAATAGCAGGACCACTACATGACTTAACTAAGAATAACGTTAAGTATGTATGGACTGCTAAGGAGAAAAATGCTTTTGATAAGCTCAAAGAGAAGCTTACTTCCCAACTAGTGCTCATGCTTCCGGATCTCTCAAATCCATTTGAGGTCCAATGTGATTCTTGTGGTGATTGCCTTGGAGAAGTTTTTCTTCAAGAAGGGCATGCCATAGTATATGAGAGCCGAAGGCTCAATACGGATGAACGAGTCTTGGGCATTTATGAAAGAGCTTTTAGCTGTTCTACATACCCTAGACACATGGAAACACTACTTATTGGGGACACCATTTATTCTATGAACCGACCACCAAAGTCTCAAGTATTTCATGACACAAACCAAGCTTTCTGACAAAAAAATGACATGGGTAAATTTCTTTCACAATTTAATTTCCAAATTGCTCACATTGCTGGTAAGCACAATCAAGTGGCCGATGCGCTTTCACGACGGCCAAAAGTTAATGTGGTGTCTATAGCTACTCACAATGATCTATGTTCTATGATAGATGAGTATGATACTGACCTTGACTTTAGAGACATAATGTCAACCCTTGCTTTGGGGAAGAAAGAGTAACCATTTACCTTGTAGGATGGTTATCTTCTCCATGGCAATAGGCTATGTGTTACGCATTCCCTTTGTGAGAAAGTTATGTATGAATACCTTGCTCCTCCCTATGTAGGGCATAGAGGCATTCAACCTACTCTCCGAGGAGTAGAGACGTATTTCTATTGGCCTACCATGAAAGTGGACATACAAGAGTATGTTTCAAAATGTGTAGTATGCCAAAATACCAAGCATGATAGAGGAAAGCAACCTGGATTACTCTAGCCATTGTCTATCCCAAATTCACCATGGGAGAGTATATCCATGGATTTCATCTTTGGATTACTCAAGTCTATCCATGGGAATATGGGAAGATGGACAATAGTCCATAGGTTTAGTGAGCAAGCACACTTTATTCCTGCCAAAAAGACTATTAAGGCACACCAAATGGCAACTCTCTTCATATCATAGATTTTCAAACACCATGGATTACCAACATCCATCATGTCAGATAGAGATCCTAGAATGACCAGTAATTTGTAGAAAGGTCTCTTTGAAAATCTAGTAACAAGATTGAATTTCTCTTTGGCCTATTACCCACAAACAGATGACCAAAGCGAGATAGCCAATCTTACGATACTCGATCTACTACAGACTTATGTTACAGAAGTAGATCAACTCTCACAACGGGAAAAGTACTTACCTCTTGTAGAGTATGCCTACAACAATACTGTACATACTTCTATGGGAAAAGTACCTTTTGAGATCATTGAGGGAAGACCTAAAAGTCCCTTATTACTCAAAGTAATGGGAAGATCTTCGCTGCCGATGAGTATAGCCGTGACCTGCAAGAATATTTTCAAAAGATTAAGGAGGCTATATCCATCTCTCAACAAAGGCAAAAAGCTGCTGTTGAGAAGCACGGTCTTACTTATGTTTTCGAAGGCTCGATAAAGCCGAACGACGGGCAAAAATCCTATGGGCCATCAAAAGTATTATGCTAAGCTAGCAAAAAGATACTATGGTCCTTTTTAAATCTTGAAGCCTATCAATGAGATGGCTTACCAACTCAAGTTGCCCAACCATTGGCTCATACACAACGCTTTTCATGTGAGCCTACTCAAGCCCTACAAAGAAGATCCACCAAGTGAACCAATTATTGAAGACCCTCCCGTAGTTGAAGACCAAGAAGAGGTGCTACAACCCGAAGCTATTCTTCGGCATGAAGACAAGGTACTACGACATGGTAAGATTATCCAACGGTATCTTATTAAGTTCAAAAATTATCCTTTTGAAGATGCTAGATGGATGCAAGGAATACAGGTTAAGGATAGTATGAGCCTTGCCAATGCTAACAATGCTACATTAGAGTAAGCACATGTACAAATTTCTTTTAAATGACCAATGTTTTTGTCTTATAAGACTAGTTCACACTTTTTATGTGCACAAATTTAAATACTATGGATGCTTAGAATCATGTTTGTGATGACAACGTCTCTCAAACACCAAGTAGAATTTATCACTCTACTTGGGAGAATGAAATGGACTAAAGAGCAGACATGCTTCCGCAGCTATGTCTCCCAAGAACCAAATGGATTAGTCATCCATCTTCGAAAGATGTCGTAGGTTAAAAAGGAATCCTCTACCCGCTAAAACAAGATTGGCTAATGACTAAGGCTTTATCTCTTCTACCTCATAGTCGAGGACGACTATGATTTCAAGAGAGAGGTAATGTCATAAAATCTAATATCTAACCACCCCAAATGATTTTCTCATATTAAACTGATCATTTAATGTGGGAGAATAAACGGGAACAAGGGTTAGGATATAGACATGTGCTTATAGATCTATCTCAACATGGGGCCAATGGTAAAGGGGCCCAAATGAGAGATGGTCTATCAAAGAGAAAGGATAACTAAAAGAGCATAAATACATTAGGGTTAGATTAATTGAATACCTCCAATAATTAGTGTTAAAAGTCCTTTGACCTTAGGTAAGCTAGGGCTGTGCTTGAGGTGGGAACTCGGCCCAAGCTTGAGGTGCTTGTCATGCCTGTTGACTGAGATGCTTGAGATGCTTGTAGTGCTTGATGATTGAGATGCTTGAGGTGCTTGTCATGCTTGAGATTCTAGGGATGTACTTGAGGTGGGAACCTAGCCCAATCTTGAGGATCTTAAGGACCAAGCTTATGGTTAGAACTAGGCCCAAGGTTCAGGGGCTTGAGGTGGCACAAAACTCAAAGAAAATCCCTACAAGGAGGGGGTGAGCCATGCAAGAAGGGGGGGTGGTTGCTTGACCACTCTCTCTCCCAAAGGGCACCTACTTGCCCAAGAGGCAAGTAGGACACATGTCAAGCCCCTAGCTAGGTTACCCTCATGGTGTGCCTAAACCCTATTGGGTTGGCCACCCAAGGGGTCCAATGATAATTTAATGGATTTAATTAATTGATTTAGCATTTATCAAACCCTCTCTCTCAAAGGGGAAAGGGGGACACTTGTCCCAAGGCTACCCTTGTTGCTTGGTATGACTCTTGTTGTGATTGGCTAGTAGTCCTGGAGGGTCCAATGAGCTTCAAGAATGAGCAACAAGGGGGGGGGGGGGGGGGGTCGACCAAAGCAAGTAGGGGGCCTACTTGAGGGGTATACTCTCCCACACACACTCACACACAATCTCATTGTGTGAAGTGCAAAGTGCAAGAGCTCTCTCTCCTTATCCAAGCAAGTAGAGCGGTTGAGAGCCTACACCAACACTCTTGGCTATGGAATGCAAATCCAACGAAGAGCCATGCTTCAATGCTTAAGCTTGCCATCTTCTCCATATGCATTACTATGCTATTATGTATGCTAGCAAGAAGAGTGATGATAAGTGAAGAACTAATTATTTCTCCTATGAAATGTTTCTTCTTCCTCTTCCCTACCCACAGTCCTTGCTAGCTCTCTCCACCTTCAAAGGTGTTTGAGGTCTTGGGACTGAGGCTTCGATAGTTAATGCTTTCCACAAATTTTATGTTATGCTCGTGATGCATGAAGTTTTCCATCTTCATTGCATCACCTAGGTCACAATGAACACAAAGATTGTATTGTAACAAGTGTCTCTTGATGTGAGAAACTATAGTACAAATGCCTATTGGAGAGGGGACCCCAGTTCCACATAAATCCGGTCCTCAATTGTTGTCATGTTCTCTCTAAACTCTCTCTCTTGAAAAATTATTGTTCATGCCAATTTAACTAAATGCTACACTTATGTTGCTACCATCAATTATGTTCACCCGCTATGCTCACAAAGTAATTTCACAAAAGTACTCTCTCTAATTTTTGCTACTCTCAAGTTCATAGGCCAATTCCATTACAAGTGGAGAGTGCAGATTTGTAGACTGATCAAGATCACGAACCAAATACTGCAGCTTATAGTGGAATCCTCCAAGATCCTTGAGAAAGAACTAGCAAATAAAGCATCTTGTCAACCTCAGTTTAGAGATATGGTTGAAATCCTATATAAGGCCATAATAAAGTGCAATAAGACACTACCTCAGGGATGGATGCATACTGCATTCTATTGTCACAAGCTAGATAGAGCCAGACTCACCAAAATAAATTATCTTTTAAACCTTAGTTCAGAGAAATGGCTAAAATCTTGTTGAGGTGAGAATAAAATGCAATCGGCCACTACCTCAGGGATGGATGCATACTGAATCCTATTGTCACAAGCTAGCTAGAGCTAGACTCACCAGGGGCAAACACACACTTTATGATCCAGACACCAAAACCTGGAACCCACTTACACCACATGAATTTGAAATGAAGATAGTAAAAAAAGACTAGCTGAAGCAAGAGGCAATGTATTGTCTAATTTAGAAGGAGAACATTGTCCTGGTCCAAGAGCCTGAGAAACCATTCAACGTTCTACACAAACCTCCAACGAAGAAGGTGCCAGACAAGAAGAGGGTCAGATGGATTGATAAAGGATAAATGCTTAATTCTTTTGGAAAATTTTGGTCTATACAAAAATTCAAGAAAGGGGGATGTATGTAGATGGCGGGAACGACCCTTAGCAGGTGGTTGGACATGCGACAGGACTGGAAGCTTCCAAAAATAATAACTATGGATAGTTACCACAGTAACTGATACAATGCACAAGCAGTCAAGACCCAAACCAAAGCCTATAAATAGGGGTCCATTACATCATTTTGAGGGACAACTTCTTGGTGGAATTTCAGTCTTGGATGGAGTTCATTCCTTGTATCTTACTTCTTGGAGCTACATGCTCTTGTAACTCAAATACACATTGAGCTTACATCTCAACATTGTACTTGTTCTGATCTAAATACAAACTCCCAGTTTTAGTTCCGAGTCTCAATGTCTATTTCCATTTCTAGTACCCGTGTTCAATATCATTTTTAGTTTCAGTCTTGTCCTTCAGTCTGTCTTGTTTGAATTTTTGACTGATCTGAAGTAACTCTAACTACCAACATAGAATAGCTGATTGAAAGTGTCTAGCTCATTCCAAGATGCATATTGAGCATTGGGTTTGCTCTCTACTTATGCATATGGTTATGCATTTTATGCTCTTGTCAGATCTATTTATCCCAAGTTTTGGTGTTCCTTGCTTACAAATGATACCACTTGTGCTTGCAATATCTCTTCGTGCTTGCTTTTGCATTGTTTCTATTTGGTTCCTTGCTTACAATGCTATTGCTTGTGTTTGCATCATCTCTTTGCACTTTCTTTATGCATGGTTTTTTCTTGGTTTAGTACAGGGTTTTGGACACTTCTTTTGTGCATTTCTTTCATAGAGCTACATTGAGCTACATGTTTCATATGAATTGATCATAGTCATGATTGTGTAGTGGTCAAGGAGATCTCCCACTTTGGAATCTTTAATGTGGTTTATGGTTGATATTTTGATTGAAATTTTGCTTAGTTTACAAGGGAGACTCTGCTGGCAGATTTCTCCCATGATTTCTTATCATATACCTTTTGATGCATATGGAGATTTTGGTTTCTTGACATCCATTTAGCAAATAGTTGTGACGTTTCAGAGTCTATTTTAGAGATGAATCGTGAGAGATGGTGGTCTTGTTCATATCAATACATGTGTTGTTGGCATTGTGGTCACACATGACACATTATGCATCGTTGCTTTTGATGTATGAGGCAGCCATAGTGATGTATGCAAGATACAAAGATGGTTTTGATACATGCTAGAGATGTGGCTTAATATTCCATTTATGGTGTTGTCATGTTTACCTCTAGAGTTTCTCATGCTTACATGTCTAGCATATGTGACATTTCTTCTCGTTGGTTTCTAGATGAGGATGCAATCTTCCACAATGCACTTGGTTGGGGCATTTCTAGATGAGGATGCAATCTTCCACAGTGCACTTGGTTGGGGCATTTGACATTGCAAGAGTAGAAGATGTAATGCTTGTCATTACCTAGTGGTGCATCTTTCATGCTACTACATGTGCATTACGTTCTTGAGCTTGCACATAGCACGAGATGTATGCTTGTCATTACCTAGTGGTGCATCTTTTTTGCTACAACATGTGAATTATGTTCTTGAGATCGTAGAGAGTTTGATCTTAGTGAGACAACTAGTAGACTGTGGTTGTCATGTACTGCTTCAAGAGAAGTCTTTTGAAATGCGTTGCAGATCTCTTGTGGTTATGAGAGGAGCTAGATATGGCTTTGCTGCCCCTTTGGATGTATCTAAGGTTTGAGATGGTTTGGTCTTGATTACATCATTTACATGTGGTATGCAAGAGATGAGACCTGTTTCATTCACCAGTGAGCTCTAGTATGCTCATGAGACAAAGTATATAGTTGTGCAAGACATATGAGTGGACTTTGCAAAGGCGGAGGAGGTGAAGCGAGATCCCTACAATTAGGGATAGTAGGTTTTGTCAGAATCTATGCAAACAAAGGTAGAAGTGGAGCAATATTTGTATCGAATGAGACACAATGGGTGTTGTCAGAGCCTGTGCGGATAGACCTAGAGCGAGCGTGCTCCTTGGAGACACACACTGAGATGAGAACATGGAGTTCTCTGATATTCTCATGCTAGAGGCTAATGAGTTGATGCCAGGACACATAGTTCACCTATGGATGAGAGGGACATAGCCATCCTAGTGTCGGTGAGGACACATCCATATGTGATGATGAGTATTCCTGATGATACAAAGTATGCAGATAGTGCTAGGAGCTTACTAGAGTCAAATTTGCACAGATTTTATCAACATTCAAGTGTCTCATGTATGACCTACTAATGTCGAGGCCTGACTACATTAGAAGCATTTGCAACAAGGGTTGTCAGTCATACAATGACTGACACTAGCATGATGCATTGTGCAGCTATGCAGACCATATAGAGATAGATGTCATCCAAGATTTTCATGCAAGCTCTAGCATGCATTCACAAGCTCACCTATCATTAGAGCTAATATGACTACATATAGATTAAGTGAGTGAGCCAGTGGGGATATGTTGAGAGAGTCTCACCTATTTTATTGTGCATATTAGTAGCTTAGCTAGCAGAAATCACTTATTGCCAAATTTTCCTTCAAGTGGGAGGTTGTTGGGGGGGTTAAAGACGGATGTACCTTTACCATGTGTTGGACATTATATCTACCCACCCACTCTTCTCCTTATTCATTGTACACATACAAGGAATAAGAAGCACTCTCATACACTTATGCTGAGAGGTTTCTCCACCACTATGTGTTCCCCCCCCCCCCCCCTCTCTCTCTCTCTCTCTCTCTTTGCACATGCATCAATCCCGTGGACCCCTCAATCTGTCCCCAAGAAAACCTTTGAGTGCTTATAATTTTCTTGTCCAGACTCCAATCAACGAGCTATAAAGACATGCTTGGAGATCACCTCAAGCACTACATAATCAGCCCATAAACACATACTTTGGAAACTTGCAAGAATCCTGGCTCACACGCATCTCAAAACACACTTTATGGCCCCAAAGTCCACACTTTGGCATACATAGTTGTCTACCATTGCCTGGATTCACGGCCCATCACTGCATAGATAGCACATACACTTTAAGAAAGAATAAATTGTAGAGAAACACGACATCCACCCCCTCTAAAATTGCACATCCTTTGGCATGTGACAACCGTCTTCAATCTTCATCACCAAAGAAATCTTCAGATGCATTCTTTAATGCATGGGCTTGTGCCCCCACAATTCTAGGCCCCTTTTGTCATGCATGCCACCTTCTTTAAGGATGAGTCCTACCAAGCACCGAGCAAGATTTACCGAGCAAACACAAAAACCGAGCGATATCTAGGGAAAATACACACACACACACACACACACACACACACACACACACACACACACACACACCCCACAGGAGAAGGAATTATTTGTTTCCATTTTCAAGTCATGATTATGGTTTGAACATTGTACCATGGATCTCGCACCATCCTTAGCCGCAACCTCAATGTACACTCACAAGGAAAAAATCAACACATCAAAGTAAATAAGCGGGCTTCAAATAGTGATTTGCTTTTGCAAATCATTCTAAACCACATCAATAGTTGGCTAATTGCTATCAAATATAGAAATCAACATACATAGCTTGCAAAAGTAAAATCTAAGTAAGGGGAGACACTCAAAAAATGACATGTCCATGACCAAAAGAAATGGAATGCTCATAAATGATTGAACGGGTTCCTAGCGGGAGGTCTATTCTCCTCATCCACTACATTTGCAAAACTCATGCCTCTCTCCTATCGTGCCCTCTAAACTAGGGATGAAGAAGAAGCAACACAAATATCAAAATCAAAGCGTCGTCTCACTATCCAATGTTGCACAAGCACGTCTTGAAGAGAGACATGCTCTGAGAACAACAACAGTCCCACAACCAAAATTCAAATAAAGAACCTTTGGCCTACACAAAAGCTCCACACAAGTCTAGCAATGAAAGAAGGGCTACATTGCGTGTATCCTCTCCATGCAAGCCCATACTCCATAGTTGTGTAAGCGAACTCTGGTAAGTAGTGTCGCATGATGGTATCTGTAGGAGTCATGTCCATTGCCCGAAAAAATGGCATGCTCCCATCAAGGTATAGTGGAGGTCGTGCACCACGCCTATGAATGAAGAACAACATTGAACTATCACACTACACAGAAACATGAAAACACTTAGAATGGAATATTTTAATTATTCCATACACAAGCTCTATGTGCCAATAGCGTCTGTCAATTATAAACGACAATGAAATTACTAAACCATGGGTTCATTTTCACACCGTAGCCAGCCCTACAATTTTCTTCCTTAAGGGAGACAAGATGGGTATTAAAAGCACACTCGTAAGTTTTTGTAGCAAATTATCTTTGGATTTTGAAAAATCCCGCCTATATATCTATTTTAGACAAATATTAATCACTAAGATTTAGCAACCTCATAATGAGACACCGATCATTTACATCACAATGAATTTGATGCAATTCGTCTCAAGCATGAGAAAAGGAGAAATCCATGGAAATAATCTCAAGGGTTTACATTACTAATGACAACAACGTCTAGAGTCACAACACTCCATGCGCTTGACAACCCATCTCCCAAAATCCCATGCAATTCAACCCGAGCATATTTACTTCTTTGTGCACCCAAAAAGTTGGTCGTTATTAATAACCATGGCAACTTCAATGTTCGGGAAAAGTGTGCCTTGGCTTAGCCTTGAGCCAATTGAAAAATCAAAATAACATGTTGAAGGGAGGGGGGAAAGAAGAAAATCCGATTGGAAAATTCAAGTAAATAGAGTTAAATTGTAAAAAAAACCATATATTTTGAAAAAATTCCTTCTTGAATCTACCCTAAAGGAAATTTTGTATGCTTGTGAAATTGATTTTTTTGAACATTGATGGGAAGTCGCTATGCTCTATATTTAGGACACACTCCTTAACCATTGCACGTCACCACGAAATCCATTAAGATATAGTCCCAATTATGGTGCCCATATGCTCTTCTTATTCCATTTAATTTCAAGCTCAATCCGGACAGGACCCTTAAGCATTCCGCGTTGGTGCAGAGGCTAATCCGATAAGGTCCCAAGAGTGCTCCATTTTAATTGCTTGTCATCCCATATCGTCAAACTTCCCAATCCATTGCATTTCCTATCTATCTGGACAAGGCCATTGAGCATACCGTGTCAGCGCGGAACTAGTTATGGCATGATCCCATTTTACAAAAAAGAGCTAAAGATTTCACAGTAAATCAAAATAGAGCTAATAATTTCCCAATAAACATCACATATATTCCTTTATCTACCACACCTAGGCCTTTCTTCATGCTTTGACATGCTCAAGAGTCAATACGAATCCAAAACAAAAAGAGCATTGAAGTGCGTGAGCTGATTCCGCCAAGCCAAGCTACTGTTGGGTTCTCTTTTCATGTGTTGTTGATGTTCCTATTCAATGTTTGACTATAGAAAAATGGGATTGTACCCTAAACTGTACCGTGCGAGCACGAGAGAAGTTAGGGAAGTGTCCCATGAAAGATGCACCGACGCGGTATCGATTAGGGCCAAGTCCCACTTGATGTTTAGTTTGCTTCTTTGCTCCTAAGGCACTGCTAATTTGGTTTGTTTAATTGATGAATTTATGAATGAGCACACTTTCCTTAAACCATACACTCCTATTCTAAATTTGAACGTTGGCTCTGTGTTGTGTGCATGCTTACACTTATTTGTTTAATACAAAATGTTGATTTTAATAGCACATTTTCTGTCCTTAAACCTCCTGCGTCGGCGCGGTACTAGTTAGGGGTGGGTCCCGACATTTTGTTTAATACAAAATATTGATTTTAATAGCATGTTTTCTGCCCTTAAATCTCCCGCGTCGGCACGGTACTAGATAGGGGTGGTCTCAACGTTATTAAAGGGACAAACACTTTGCATGCACTTTAGCTTCATGTCTTTGGCCCTTATGGTCCCGCGCCAACGCAGTATGGACTAGCGCTGAGCAAGTTATACAAGAAGCAACTACTTCAGCTCCCCATCTATAACCCGTCCTTCAGCCTGACCCCATTTGGAGCTACTGCAGCTTGCGGCCCGAATGAGAGAGACTAAGAGTAAAAAAATGTTAATTTCGATACGTTTTCTGCCCTTAACTCTCCCGCGTGGGCGCGGTACTAGTTAGGGGCAGGTCCCGGTGTTATTAAAGAGAGAGAATGAGACAGGCGGGGAGCTGTGCCCACCTCTGTAATTTTCTTTTCATAGCTTTTCCCTACAAGAAGTTTCATTTGCGTGCCATCCCTAGACTAGTGGGTGTGTCACCGTGTGTGTGTGACGGAAGGAGGGACAGAGAGGACTCCGCAGTCTGAAGAGAGAGAGCAACTGGACGAAGTGGCAGAAGATGCATGCACAGGTAAAGAGAACTGTTGAGTTTTGACTCCTATTGGAGCGTGTACAAAGCTACGCGAGTCTGCACTCTGCAACATGGGAAGAGACCCTCTTGCGTTTGTCTGCGCCACCTGGTCACCTGGTGTAGTAAGAGCTGCCCGTGGTTGGTGAAAGCCTCGCGACGCTTGATGCATGCCCAGGAAATATCATTCAGCAATCTCTCTCTCTCATTCAGTTGTACTAATAGGAAATCTAGGCCGAGCTGAGGCGAGGGGAAGCTAAGCTGCTCAGTGTTCCGTGCTCTGCATGCCTTATGGTTTTTCGACTCCAAGACTCTGAGCTGGTCGGGCACGTGATCATTGCGACCTTTTGCATGAACATTTTTATCCAAGATCTGGACCTAAAGGTCCCGCGCTATGTCTTTGTTGGATTAACGATGCAAAAAGAAAAATCCACATGGCGGAGCGCACACCTTCTTGGCAGATACAGCTAGCGCCATTTGTTCCCTATAATGCCGGGACATGCCCCTAACTGGTACCGCGTCGGCGCGGGAGGGTAAAGGGCAGAACACGTGCTGTGAGGCTTATGAAAATTTATGTTGTGTATTATACAAATTATGAAAATTAATGTTGTGTATTAAACAAATTAGACATTTTGGCATGTTGCAAGAAATTTACCCTGTTTATTG
The DNA here is from genome assembly GCF_014529385.1 of Adiantum capillus-veneris. Lineage (NCBI taxonomy): Eukaryota > Viridiplantae > Streptophyta > Polypodiopsida > Polypodiales > Pteridaceae > Adiantum > Adiantum capillus-veneris. Next base: position 59,974,114 of record NC_140950.1, read on the forward strand.
CCAATTACAGACGGTGTATGACCTTTTCTTCATGCTCTCAATCGGCATTTTTAAGTTCTCTCCGTCTTCAAAAGGCCAAAATGAACTATGAGACCAAAGTGATACAATCTTGGTTGATCTAATACAATGTCTGGTAAAGCGAAAAACTAAAATCATCATCATCATCATCAATGCTCGAGGATGTCTAGCATCAAGAGTCGTTCAAGAAAGTATTGGATCGGCCTTTGAAGTTTTCTATGAAGCTTTCTCATCTTATTGCCGAGTCCTTGCTCTAAAGAAGTCAATGATCGGCCTCTATGAATGTCTCTCACTATCTAATCTCCTCAAGAAACTCTCTCTGTGCCTACGTAGCTGTACCAAAAACAACCTGAGGCATCTCTAATCCTGATATCTCATGACTCTAGCCAACGGTCCAAAGCGCTCTCTGAATAGACAATGAAAGTGGCCTCGTATTTCATAGTAGACTAGACAATGACAAATGTGACGTAACTCTGTCTCTGGGTCTATATGAAACAACTGGCAAGTCCTGGCCTCTATTGGTACTCTCCTAAATCTGCCTGTCTCAATATCTAATTGATGCGATGATGTGCGCATCTGACCAATAGCCCATCGTATCCCATAGGATAAATGAGTGTCCATAACTAGTCCAGTCTGATCACATATTCATCCTTTTTTAGTCGGAGAAGATGTTCTCTATGAAAAGACATCTTTGTGCCCAACTCTTGTGCCTGCTGTATCCAAGTGCTCCTCGTATCTAGCTAAATTAGATCCTGATGTATGAGTCTAGTGATCTTCGTTCGTGTGGGAGATAGAGAGAGTCCATCCACACACACACACACACACACACAAAGTTTAAAGAATATTTGATTTATTTCATTACCTTGCATGTTTAAGATAAAACATGCAATTCTCATGCATGTCTTCTCAATGCACCCCCAATGTATGTACAACTCTGACCTCTTTAGCTAGCATGACGACACGAGATGCTCATCTTGGAAGCGATAAGCCACAATTTTAATTCTCCAATAGTGGCAAGATATGTGGGCCCATTAAATAAAAGTGACAATTTCCAATGGTTTTGTGTCGTTCTTCTCGTACGTACAAGCATGGCCGACGTAGTTGGCATGGCGACATGAGTTGCTCATCTTGGAATCTGTAAGCCACAAATTCAATTATCCAAGAGTGACAAGAAATATGGGCCCATTAAATAGAAGTGCCAATTGCCAAAGTTTTTGCTGCCACAAAACAGAGTTGTTATTGTCACTACACTTGTTTAAATTGTACCACATAGCAAGCACAATGCTTCTGCCTCTCGGAGTCTCTAGCTAGAGAAGAAGGTGCCTCGAATGGTTTGGGCAATTAGACGCACAAAGTTTGATAGAAAAATGACGTGTTTTGGTGTTCTTTCAGATACAACAATTCAGATAATGTGCAAAATGGTGTTTTTGCACCATGTTTTTGGGGAAGGATGTCAAACCAAGAGGAATTATGGAGGGGTTCATATGGTTTTACAACAATATTAACACTCATGATTTAAATATTGATGAGATGATTATTGGACCCCCTGGGCCAAACCCAAGGATGTATGTTGTGGAAGAGGGAACCTTCCTACTTTCATGGGAGGTTGAGTTGTTAAAAAAAAATGGATTTGTGCTACAAGGCAATACTTTGATAGCACAAATGAACAGCTATTGAGCAATGTGGAGCACAACCTAGCTCTTTTTGTGCTAAATTCAAAGATGAAAAGCATGCTATATTGATTTTAAAATTAACCAAAGACTTCAATGGAAGGATCACATTGAGTCGAAGCATGCATGCAAAACTAGTGAGAGAGGTTATTTTGGTACCTAATGTGTCGCATGTTTTTATTGTTAGCACTTGAGGATGTTTTTAAAAGGGGGTGACAGATGCTATGACCATTGCAAACTTCCCTCGATGTACTTGTGAGGATTTCCCAAAAAAGACAATCGATGCCTCACATGTGTGCCTTGCAAACACATGAACTTGTGTATTTTCATGTCCTTGGGTTTAACTCTATAGCTCATGATTTTATGCATTAGGATACACTAACAAAACTGGAGTTGTTCTAGGTATTGGGTGGGGTCAGAGTTTCAGCCTAGCCTCAAATTTACAAGGCTAAGGTTTATGGTCCATTTTAGATTGGCCATTTTTTGGATTCCTTGCAATTGCCATTGGAGGAGGGGTGACTAGAGTTTTGATAGATTATGCTATATAATCCAACACAGATTTATATTGTAGCAACAATCACCTTCGTATGCTCAAGTTTTCAATCCTCTACGGATTGACCATTTTGTTGGACTGTCTATACTTGATAGTATGGCAAGGCTTAATAAAAAAAAGAAAATTTGTGTTACAATTCTCTTTACTTTCGCTCAAAAAATGACACGCTCGGTTTTTTTTGCTCGGTGTATGGATTTCCTCTTTAAGGACCTCAAACTCCTTGAATCCTCTTGCTAGCCAAATCATTGTTGCCTTGAATGAACTCAAAAAAAGAGGGCTTGATAAGCAGCTTGATAACCTTATTCTAAGAGTTTGATGCAACATTTCCATGGTGGGCCACTGCGACATTGCTTCCCTTGACTCTCGTGATGATATCTACAAAGAATATCTTGCTAAGTATCTCCATCCTCCAAATTGTGGATCAAAGAAGACCTTAAAAAAGCCTCAAAAAAGCCTTGAATGACCTTTGCAAAAGTAATAAAATAAGGCCATACTTAAAGGCTATCAACACTCCAAAATTAGATCTAAATTGCAATGAATTTCAATTCTTGGATGCGACGATGGGCTGCAACTCATGCACATTTGCCAGCTCACATGTGGAGCTAAGGAGGTAAGTATCGACAAGTTGTGCATGGACCCTTACATAAAGAGCTAAGGAGGTAACAAACAACGTGTCACGTCTCTTGCAAGTGGCTATGGATCACAAATTGTGAGTTGTCACCAACCCCACATACACAAACCCTCCCCCTCACACACACATATGACACACAAGGCAAAGCCTTTGTGAATAGATCTACAAGGTTATTCTATGTCGACACATAAACCAAGTTGATCTCTCTTGCTGAGAGTCTCTTCTTGACATAGTGATAATACACCTCAATGTGCTTTATGCCAGCATGAAAAATTGGGTTCCTTGCAACTGTCAATGCACTCTGATCGTCAATGTAGATGACGTTTGCAGTGTCTTGTCCAATGTAGATGATGTTGGCAATGTCTTATCCAATACCCAAATTAGCCATAAGAGGTATGTGCCATACACACTCAACCGTAGCTGTGAAGACTACCTTGTGCTCACCTTCACAATTCAAAGTGTCCGTAGTAGGTTACTTCTTTCTCAACCATGATATGCATGAACTACTGAGCATAAACAAAAACTACTTGTGGACACTCATGTGTCATAACAACCAACTCAACTTGAGTCCGAAAAAGCATGCCAATTTGGTGACAATGATCTCTCCTTGAGATAAAACAACCCAAGATGTAAAGTGTCACTTAAGTAGTGAAAGATCCTTTTAACACAATCCTAATGCTTAGACGTTGGGCTATGCATAAATTTGATGACATGTGAGACTGCAAACTGAATATCGGGCTTCATTTTGCATAAATAAGGCATCCAATAGCATCTTGATAAAGAGTGACATCAACAAGATCTCCAACATCATGAAGACTCAATTTCAAACCTGTTTCTAGTGGAGTAGCAATAGATTTGCAGTCCTAAATTCAAATTTACATAGTAATGTTTCAATTAGAGTAGCAATAGGTTTGCTCCTCAAGTCCAAACTTACATAGTAATGTCTCTATGTATCTTGCTTGACACAAAGAAATACCTTTATCACACTGCTTAAATTGTATGCCCAAGTAATGATGCAAAAACCCCAAGTATTTCATCTTGAAAGTGGCATCCAATTCAGCCTTGTATTCAACAATGTGCATACCAGTACCAGCAAATCTCCGACATATAAAACGACGATGAGATATACATCACCCTCACATTTGACATACAAACTGTTTTCAGTTGGACTGTTACGAATGCCTTGTTGAACCAAATGAATGTTAGCCCTCTCATTCCAAGCACGAGGAGATTGCTTCTACCCATACAAAAATTGACTTGGATTTAAATACTTTTATTTCTTATCCTTTCTTCACAAAACTGTGAGGCTACGTTACATATACTTCCTCAAATATATCACCATTCAAGAAAGCAGTAACAATGTTTGATCGATGTACATTCCATCCAAAATAAGTTGCCAATGCACATAGAAAATGAACAGTAGTCATACAACAAGTGGGAGAAAAAGTCTCTTCATAGTCAATGTCTTTTTAAGTTGAAGAAATTCAAAGAGGAAGCAAAAAGAAGATCATCTTTCTTACCTATGATGGAACCTTGGAGCAACTGACAAAGTATTGGCCTTGATCTAGCAATTTGACACGGCTTTTGGGAATGAAGATTTCTCGGACTCTTCAAAGCTCAGTAATGTTTCTATGGATTTCCAAAATTTAGCCCATCAATGTCACCAAGCTTAGGTAGTTATGGGTAGTAGGCCAAGGGCCGGGGCACTCATGCGGTTGAGGGGGGCTATATTTGGTAGGCCAAGGGCTTATCTATAGCATGGTTGGGTGGAGAGTTGCATGCAACAGTTCCCAGTCTCCTCATATTGGTATTAGAGCTCATGTAGAACTTTGAAGAGTGGAAGCAAGTAATCAAAGCCATCCCAATTACGATGTCAACCAATCCATAATATGTAACTCTTTAAGTCACTTTCTTATGTAAGGGGTTGTGCATCTTTGAATCATGAGTTATGACCCCTTAAAGCACCTAACACGCTTGAGGATAATTGCATATTAATTTCTACGTTATATAGCACATCCACTCATAATTGTGAGTATGAAAAAAATAAGGATTTGTTGATGATAATATATCTTAACTCTCTCTTTTGAGGAGAATATTGCAAAAAAAAGGAAGAAGGGGTCCCTACGAGGCTCTTAAATGGAAACAAGTGTGGAACGTGTCCTTTGGGGGGAGAGAGAGAGAGAGAGAGAGAGAGAGAGAGAGTTACAAAATCTATGAAGAAGGAAAAAGTCTAGAGTAACTTGTGGGTAGAGTACTGCTGGAGGATGATCTGCCAATCAGCTCATGGAAGCACCACCCTCTCCTCAGTCCCCTTGGTTCTAAAAATTTAGGGAGTGGAGGCGTTGGGCCTGCTGCTCACTACATTAAAGCTTTAGCAACGATGAAGAAGCTAGTCAGGAAATTCAAAAATGTGTCTCAATTGTATGTTTTATAGGTGGAGGCAAAGTGCATTTTGTGCCACGATTATGTGGCATGTGTTTTTCTAACACAAATCTGATGCGATTCCAAGAGGGGCGAATTATGAGAATCTACTTTAAGAGCAGACATGTAATCTAACAAAGGCCATTTATAATTATGTCAAACAGTGGAAGGGAAAAAGGTGGAAGATGCCATACATGTAGAAAACACTTGGACTACAAGAGACGAAGATTTGATTAAGTACAGGATATCTTTCATTGTAGATACGCATATTTGAAAATGGCCAATCCGAGTGTGAAAATCCAAAGGGAATCTTCAAATAGCTCGTTAACATTTCACACTTCTAGAGGACGCAAAACTTTGAGAAATGTGGCTCCCACGTTTTGGAGACTTTGTAAAAGCTTCTTTTTCCAAACTCACAATTTAAATTGTGAGTGATAATTGAATAAAAGATAAAAAAGATACATAGGAAGCCATGCTCTATCCGAGCCATTACATCTACCAACAAACCATAGCTCAGCCACCCTGTATGCTTGTTACATCGGCTGATAAATGGCGCCATCTTGAGACCATTACCACCAAAGAGGAACTTAAGCTGACTTGAGGTTGCCACTAAGAAGTTAGCCCTCAACACTAAATACCACGAGGTATTTAATGAAGTTGAGTGGTGGCATCTATGGTGGAGATAGGCGCACGGGAATCTCGAGACGGACAAATGCTTCAAAAAAATCAATCGTGGGTTGCAAGCCCCCATATAGGAATCGTGGATGCCACCTCTCAAGGGTAATGCCCTATCCACTACACCCGCGTGCATTCATGACCTAGTGGGCAATTCATACATATTTAAGTAAACTTGGGATGAACGATCTTTTCACCCTTCCCTGTTGCCGAGTTTTCTAACTCTTTGCTAATCTCACAATCAGACGGTCCGATAGGCTCGACTGGTTCCTCTTGACAGACCTTTACAGACCCGATCTTACCCGCTACAGTTTCAAAGAACCTTGCCCAGCAAGGTGGCAATGGAATCCACAAAGTCACTTAGCCAAAGTGGGAAACCCTCGAACATAATGCACACCAAGCAGAATTCCATAAGCTCTTCATTAGGAAAAACTCTGGCATCCAAGGCATAGCATAAGCGAAGTGCTATGCCCCCCAAATGCCCCCTCATCACAAGCTCCTAAACATTTTGTTCGGACGCACATCTTGCCACATAGAATCCTTTCCCCAACATTGTAAACTGGCAAATCCCGTTTCTGCTATTAGTTGTCGTTGCTACCCACTCCCACAGGCTTTGAGTCGTCATTCGATGGCCCATAAAGTAAAGCACCACTAAGTGAGCACAACAGGCCTATAGGATTTGTAGTGCAATTTCTGGGTTGAACTCTGTCAACTGCATGTATTCGTCATTTGCTTCATTCTGACTTAGTCTGATGGCCCCACACAAGATTTCCTCGGTCACTGTGCGAGCTCTAAAGCGATACGATTTTTGAATATTTTCTTGATTGATGGTGGTAGCACATGACTCAGAGACCTACGAGCTCCAAAGTGATACGGCTTCCAAATCTTTTCTTGATTGATGGTGCTAGCATATGACTCAAAGACCCTCTTCCTCCCTTCAGTGGAAAAAACGAAGCTCAAGTCCTACCAGGCAGGATTTGATGGCCCTTCCTCTGTGCCAACTTGATTTAATGCATCGAGGTCCATCCTAGTATCGACGAGGAGACCCAATGGGAGAGGTGGAAACTCCCCTCCTAATTCTTCATTTTCCTTCTCTCTCTATTATTTTTGTTGAAGGTTGATCATGATTGTGAGCAGCCTTAGGATCGCGATCCTAGAGAACAATTCATAAATAATGTGGCCAATCTTTTAGTATAACCATTGGAAACCGAGACCTCACCCAATGAGGTGACACTAAGCAACACAGTCGCACCCACCAACGGTGATGGATTCGTGATCAACCGGATGGATCGTGACCAGAGGACCACCTCTCACCTTTGTAGGGCACAACAACCGGCATTGATAGTCCATAGGGAGGATCTTGCAAGGTCCACCACTAAGAGAACAATGCCGACACTCATCATGTTAACTCAACCTCCCCAGCCCCTGTCTTGCTCTCAGAAGCCGCAAAGCAGTGCCAACCCCCGAGCTTACCACACAGCTCACCCCTCCCTTATGTCGACCACACATGTCACAACATTGCCAGCACCTCACTTCTCCTAGAACTCGCCATCGCTGCTCCCATCTTTAATTTAGAGTTTATGTTTAGTCATGAAACTAGTAGGTGTGCCTTTTTTTTGCAAAACTCACAATGATGAGTGTAATATATTAGAATAACCATAGATTTACAAATGGAAGCCATGCTTATACCGAGCCATGGCATCTCCCAAACACCACAAAACCATTTGCGTTACATCAGCTGAGAGGGGAGCCACCCCACCACAAACATAGGGCTACCAAAACAAAGCATTAGGAAGAGAATAGGGTCTACGAGGGCCTCTTTATTTGAAAGTTTAAGGGAGTCAAAACTCTAATGTTAAGAAAGAAATCAAAGGACAACTTTTAAATTCAAAGAGGCAAAAGGCTAGTTTATTTGAGTTCAAATTTCCCCCCAAAATGAAATTTAAAATCTAGCGGGCAAAACCATATCATGTAGCAAAAAGGCAATGTGCTTCAATCGGGCTTAAAAGACCTAAGGTTCAGCTCCATTAAGACTTCCATAGGCTAAGGTTCCAAAAATTAAACCTTTTATCCAATGGCCAAAGCATAGGGGAATTGGATGGTCATGGGGAATACTAAAAAGTCTTCTTACATCCCTAGGAAGACGGAGGCGAGCCCCTTTTGTAGGGGATGAGAGAGAAACACACACACACACACACTCCAATGCTTTCCCTTTACACAAAGGGAATACTGGACACATGTCAAGCTCCGAGGCCAATTGCCCCCAACCTTCCCTCAAATCCTATTGGATGGTCATAGAGGTGGACCAATGAGAATTAGGCTAGAGTAAATTTAGTCTAATCAATTTAATAATGCTTGATAAAAGAACCAATAGAAATTAAGCTCCTTAGAAGACTATTGAACAGTCTACCAAGGGATCCAATGAGCATTCAACAGCCCAATGGTTTGCATGATTCCTATTGGCCAGAAGACTAAGAGGTCCAATGAGAGTTTAATTGAATTATTTAAATACCTAAAACTCTTACTAAAGGGGAAAGAGGGACACTTGTCACAAGGCTCTCCATTTGACCTCTAATTTCCTATTGGCTAAGCTTGGCATGAGCTAATGAGGGGCCATGAGGAGGAAATAGCAAGAGGGGTCGACCAAGAGAGAGAGAGGGGGGGCTGATTTTGCAAGCCATTATGGCACACACACTCACACAAACTCATGTGTGAAGTAAAGAAGACTATCTCCTTCTCAAGCTTTAATGGAAAGCTCATCGTCTTCTCCAAGCTTGTGAGAAGGGAGGCCTACACCAACTACTCTTGGCTTTCTGATGCAAATCCAACCAAGAGCCAAGCTCCAATGCATGCTCATCTCCTCTACCATGCTAATTACTAAGCTATGCTAAGCTATTAAGAGTGATTATGTGAGGAGAAATACTTATTTCTCGTAGGATACCTCTTCTTCCTCTCAATCTATCCTCATTCCTTGCTAGCTCTCACCATTTTTGAAGGTGTGTGAGGTCTTGGGACTGAGGCTTGGGACACTAGGTGTGATTTTCAAGCATAAATTGGTGCATGAAGCTTCCATCTTCATTGCACCAATGAGTTTTGTCAAGGAGCACAAGAATTGTATTGTACAAAAGTCTCCTTTGATGGGAGAATCTATAATACAAAGCCTTTATGGAGGGGGGACCAGCTCCATGTAAATCCAGTCCTCAACTGTTGTCAATTGTTCTATTTCTCTCTCTTTTCAAGTAGTGTCAATGCCAAATTAGCTAGGTGTAAATTGCTATGTTGCTTTCTCAATTAAGTACTCTCTCTATGCTTGTTAGGAACTTGTTCTTAATAAAATGCTCACTATGTTATCAATTTTTGCTACACACAAGTTACTAGTGCATTAAATGTTACAACTTGGATTGCTGACATGAGCCTGATGGGACAAGTTTCCCACAAATCTCCCCTTCTCTTGAAGTAATCACACTTTTTGCATTCAATGGTTGTGTGGTCATTGACTCGACAATGCATGCCCCACCTATCCTCTCATGGCATACTTCCCTTTCTACCCACTGCTCTTGCAAAGGCTTGTAGTTGCTTATTAAGTTTTCTCAATTCTTCCTTCAATACATCTGGCACTTGAGATTTTTAGTACATCTTTAGTTTTGACCTTAGCTTTTTAGTTTTGACCTTAGCTTTCCCTTCTTCTTCAGAGCTTTTTAATTCTACTAGCTAATATGATCTCCAATGGATAAATTGATAAACCCCTTTTAAAATATTATTAGTAAATCTCCATGTTTGAAGGAAGCAAGAAAATAAAAAATATTAAAAATAAAATAGGATCACATCCATTCTAACACCATGCTAGATTTTAGAGGACGCAAGAGACTATTAAAAGTCAAAATTTCTCAGGTGATCACCCATGTAAGTAGTGTTCCGGTTTGAGCACGCCTAACTACCAGATAACTTACCATTGAGTTAAACGTCTTTGTTGTCCATATCCACAAAACAATGTGAGATTGAACTTAAATATTTCTGTCTACCTAAGCTAAAACATGTTTAGAATAAGCATATGAAAGATATCTGGAACTAGTTAAGTAAGTAAATTTTACTAGGTGGGTTATGGACACATGCACTAGTAATTAGGGGACAAAAGTCCTCTTTTTTTTGTGATTGAAGATAAAAGGGGAAGCTTTTCATTATCTTACGCAAGATCCAATGATTATGATTGTGGAAGGTGAAGTAAAGAACAAAAGGAGAAAGGTTTTTTTAAATATTTATTAGTCTTTACACTCAATTTTACAAATCTTGTTGGTTGTTGTCCCAAGCTTGCTTGCCCAATGCCTTCTAAATTTACCAAGAGATTTTATGTTTAGCGTTGAAAACAAGTACACATGATGGTTTAGATATAATGGTTTAGATGTACCTTATGGGATGGAATGTCTAGTACTCTACACTTGAGGACAAGAAGCAATGATATGAGGGTCTAGGGTAAAACCTCCAACTTAAGGCCACCTAAGAGAGGGAACCTAGATCTCCGATCTCTGAGCTCAATTATAACCAGTCAGTAGCTCATTTGATTCGCTTCATCGAGAGCTTTAGAAAAAAATTGATCTCAACTTTTTTGATGATCGGAGTCGAAAGTTATAAATCCATTTATGCATTCTTGTGCAACAAAAATGGGTGTGAAAAAAAAGACACACCAACCCCAAAATAAAAACATAGGTGCCAACAAGGGTTAAAGTCATCCATTGTCCAATGAAAATGTTGCATTTCAAATGAAATGAACGTAGAGCATTCTTTTGAATTGCACAAAGTTGGTTTAGCTTTGTCTTATTATTGGGGGTGTCATTGTCCTTTCTTTGGGGGGTGGTTTTTTATTGGCCTCTTTACCCTAAATGGACAAGGTTGGGACCAAAGGTTGAGACAAGGGTGCCATTGATAGGGTTGCTTTTCGATGAACATCATACTAAGTAGTTTGGTTGCTTTTTGACAAACACGTTGCTGTGTACTTTGGTTGCTTTTTGGCGTGTAAAGCATGCCTTAGAGTAGAAGAGAGAAAGAAGTACAAATTTATAGATGCCTTTTCTTAGTAAGGACCTCATGTGACCTCCACTCTAGTTTTGTTTTGGAATGTCCATACGAGGCTTCACTTTGTCCAAGGGGTGAAAATTAGAGCTACCCTTCGAAGTAGTTGAAAACTTACAATGGGGACTATATAAGAAGGAGAGAAAGAGTGTGTGTGTTGGTGTTTTTTTTTTTTTGGGGGGGGGGGGGGGGAGGTTTGGTTAAACTCTATTGGCAACTCTTTTTTAAAAATAAATTTTGTCGAATATACTCTCTCTCTATTTCTCGCCCCATGCCGTCCTGACTTTGCCTACCAATGCTCTCCCTTCCTTTCTCTGCAACCCTCGTCCTCTGCCTTTTTGCCCACTTTGAATGCAATATCCCCCCTGCCTCCCCTTTTTTCGTGCTTTTGTGGACATCGTGCTCTACATGTTTCTCCAATTTCTTTGACAAGGGAACCCGTTGTGTTGTATGTGACTGGAGAGAGAGAGAGAGAGAGAGAGAGAGAGAGAGAGAGAGTTGGTTCTCTGAACCATATAAAGGTCTTGATGTGTAGCGCCACATGCCACATGCCTTCAAGGAAGTGGCTTCACTTCACTTTGTAAACGATAATGATAATTTTAATGTGTTAGATTTTCTAGAAATTTCTGCATGCGTACAACCAGCCGTATTCCCCTAGCAATATAGAGGTGTTTGAAGCTCCCCTAGCCAATTTTGTAATAGTCTCAGAATGTAAATCGTTACTATCAGATCAAAGTAACTCGGAGGAAATAGTTTGTAAAGCTCTGCAATGTAATTTTGTTCTCAACTTAATATAATACTCTCGCGCCCTTTATGGGAAAAAAAACGATAATAATAATACAATTTTCCAATGGATTTGCTTTGTGCATTGGCTCTTTGAAGAATAAGACCCATGTGTGTGTGTGTGTGTGTGTGTGTGTGTGTGAGTGAGTGTGAGAGAGAGAGAGAGAGAGAGAGAGAGAGAGAGAGAGAGAGAGAGAGTGTGAAAGAGAGAGAGAGAGAGAGAGAGAGAGAGAGAGAGAGAGAAAGAGCACTGCATGCAAACTGCTAGTGGCATGAGGGGCACAAGGGAGAGAAATAAAAAACTTTCGCCCTCCTTTTCCTTATACTGTACACCCTTCCCTTTCCTTCCCAAATTAATGACATCATTTTTGCATTACTCCTTGCGCAAGTAGGGTTTGGTGCTACCTATTTTTGGTTGGCGCGCTGGTTCCGACTGAAGCTCTGCGCTTAGGTCCTTTTGCATTAGCCTTGGTGTCGACCAACGTCTGGTTCACTCTCTGCTACACGCACTCCGGCTAAATAATCACCATTTGCACCAAGTTAATAATCGTCATTTTCCCTTTAAAATAATCGTTGTTATTGCATGAGTAAATAATCGCTCCTTAGTCTTGTGCTCCCGCCAAAGTTATTTTTTTTGTTCTTTGGGGCTTCCCTTTAACTATTTACCTTTTCCACACCAAAGCCTTTGATTGGAATTGGTAATATATTAAAGGCTCTCGATGAGGCCTTTCACCGCGGCGAGCCGTCCTACGTCGAAGCAATGAGGCAGGCAAACAGAGGTCGGCGATCGAGCAGTCCGACGCTCTGAAGGCTATCGATCCGACATGCGACTTTGCGAAACCGGGCACCGATGATAGCGGTCAAAGCTCCCTTACTAATATGAGTAAGGAGGAACTGAAACAAAGAAAGACGCAGGTGGAAAAAGACCTAGCGGCAATCCTTTGTGCACTGTCATTGAACAAAAGGTCGCACGAAGGGTCGGCGACGCAGGAGGATGCTGTTGAAGTGGCCAAAGGGGACAGAGCTTTCCAAGCACTCAAGAAGACGCTCTCGCAGCGTGTCAAGGTGGAAGATGCCATTACGATGGTTGTTCCCCCTGCCATTGTGAAAAGATAGCTTGCGGAGGTTGCAAATTCCACTCTGGTCTTCGGGTTTATGGGGAGAGTTCCCAATAGAATTGAGCTCAGTAAACTGGCTCTGCAGTCGACTACTTCTGAATCAACACGACTCGGTAATGTTCACCCAATATATAGCAAAAGGATTCATGTCAGTTCAGTTCAATGACAGTGCAATGGTTGAGAGGGTTTTGGCGAAAAGCCCGATGCTCTTCAATCGCGCGTCGGTGTGTGTACTCCCTTGGGACCCTCTGTTTGAATCTAACGAGGCATTCAAGGATCTTTGCCCCAGTATGGTTGGAGTTTGTCAATTCTCCCCGTATGGCTTAGAAAGAACTTGAAGGACCTCGTAGCTTCACTTGGTGATCCACTTTTTGTCCCATCTGTCAGAGCCTCGGGTGTAGCAGCAAACAAGGTCTGTATCTGGTGGGATCTACGAAAGCCGCAACCAAAGAACTTGGTGGTGAATGTTGGGGCACGACTAAAGAGAATTCCTCTAAACTTTAACACCTTCTTCGAGGCCTGCTTCAAATGCAACAAATTCGGGCATTATGCCAGGGCGTGTCCCGCTGAGGTGCTAAAGCCTACAGACCAGATGATGGAGAGAAGCGAATTACAGGCTACCCCACAGGGTAATATGAATGCAGTAGATCCAACAAATAAGCCTACTGAAAATCTTGGCAAGGCATAGGGTAGTCAAAATAAAGTCAATTCGTATAAAGATGTGGAGAAACAAGATCAAGGCAACCGGGGTAAGGGCAAGACCACCCAACGTTACCGCTTTTTATCCACCGCTCAGCAAAGAACGGCCACCTCAGTAATGCAAAAAGTTTGTGATGTCTCCAACTCTTAGGTCAAAAGATGAGGGTTGGCAACAAATATCTCATATTTCATGTAAGCGGTTCGAAGCGCAGGCTAGGGCCTTGGGGCAAATCAAAGGTCTCCCGCCGGATTGCCCAAAGCCTCCTTTCCTATATGACAACTTATTTGAAGTTTTGGGGAAGACGAATCAAGGGACCTTTTCACTTCCAAGCTGGATACCATGCAGGTTCTAGCAGAAAAGGAGCCAATGGAAGAGGACAACCTGAATGGGAACTCTATTGAAGAGTTCCTGGAGCCAGAAGAATTTGTCCCCCTTTCCCAATGATGGATACTCTCTCTATTGAATCCTGGAACGTGAAGGGATTAAAACCCCGGAAGAAGAGCACTCTCTTCTGGAAAGAAGTGAAGAAAGAGAAATCAGTCAATTGTTGGGCCATTCAAGAGCAAGAGAAAACAGACTGTAGGAAAAAAATTTATCTTTTATGGGGAAATAAGTGACGGTTACAGTGGTGTCTTGTTCATTGCTGACAGAGATTTGGAGCCAAAGATGGTTCTAAACCACCCCTCCGGAAGAGTCCTGGGTGTTAGAATCAGATGGGACGATCAACCTATCACCGTAGTAAATGTTTACGGCCCTTGCAACGCAAAGGATAGAGCTAAACTGTGGATGCAGCTCAGGGATACTCTGGTCGAAGGGGAGTGGCTGATGGTTGGAGATTTCAATATGATCGAGAAAAGCAAGGACAGAACAGGCTCTGCCAGTATACTGACTAGCTCAGTAACGTCTAAATGGTTGCGTTTATGTGAGAAGTGGGCTATGATTGACTTGTGGGAAGTGGGCCCATGGAACAACATGCTTGGATTCACCTACACAAGCCTTCAATATGCCCGCACTGCCTCCCGGCTGGACAGATGCTACTGCTCTCATCAAGCTGACTAGATCTCATCGATGTTAGAGATGAAGGTAATCTCAACAAAAAGCCTCTCCGATCACATGCCATTACACTTACAGCTCAAGAAAGATTGGGGGGGGGGGGGGGGGGGGGGGGGGGGGGGCAATCCCCGAGAGGGGAGAAAAAGCTTCTGGTTATTACAGGGACAAACCTGTTCAAAGACCCTCTCTTCAGAAGCATCACCAAGAAAGTGTTGGGAAAGCTCAAGAAAGATGTGGGGATAAATAAACCTAGTGCTTGGAATCTATTTGTTTGGAGTGTACAAAAAGCTATCAAAACTTCGGGTCCTCGGGATAAAAAAGCCAATGAGGCACATATCAAACATCTCACAAAGGAGGTAGCACAATTATCCTCTAGGAAGGCTGCCGGACTGTCTACCGAGGACAAGCGATGGCTTGAAGCTAAATCTCACCTAGCCAACGGACAACTGGAGGAAATCAAGTAGGCGAGATTGTTCTCTAGGGAAACTTTCCTTCAACCAAGCACATTTTTTTAGGGCTCTGAAAGTGAGGAAGAGTTGAGGCCATGTGCAAGTGCTCGATGATGAGAAAGGGAATGCAATTCAAAACCAAGATGAGATGGCCGGACTTATGCTCAATTATCTCAGCCAGAGACCCAATCTCAGGAAGTGGAAGAAGCCCGAGCGTCTTTACTTGGGAGTGTTGAAAAGAAGGTTCCCTAGGAGGAAGCCAACCGCATGGAAATGGCCTTCTCTGAGGAGGAATGCTGAGCAGCACTAAAAGCTCTTGGCAATGAAAAGTCCCCCGGTTGGGATGGACTGACCGCTGAATTCTTCAGGGAATTTTGGGATGATCTCAAGGGTCCAGTCACACGGATGGCCAATCAAGTTGTTTCTGAAGAGCCGTTGGATGCAAGTGTTAAGAGAGGGCTTATCAAGACCATCCCCAAAAAGATCTGCTGCTCTCAACTTAAACATTGGTGTCCAATTACAATGATGTCAGTAGCATACAAAATTATTGCAAAGGTGATAGCTCTCAGACTTGCCCCCCTCCTGAGGCAGATCATCTCTCCCCATCAACACGGGTTCATTAAAGGGAGATCTATATATGAAAATATCTTGGCAGCAATGGTAGGAATAGAGTATGCATCCTTCTCCAAGCAAGAGTGCATAGAATAGAATGGTCCTATATAGAAGAAGTCATGGGAGCTCTGGGCCTGGTCCTCGCCTTTGTCGCCTCATACGCACACTAGGAGTTGGCAGCCAATCAGAGCTCCTGTTTAATGACAGAATTGTGGGCTCTTTTGAGGTTAAAAGGTCTATTAAGCAAGGATGTCCCCTGGCCCCCTTGATTTTCACCATCGGGTTGCATCCTCTCATTACGATGATCGAAGCCAATGCTGCATGGGGAGAGATTCAAGGTATGGCATTACTGGCCAACGACTGGCTCTACTGGCCAAAATTTTCGCAGATGATACAATCCTATTCTTGAAGGCGTACCCTCAAGTTGTCAGGAGAGCTCTGGAGATTGTGCAAACATTTTTCGTGGCCTCGGGATCCAAGTGAAATATAGAGAAATCAAGACTTATCTCCCTGTCGGAGAACGACTCTTTTGACCCTGCAGTCTGGACAGGAGAGATTATCTCAAAAGGAAGTGTACTCAGACACCTGGGAGCCCCCGTAGGGGTGGACGTAACCCACATGCAAAGATTTCAACGGGTCCTTGAAAAAATAAGCTAAAAAATGAGAAGATGGGAGTTTGTTCTCCTCCCCTTCCAAAGCCGGATTAGAGTGATTAATGCTTTTATGATCCCGTATATTGCTTTCCTCAGCCCCGTGCTCAAGATGGCTAAGTGTAACTGGAAAGAATTCTTAAAACCAGTGAAAAGGTTTCTTTGGAAGAACAATACGAAAAATGCTTGATGCAGTAAAACTGGGATCGAAAGGAGGAAAGTGGAAGGGGGCTGTGATGCACAACAAACTTCTCGCCCCGAAGTGGTCTTATCTTAGATCTGGCGGACTCTCAGGGAACTCATGAGGAAGTGCAAAAGAGCAGGTGAGGTATTGGAATGGGGGTAAGCAACCAGATACTTTAAGAACTCCATTTTGCACTAGTCCCCTTGGCTCTCTGGAATATTGGGGCCGCCGCAAAGCCCCTATTGGATAGAAATGGCCAGGAATGTGAATAATAAGGGGCTCGTTCAACTACAGCAATTCTGGGATGGCAACAGGAAGCGCTTGAAAACTGCTGACTCTTTAGCCATCCAATTTCAACTGAATGGCTTTGAGATCTTACTAGTCTACAGGGTGATGAAAGATCTTGATAAGGTGGTGATGCCAATTTGTGAATCCAACTTTGAATGGGACGCTTGGAGATGGCCCAGGAGTAGCCTCTTTTGGAAACCACATTCTAAAGGCATTTACCATCATTAATGCACGAGGCTAATTGGTGTAGCCCCCTCAACAAACTATGGAAGAGGCACTGGACGAAAACGGTGGGAGGGAGTTATGGAGAACATCTGGAAGCGAAGGTGGCCTCACTTTATGAAGATATTTCTGTGGAAAGTGATGTGGGGTGCTCTGCCGACGGGTGTAAAGATACAAGAAAGAGGAATCGGGTCCGATCATTGCTCGGGGTGCAGAATAGCTAGTGAAGACCTAGCCCGCCTTTTCATGGGATGCCAGGCAACCAGTGGCATGGCTGGGAAAATATGCAAGTGGATTCAAAGGACATGGAAAATTAAGTTCTGCAAGACTGATCTGTTCTTTGGTAGTAATAGGTTGGGAAGTCTTGTTCTTCTTGTCTGCAATCAAGTAAACAGGTACTACTTCTTTCACCATATTTGGCAAGCAAGGAACCGCCGCGTGTTTGAGGGGGATCTGCTGGCTGTGGCAAGATTTTGTGAAATCATACAAGAGAGTAGAGTGACGATCCACATGATTGAAGGCAAACAAGCCACAGAGGACTGGTCTAGAACAATACATGTCATGATGACATCTTGTAATAAGTAAAGCCTAGGAGTAGTTGTGGTTTCTTTGTCAAGCAGAAAACTTGTAATCCTTTGACCCTCAAGGCTCGGTCTGAGCTTGAGGTTGGTGTATATTTTAGATGTTCTTAATACTATCCACTCACAATTATGAGTTTTGCAAAAAAAAAAAGAAAAAAAAAGAAGAAAAAAAAAACGACAATTCTTAATTATGCTCTTCTTTTTTTGCAAATGAATTAGTTCCCATGTGGGGCTAATACAATGGCATACCTGCTTGATCCAAACTTAGGAAACCATTAATTAGTTTGCCAGATTTCCTTGGAACATGGGAACTTAAAGCAAAAATAACCCTCTCTGTCGCCATCACGCGCTGCATAGAGCAAGCCATGCTCGCCATATCTGCCTGCACCCGAGACATCTGCGCGTGGACCCGGGCTGTGTGTGTGTGTGTGTGTGTGTGTGTGTGTGGCGCACAGAGGTCACCACTTGATAAGCATAGAAGATAGAGTTGCTCCAAGCGATTGCCAAGCAAAAACCCCCCTTTGCACTTGCGCTTGGACGTCCAATGGTGCCCTTTGTACCTGCATGTGTCCGCCATAGCCTCCTCTGCACCTTCACTTGGGCCTCACATCTCCCCTCTTGCTTCCCCTTTCCATGTCTCTGTCGTGCATTGCCATTGCCCATAGCAACCGGCTGTGTGTGTGTGTGTGTGTGTGTGTGTGTGTGTGTGTGCTCGCTTTCATCTCTCGGTGTCCCCCTGCGTTCCCTCTGCCCTCAGAGATCGTCCATCTCTCGCACGTCTATCTCTCTTTCCGCCTCCGCCCTCAGAGATCGCACCTCTCTCGCGCTCTGGCTTTGCCGTCCAGATAGTGCATTTCTCTCTCCGCCTTCTTTGCTCAAAAGACGTGATCATTCTGCCCGATTGTCCCTCGTAAGGCCACCTGCCTTCGCCTGACGCATCCACGATCGTTTGACGGCCATCATCTCTCCCTCTCCTCCACACGACATCTACCCCCCTTTTCTCGCTTCAAATCTTCAAAAATTCCCAAAATAGCTCTGTGAATTGCTTCATTATTTTTAAACATTATTGCCTTTTTTTTGAGAGGTAATTTGTGACAAATTACATGCTAAGCACTCAAAAACGGATCTCAATTGTCAAAAAGGAAGAACGATTACAAAATCTTGAACAATAGAACAAAAATAGATACCAGGGTATTTTGGAAATTTCAACAAATTACAGAGGTATTTTTTTGTCCCACTCTCTCTGTCGCCGCGTGCCGGGACCTCCCCTTGATTCCCTTCAATAAACTGCAAATGTGACACCTAAACTCAAGTACCTTCTATGTTTTCCTTCGAGTTAGCCTTTGCCTGTTATAGAGGGTATCTAGTGAGATGCCCTCTAATGAGTGCCAAAATCAAAATTGGATTTCGACAAATTAGAGAGGTATTTTTTTGTCCCACTCTCTCTGTCGACGCATGCCGGGACCTCCCCTTGATTCCCTTCAATAAACTGCAAATGTGACACCTAAACTCAAGTACCTTCTATGTTTTCCTTGGAGTTAGCCTTTGCCTGTTATAGAGGGTATCTAGTGAGATACCCTCTAATGAGTCCCAAAATCAAAATTGGATGGACTTATTTGGCATAATACGGAGTCGCCTGTGTTTTCACTTTCGCTCCAAAGTTATAAACCATCCACAGCGAGCGAACACTTGTTTTACAAAATTTCATGTGTAAAATAATGTTGGAAGTACGTTATATATTGAACACACGATCGCACGGACGCCAAGTATGTTGCTTACCAATCGGCATACTACAGCCGCACGATGCGAAGGTTGAGTGTCTTGGTATTGGCGGTGATATGCACCACAGTTGGAGCCCCTCTGGTGTGTCGAAAAAAATAAAAATGAACGCCATCGCAATCGCTATGGATAAAGAAAGGAATTAGGGGGGAGGCTGGCGCCGGCAGGTCTGCGGTTCTCTTCTTTCTCGTGTGCGGGGCATAGCCTACAACAGTTGTACTCTGCCTACACGGCCTTCCCACGGACACCCTTTGCCCTTTTGCCGCTCGCTTCCTTTCTCAATTTTCTTGTCAGGCTTCAGCCACTTTAACCTTTCCCAAATTTCCCGTGCGCGCATGGGCCATGGCATCTTGGCATGTGCTGTCTGAGCTCCCTGTCCCTATTTCACAAAAAAGCAAAATCAAGGACGTCCCCTCTGTAGGTAGCCCTAGGCTACATTTCGTTTCCCATCAGCGTTCGCCTCAGCTTTAGCATTGTACATTTCCACCCCGAAACACTACTAGAATTTTCCACAATTGTATAATTTTTGAACTATTTTCTTGTATATTTTATCGGGTTTTCTTCCCTTCTATACTCTTTATAATGCAGTTTAATTTTTTCAAGCTCAAAGAGCCCCTCCACTTGTCGATCTCTCCATTCTTCCTCAAAAAACACTACACGACATCCAAAGTTCTGATCACATTTAATGGATTGCATAAGAAGAGACTGCACCTGCACAAACACAGACCATATTGACCATGTGAAAGTGGAGATCTGATGTGCGCGCGTTGCAGGAGCTGCACGGGAAGGGACACGCTGTGTTTGTGCGTGCAGAGACCTGTCACCTGGGTGTGTGTGAAACCATAGATAGAGAGAGAGATTACAGATGGGCCAGTCACCGCCCAGTGCGCGGTGTGTGTGTACTGCCCGTACGTGCGCAGTGTGCACTCTACATGAGCTTCTGAGCCACTGAGTGCCGACAGAGACTTGAACGATTACCTGAGCCTGCAAAAGTACATGCCTGTTCACATCTGCAAGTAGTGTGTGTGTGTGTGTGTGTGTGTGTGTGTGTGTGTGTGTGAGAGAGAGAGAGAGAGAGAGAGAGAGAGAGAGAGAGAGAGAGAGAGATTAGAAAATGTTGCACAACGTTGCCTCCACTGTGTGAGGCTTGAGCTTGTGAGAGGATCGACATCGTCATCATCAACTAAACCAACTAAATCAACCAAATGCAGCTCGTGTGTGTGAGCCAGAGAATTGTCCTTCATCACCTTGGAGAGAGAAACTAATCATGCCTTGATGAGTGTGCATGTGAGTGATTAATCAAGCCTACTGCTACGCCCACCTTCAAACCACCTCTCCCTCTTAACTCTAGGACTCTCATACCCCTGAGCAAGGCTGGACGAAGCCCTACCCCCCCCCCCCCCCCCCCCCCCCCCCCCCCCTTTTCTCTCTCTCTCTCTCTCTCTCTCTCTCACACACACACACACACACACACACACACACACACACACACACACACACACATACACAGTCATATAACCTGTGAGTGGCATGCGGACAAGGTTGCTCAATGCTCTCTCTGGCATGCGGACAAGGGGTGTTTGAACCTTAAGAACACCATAATTAAGAAATGTAGGTTACGACATGTCTGCAGAGGTTACGACAGTTTTTTGTATCAGTGCTCTCATGTCTGCAGGTTACGGATGAGCTTTCTAAGCGCCTGATGCTGTAGTGCATATCTCTCTATCTCTCTCTCTCCCTCTCTCTCTCTCTCTCTCTCTCACACACACACACACACACACACACACACACACACACACACAAAACTGTGAAGTAGCGCAATTCTCTGTGTGTGTGTGTGTGTGTGTGTGCAGTTAAACATCCAGGTGTGTGTGTGCGTGCAACTGCAAAAGGAGAATCTAGGACTCTTTCTATACTCATCACAGAGAGTCGTCGAGGTCCATAGCAGGTCGAGTGCTTGCTAGAGAGAGAGAGAGAGAGAGAGAGAGAGAGAGAGAGAGAGAGAGAGAGAGAGAGAGAGAGGTGGGCAGGGACTCCTTGCCATTCCAGTCGGCAAGTGGGCAAGACGCGAACATCACAAGCAGTGAAGGCAACCGACAAAGACGAGCCGCAAAGACGAGGTGAGGGCAATTGGCAAGCGATTAGCGAAGGCAAGCGGCAAGCGTGGGAGGTGAGATGAACGACAACCCTCAAGTTAGACTTTAAGGTTTTCCCGATGCATTATTTACGTTTGCATTTCGTGTTTGCGTTTGCTTGCCGTTGAAAAGGGCAAATTACCAAAACACCCCTCTGATTTGTGGAAATTTCCAAAATGCCCCTCAAATTTTCAAAATTCCCAAATTTCTCCAGAAAAATAGGTTTTCATAGGAAGACTAATTGTCTTTTGCTAGGTAGTTTGTGCCTTTTCAATTCTTAAGGTCAAAATGAAAAGTCATCCTACTGGGTCCACGCTGCTCTTTTAAACGGAATCTCGGCAGATCCCTTTCTCCCTCCGTCCCCAAAACAGGTAAAAAAACCTCTCTCTCTCTCCTCTTCCCTGCACTCTTTCTCCTCTCTCTTCCCTCGACGGTCGCGCGATCTGCTTTGCCATTGTTGTCCTGTGAGCCCCGCCTGCACAGCAGCTCCTCAACAACATCTCCGCCTGCACACCAGCTCCTCAGCAACATGTGCAGTGGGGCGCATCTCTCCCCCCCCCTAGCCCTGCTTCCGAACATCACCTCCTCGAGGTCTCCTCCATGCTCCGCCCAGCATCGCACAACCCAGCTCCTTGGTCGTTTCCTCCGTTCACCTGCCTTCGCCCGCTGGCTCATCTTGGAACGTCTTGCGACCACTTGCATACCACCATTGCCCCCTTCCCCTGGCGCATGGCGATTGGATTCCAAGAAGGGAAAAAAAGTCTTCTCCTGACAGCAACGCATCAAAAATTCTCTCTCTCTCTCTCTCTCTCTCTCTCTCTCTCTCATAAAAGGTCTTGAGTTCAATTCTCCTCGTCGGCTAGACCTTTAAGGTCTCTTGGATAGTTTCCTACGACCTTCTTCTTCTCTTTTTTTCTCTCACAGCCACAAAGACCAATCCTTCCAGAATCGCACCATATGCTACCTGTGTGACCTTCTTGGATCCTTACAACCAGTGTTCAAGAAAAATGTATCTCAGCTTAATATCGTGCCGTTTTGAGGGCGAGGGGAAGAGGGAAAATCCCGCTCCAAAATAGAAAAAAATAGTATGTAAACCTAAAGAATAGACCTAATTTTCTACAATTTTCTCTTGGCAAATTCAAGAAACGAAATTTTGTATGTTTTTGCATACGAGTAGTCACTCCAAGTGGTCCAGGTGTCAAGGGAGACCTCAACTCCTCAATTTTGCAAGACTTCGACCTCCTCTAGCCACTTGGTGGGACGAGATTGTAAAACACTTAGCTTTACTTTTAATCCCTTGAAACAAAGGTATCTTCTTGGATTCTAAGAAAATTAATGAATGCAAAATTGGGCGGTCCTATTTGTGCCTTTTCATTTCTTAATTATGGTGTTCTTAAGGTTCAAACACCCTTAATTATGGTGTTCTTAAGGTTCAAACACCCTCGGACTTGGGAAATTTCGAAAATGCCCCTCAAATTTCCAAAACTCCCAAAATACCCCTCGTTATGAGAGTGAAATTCTCCCAAAATTACATGCTAAGCACTCCAAAACGGATCTCAATTGTCAAAAAGGAATTAAGACTAAGATGTAGGTGGAGTGCTTGAGAGAGAGAGAGACAAAGAGAGAGAGGTGGGGAGGGACTTCGCGAGCGGCGAGGACAAAGGCAATTGGCAAGCAACTAGCGAAGGCAAGCAACAAGCGATGGTGGTAGGAGTGAGTGGATTTAGGGCGACGAACCCTATCGTTAGATTTTAAGGTTTTGTCGATGCATTTATATTTGCGTTTCGTGTTTGCGATTGCTCTAAACCGGTCTTTTTGCCATTGCATTTTCCTTTGGGTTTCGTGTGTGCGATCACATTATGGTGTTCTTAAGGTCAACATGAAAAGGGAAAATTACCAAAACACCCCTCTAATTTGTGGAAATTCCCAAAATGCCCCTCAAATTTCCAAATTCCCAAAATACCTCCGGTTGTGAGAGTGAATTTCTTCAAAAATTAGAAAATTTGTAGCTTTTCATAGGAATATTAATTGTCTATCATACAAGATGCTAAAACTAGAAATTGAGTCATAATTACCTTCTTCTGCGAGGTAATTTGTGCCAAATTACATGCTAAGCACTCAAAAACGGATCTCAGTTGTTGTCAAATAGGAATTAAGACTAGGAAATCTTGAAGAAAATTTCCAAAATATCCCCAATATCTTGTCATAAATTCCCAAAATGTCCTTCAAATTTTCCAACCAAAATACACCTGGTTGAGAGAGTAATTTCTCCAACGATTGTTTTTTTTGTAGCTTTTCATAAGAAGACTAATTGTCTATCATACAAGATGCTAAAACTAGAATTTGAGTTGGTTATGTACGCTTTGGAGATTCGTCCTTTTTAGACATAAAACCCTTCTTATGCGAGCTAATTTGTGCCAAATTATATACTAAGCACTCAAAAACGGATCTCAATTGTCAGAAAGGAATTAAGACTAGGAAATCTTGAAGAAAATGGATACAAGGGTATTTTTGAAATCTGAGGGGTATTTCGGGAATTTCCACAAATTAGAGGGGTATTTTGGTAATTTTTCCATATTAAAATTTGTTAGGCGGGAATACACTAAACCGATCTTTTAGGGCGACAATGTTTTTTCCCAAAGCACTGATGACGAAGGACACAATGAAATAGGGCAACCCTTTGCTATATTTGGAGATTCTATACTCTTTATAATGCAGGTTAATTTTTTCAAGCTCAAAGAGCCCCTCCACATGTCGATCTCTCCATTCTTCCTCAAAAAACACTCCATGACAGCCAACGTTCTGATCACATTTAATGGATTGCATAAGAAAAGACTGCGCCTGCACAAACACAGACCATATTGACCATGTGAAAGTGGAGATCCGATGTGTGCGCACTGTAGGAGCTTCACGGAAAGGGACACGCTGTGTTTGTGTGCGCGGAGACCTGTTTTACTTGGGTGTGTGTGAAACCAGAGATAGAGAGAGAGATTACAGATGGGCTAGTCACCGCCCAGTGCGCGGTGTGTGTGTACTGTTCGTACGTGCGCAGTGTGCACTCTACATGAGCTTCTGAGCCGCTGAGTGCCGGTGGAGACTTGAACGATTACCTGAGCCTGCAAAAGTACACGCATGTTCACAACTGCAAGTAGTGTGTGTGTGTGTGTGTGTGTGTGTGTGTGAGAGAGAGAGAGAGAGAGAGAGAGAGAGAGAGAGAGAGAGAGAGAGAGAGAGAGAGAGAGATTAGAAAATGTTGCACAACGTTGCCTCCATTGCGTGAGGCTTGAGCTTGTGAGAGGATCGACATCATCATCATCAACTAAATACACTAAATCAACCAAATGCAGCTCCTGTGCGTGAGGCAGAGAATTGTCCATCACCTTGGAGAGAGAAACTAATCATGCCTTGATGAGTGTGCATGTGAGTGACCAATCAAGCCTACTGCTATGCCCACCTTCAAACCACCTCTCCCTCTTAACTCTAGGACTCTCAGAAAACCCCAGAGCAAGGCTGGACGAAGCCCTAACCCCCCCCCTCTCTCTCTCTCTCACACACACACACACTTATCTAGCTGGCAAGTTTTTGGCTAACCCTTGGATGTCAGCTTCCCTTTTTGGTGTGCTAACCTAGAGCTGCTATTCTCTAGAAAAGTTTCATTGAGTCTCTAGAGAAGACCATAGGTTTTGAATCCACCTCATCAATAATACGGCGGGAAGGCATCCCTGGTTGATCTTTGTATGAAGGTATCCGTGGTTGACCTCCTTCACCTTGGTACGGTTCATCATTCTAGATTCACCTACCTAGCTTTCTGGTGGGTGGATAACAATAGGGAGACATAATTTGCCCACTCCTTACCATGGTTGGCATACATGATTTAAATGGATTTTCAGTAGCCCTCTTCACACCTAATTTCATGTGGGTGGTGTAGGAGCTTTTAAAGCTGGTGTAACACCTGCATGAACATTCCCTCGTCTATTGTCGGTTTGCATATGACGGGTACTTCTCCCTTTCTTTGGTGCTTGCGCTCAAAAGCCTCCCCTCTACTCACATGCACTGGAATATCGCTACCTCACACACATTCTCTTGGACAGATAAGTATCAAGCCATCCCCAGGCAATCCTTATCCCCAGTCAACAAAGGTGGGTGCTTCATAATGGACCCTCTATTTTTTTATTGAGGTTCATTCATATGAACATGTTTGCTTTCCCACAAACCCGTCTGGGTCCCGTTCTACCCTGTGAACGAACGTGCGCATATGCGCGTGTACACACATCTACAACAACGGATCTCGCTCTCCCCACACACCTTATCTCCAATTGACATACACACCTTACCTATTGGCATACACACCACATAAATTTGAGCAGCCGGCGGTCCTTTTGCATACAATACTCTCTCTCTCTCTCTCTCTCTCTCTCTCTCTCTCTCTCTCTCTCTCACACACACACACACACACACACACACACACACACACACACACACACACACACACACACAGGTGCATATAGGTCATGGACTTGCCTTCCTCAAATACAACGATTTAGCAGGGCCACAAGACAGTAAGCAGACAGAATATGATCATTGGCTCATGCTGCCTCCCATTTCGTGTGCATGGATAAATTTACAAAGGAGAACACCTCAACACAAGTAGGCGCATCTGCACCTACTCAGTACGATTACTTTATTGATTTGCTCATTAGATCATTGAGTCATATTTCTTTGGATTGTATGTATTATGCATGCTTGTTTCTTGTACAAACAATCTCTATGATGATTAGTAATTGAGTGTTCAATGGTTATTTCAACTGTTCTTCATAGTGACATGCTTCACGTCCAAAGTCGACACTAAAGTTTATGTATTGGATTATGTTTTGGGTTTTGCACTCAGAGTTGCAATACAAAAATGGGGTCTAAAATACCCTTTAGACTTGGAGTTAATCTATCCTAAGCAATGGCTATTTCTTATCTTAAAACAGAGATACTTGCTTGCTCTTAGGAGTTGGTGAATTAGTAGTGTTAATACACTGCATTTTCAACATACTGTGATCTAAATACCATAGATAGCGCATGATAGAATCACCAATCGGACATACTTTGAGCAACAGCATGAGAAATAGATGACCTGGCACCTACTCGGTACACACACACACACACACACACACACACACACACACACACACACACACACACACACACACACACACACACACACACACAGATACTTGATACAAATACTGGTTGCCTTAATACGATAATTCTTATGGTCAAAATTTAAGCTTGGCATGTTGAAGTACTTTTTTCCAGGGATTGGTACGTAATGGTTGAGTATCAGCTTTTTTTTGATGTGACACATAAAATGCAGGCCTTTTGAACATGAATAAAAACTGTTTTTTTAGTAGTATCAACTTTTGGGTGATATGACACATAAACATGTGATTCATAAACACACATAGACACGTTGTAAGGCGCATGTACAGGGAGACTTGGTTTTTTATTTAACCCTAGATGAAGACATTTGATGCGTGATGTTGAGCCTTAAACCTCATGTGAGCGTCTCGGTAAAGATGGCAGTGAGTGGAATTTTTGAAAAATCATCCGTTATACAAAGGAGATGTTGCCAAAATTTTCACTTTTTAGAGAGATTTAACGCAAGAAGCGATAGTGATGCTATTAACTTGCTGGATTTCTGGCTGCTGGTGTTGTAGCATTTCAACTTACTAGCATTTCATGTTATGAAATGTTATTACTTTGTTTTTGGAACATAACCTTCATGGCCTTGTGGAAAATCGGTTCAAAGAACAGCTAAATGCTTGTGGAAAATCGGATCAAGGAACATTTGAATGCTGGTTTTTCTATTATAATTGTTGCTGGTTATCCTAGACTTCTTTCACACTTCATGTTCACTGCCTTGATTGTCGTGCCTTAGTATTGGGGTTTCATCTCACTTACATAACACCAATAGGCTGCAATGTACTAATTAGAGTTGTAGAACTATGCGAGGATGCTTGATATGTTATGTATCTCTTACATGTTCAACTCAGACTACCATCATCTGGGTACCTGTATGCTCCTCGCACAGAGGCATACATGAAGCTTCACAAGCCCTGTAAATACATGTACATACGGTCCTTCTTGAGTTACAAATGAAATGTATCAAGAATAGGTCACTGATAAAAGATGCATAAGGACACATAAGCACGTGATGCATAGCACACATAGACATGCTTACTGTTAAAATTTTGGTAGTATGCTCATAAGCTGCTAGGTATTTCTCAATGAATTTTTTGATAACCAGATTGTAACGACAAGGTTTGCGTATTTGTACTTTTTGATGCACTTTTTGATGCACTTTCTAGGTCCTATAATGCTACCTCTCTTTGGGTTTAATAATAACTACAGGTTGACTATACAGAATTTAAGCATCTGCCTCACAATATGGTTTTGGTAGACCGTAGCTGGGAATGCATTGGCACTGTTATCTGCCTGGGTTGCTAACTATGTTCGTCATTTGGGTAACAAAAGATCTTGAGTAAAATGTTATTACTTGGTTCAAACTTCTAGTCACCATATGTTTTTTTGCAGTTGATGCTGGCCTTTTCACATTTATGGTTGTAGGTGTATGACTATAGCGTATGGTTGTGGCTGAGTGTATTCACCTTGTGGAAATAGTAATGGGAATTGCTTTTCAACACTTCTTCTCCTTGTTAAATAGAAGCATAACTTTTGAATTTAGTTTTAATGCTTTACTGTTAAACACTCCAATGTTTTCAAATAAAGCCTTAATCCTCACGTGAGGGCCACTGGGTGAGATGGCAGTGGACTGGACTTTTGAAAATTAATTCAAAATACGAAGGAGATGTTGTCCAATTTTTTTTGGAAGTAAAAGATGAAAACATTATCGTAAAGTAAGGACTCATTCTTTAAACTTAATGAATGATCTAGGTTATGATGTTAGTTTTTGTTGTAATTTTTGACACCAATAACAAGGGGAGGGAGTCGTTGACACCTGTCTTCCCAAGTAATGCCAGTTCTGACAAGCTTGTGTTTCTTGGATGGTGACAGGTAAGAGATTCTTTCCTTGGGATTACAACGAAAACTGTAGCTGTAATGGAAGATCATCCAATGTACCAGCAGGATCCTTCTACATGCAGATGTAGTGGAACCTCATCCCAAAGGATGGACACATAAGATACAACACTAAGATATTATAGTGTAATGAGAAAAGATCAAATTTTTGATCTAAACGATTGTATTATCCATTAGATACGGAATGTTGTATTGGTGTATATGAAATGATTTATGACATCTTGTTTTAAAATATTGTTATTTAATATATTATCTAATACAATTGTCTAAGTGTGGTTCAAGTATGAGGGGATTTTTCATACTTAAACACACACACACAGTCATGTAACTTGTGAGTGGCATGCGGACAAGGTTGCTCAATGCTCTCTCTGGCATGCGGACAAGGGGTGTTTGAACCTTAAGAACACCATAATTAAGAAATGTAGGTTACGGCATGTCTCCAGGTTACGACAATTTTTTGTATCAGTGCTCTCATGTCTGTAGGTTACGGATGAGCTTTCTGAGCGCGTGATGCTGTAGTGCATATCTCTCTCTCTCTCTCTCTCTCACACACACACACACACACACACACACACACAAAATTGTGAAGTAGCACAATTCTCTCTCTCTCTCTCTCTCTCTATCTCTCTCTCTCTGCAGTTAAACATCCAGGTGTGTGTGTGTGTGTGTGTGTGTGTGTGTGTGTGTGTGTGTGTGCAACTGCAAAAGGAGAATCTAGAACTCTTTCTATACTCACAGAGAGTCGTCGAGGTCCATAGCAGGTCGAGTGCTTGCTAGAGAGAGAGAGAGAGAGAGAGAGAGAGAGAGAGAGAGAGAGGGGTGGGGAGGGACTCCTTGCCATTCCAGTCGGCAAGACACGAACATCACAAGCAGTGAAGACAACCGACGAAGACGAGCCACAAAGACGAGGTGAGGGCAATCGGCAAGCGATTAGCAAAGGTAGGAGGCGAGCTTGGGAGGCGGGACGAACGACAACCCTCAAGTAAGACTTTAAGGTTTTCTCGATGCATTATTTACATTCGCGTTTCATGTTTGCGTTTGCTTGCCGTTGAAAAAGGCAAATTACCAAAACACCCCTCTGATTTGTGGAAATTTCCAAAATGCCCTTCAAATTTTCAAAATTCCCAAATTTCTTTAAAAAAATAGGTTTTCATAGGAAGACTAATTGTCTTCTACTAGGTAGTTTGTGCCTTTTCAATTCTTAAGGTCAAAATGAAAAGTCATCATTGCCTTCTTCTGCGAGGTAATTTGTGCCTTTTCATTTCTTAATTATGGTGTTCTTAAGGTTCAAACACCCTCTGATTTATGAAAATTTCCACAATGCCCCTCAAATTTACAAAACTCCCAAAATACCCCTAGTTATGAGAGTGAATTTCTCCCAAAATTACATGCTAAGCACTCCAAAACGGATCTCAATTGTAAAAAAGGAATTAAGACTAGGATGCAGATCGAGTGCTTGAGAGAGAGAGAGAGAGACAGAGAGAGAGAGGTGGAAAGGAACTTCGCGAGCGGCAAAAAAGGCAATTGCCAAGCAACTAGCGAAGGCAAGCGGCAAGCGATGGCGGCGGGAGTGAGTGGATTTAGGGCGACGAACCCTGTCGTTAGATTTTAAGGTTTTCTCGATCATTTATATTTGCGTTTCGTGTTTGCGATTGCTCTAAACCGGTCTTTTTGCCATTGCATCTTCCTTTGGGTTTCGTGCGTGCGATCACCTTATGGTGTTCTTAAGGTCAACATGAAAAGGGAAAATTACCAAAACACCCCTCTAATTTGTGGAAATTCCCAAAATGCCCCTCAAATTTCCAAAATTCCCAAAATAACCCCGGTTGTGAGAGTGAATTTCTCCAAAAATTAGAAAATTTGTAGCTTTTCATAGGAAGACTAATTGTCTATCATACAAGATGCTAAAACTAGAATTTGAGTCATAATTGCCTTCTTCTACGAGGTAATTTGTGCCAAATTACATGCTAAGCACTCAAAAACGGATCTCAGTTGTCAAAAAGGAATTAAGACTAGGAAATCTTGAAGAAAATTTCCAAAATATCTCCAATATTTTGTCGTAAATTCCCAAAATGTCCTTCAAATTTTCCAACCAAAATACCCTTGGTTGAAAGAGTAAATTTCTCCAACGATTGTTTTTTTTGTAGCTTTTCATAAAAAGACTAATTGTCGATCATACAAGATGCTAAAACTAGAATTTGAGTTGGTTATGTACGCTTTGGAGATTCGTTATTTTTAGACATAAAACCCTTCTTATGCGAGCTAATTTGTGCCAAATTACATACTAAGCACTCAAAAACGGATCTCAATTGTCAGTAAGGAATTAAGACTAGGAAATCTTGAAGAAAATTACCAAAATGGATACAAGGGTATTTTTGAAATTTAAGGGGTATTTCGGGAATTTCCACAAATTAGAGGGGTATTTTGGTAATTTTTCCATATTAAAATTTGTTAGGCGGGAATACACTAAACCGATCTTTTAGGGTGACAATGTTTTTTCCCAAAGCACTGATGACGAAGGACACAATGAAATAGGGCAACCCTTTGCTATATTTGGAGATTTTTACATTGAAGAGTTTCATGCGTGCTATCACCTTATGGTGTTCTCAAGGTGAAAATTAAAATCTGAAGGTAAATATTAAAATTTGTTAGGTGGGATTACACTAAATCAATCTTTTAGAGCAACAATGCTTTTTCTCAAAGCACTGATGACAAAGGACACGATCAATCAAGGCAACCCTTCGCTATATTTGGAGATTATTTTACATTAAATTCCTCTAAGTTTCATGCATTATATCACCTTGGGGTGAAATTTAGAGATAAAACTCAAGATTCGTAGGTGGGATTGCACTAAAGTTAGGATACTTTTGTCCAAAACACGGGTGCTTTGAGTTTCATGGGTGCTATCACCTTTTGCGGGTGCTATCGCGTTGAGGTAAAATTTTAGAGGTGGATCTCGAAATTCATAAGTGGGAATTTCGACAAATTAGAGGGGTATTTTGGTAATTTCCCATATTAAAATTTGTTAGGCAGGAATACACGAAACCGATCTTTCAGGGTGACAATGATTTTTATCGAAGCAATGATGACATAGGGCACAATAAATTAGGGCAAACCTCCACTATATTTGACCACGAGCTACCTCTCTACACCTTTGCACCATAGTCTTCGGGGCCATTTGGACTACTACACCTACGTTCCATCATGTTGCCATGATGTCTAAATTGATTATACATATTGCACTGCTAAAAGAGGCCCAATGGAACCTCAACTGAACATCTCTGAGCATTAGGCAAGTGCATGATTCACGGTCATGAGAAAAGCCGCTCTATATTTTAAAAAAACACATGAAACATGCAATTCCTAGCCTTGTGAAGAGTAGGAGAGAGAGAGAGAGAGAGAGAGAGAGAGAGAGAGAGAGAGAGAAGAGGTAGAATGGAACCTCATCTCAACATCTCTTAACATCAAGCAAGTGCATGATTCACGCTCATGACAAAAGGGACTCTATATTTCTAAAAAACTACATGGGACATGCAATTCCTAGCCCTATGAAGTAGAGAGAGAGAGAGAGAGAGAGAGAGAGAGAGAGAGAGAGAGAGAGGTGTGGAGCAATCTAGAAACTTTGTGCCAAAAACTAGCCTACTAATATTTTTTTTTAAAAGGAAACCCAAGTAATTCCTCATACTACAGTCGCAAACGTAGAGCTCATTACCTCATTTGCGTTATTCTAAGAGATATTGCAGGAGACAAAGAAGGCCCCTTCACACGTCCACATGTCAATCAATTGGACTCTTCCTCTTAATCACGGGCAACGTAGCTGTAAAAAATGGAGAGGGAAATGGGAGAGCTAGCCTATTGCAACGGGCCGGCAATTCTGATAACCAATCTACCAAACTTCAAACTTCCTCTCCCACTTAATGTATGTAGCCATGATAAACACATTTTCTAGCACCATAGAGAGAGATAAAAGAGGCCAAATGTAACCTCATCTCATCATCCCCTACTATAAAAGGAATTCTGTATTTCCAAAAAACAAACCACACGGCACATGCAATTCCTAGCATTGTGAAGCATAGATAGATAGAGATAGAGATAGAGAGAGGGGGGGATATATATCTATATTTGTATATATAGAGATACATACATACATACATACACACACACACACACACACACACACACATATATATATATATATATATATATATATATATATATATATATATATATATATATATATATATATATGCGTGTGTGTGTGTGTATATGTGTGTGTGTATGTATCTATCTAGAGAGAGAGAGAGAGAGAGAGAGAGAGAGAGAGAGAGAGAGAGAGAGAGAGAGGCAGAGCGGTCAAGAAATTTTGTGCCAAAAACTAACCCCAACATTTGCTATTTCAAAGGAAACCCAAGTGATTCCTCATACTATAGTGGAAAACATAGAGCTCCTTACCTCATTTAGGTTGTTCTGAGAAATATTGCATGAGACAAGCAAGACCCCTTGAAACTCTTGCTCTTAGCATAGCAGTCAAAAATGGAGAGGGAGCTGGGAGAGCCAGTCTATTGCAACAGGTCAAGAAACTCCAATAATCAAACTTTAAGATTCCTCTTCTTCTTCATGCAGGTAGCCATGATGTATTGAGGGTATTTCATGCTTGCATTTGGTAGTAACTAAAATGATAAAACTTATACACTCATTATGAGCTTAGTGTTTTCTTTGTTGCTTGACAGAAGCATTTATGAGGACAAGGGACACATTTCTTTTTCTTTGTGAATCTCCAAGTCATTCCTCTCATGTGCGTGCACGCCAAAAGGTTGCATGAAATTATCGACGCCAACTCGCTATACAACGTACGGTATACTTGACAAGTAATGCCTTGCCATGCTTAACAAATGACCATGGTCGTGGTAGGAGTCCCTCCACAAATGTGGAGATTTCTATCCATGGTGATGTTACAATTCCACAAGTCCCTCTGCAAACAGTCATGCAAGGACAAGGACGAAGACAACACACTCTTTCATGTTTGGATGCGACAAGAAGATATCGTCGACAACGGGCAAGGCAACGTACCTCCAACATAAGAGAGCAGCGCCATCAACAGACACTTTTTCCTTCTCATAGACGCTCAAAATGAGGATTAGGTCCCGTATGTTCATGACACGTCACTTGGAGGAATTGCTTTGCATTCTACATGCTTATCCCTGTATACGAGGTGTTCACCCTTCCATGCTACCATTGATACATGTCTCATTGCCTACAGATCATACAGAAACCATGTCCTCTTCTGTGAGTTTTGTGATGCACGTCTTTGGCCGTTTGAAATGAAGAAGGAAGATACACCATCAATGGGAAAATATTGTTGCAAAGGTGGAAAAGTATCTTTCTTTCCTCTTGCAAGACCGCCAAATGCATTGGAGAGGCTACTCAATAACAATGATGCTTTGAGTAGGTCCTTCAAAAGAAACATTAGGAGTTACAATAGTGTGATGGAATTTGCATCTCTTGGAGCTACCATTGATGAGACATTGATGGGTAGTTCTGGTGCATATTGCCTTCGTTTACATGGCGGTGTGTACCATCAAATTGGTTCTTTGCTACCACACAAAGCAACGGTTCCAAAATTTGCACAGATATATGTATATGCTACTGAGCATGAGGTTCGGAATCGTATGAGTGCCTTGGATGGTTTGAATTTTTCCA
This sequence comes from Adiantum capillus-veneris, assembly GCF_014529385.1. NCBI lineage: Eukaryota > Viridiplantae > Streptophyta > Polypodiopsida > Polypodiales > Pteridaceae > Adiantum > Adiantum capillus-veneris. Next base: position 60,008,489 of record NC_140950.1, read on the forward strand.
CTCTTGAAGCATTATCAATGATGATGCGATCATGTAATCCATATGCGAATGCCTTCTACAATGTTGGTAGAATGTTACGTGATAGTCCTGGTGTGGAGATCAAAATGACAATTTGTGAGAATAGAAATACTTCCAGGCAGTACTTGATATCTGTTGGCAATGAGGTTGCTGCAATTATGCCAGGTCAAGGGGATGTACAAACATTTGGCCATCGAGACATTGTGATACATTGTCAAAATGGAAGGCTGCAAAGGATTTCAAATCTACACAGGTCGTACATGCCACTATTGTATGTTCTTCTCTTTCAACGGGGAGAAGATGGATGGCATATCAAGCTTCCTTATGCTCATGTGCATGGACCTTTGGATGCCTTGGCTGGTCGACAATGTGTCACTCAAAGAGAGTATTATGCATATCGACTACAGGTTCGTACTGATACGGAGTCATGCTTGCTTCGTGGTGGTCGTTTACTTCAACAATTTATGGCTGATGCATATTGTGCCATTGAGGAATGTTGTCTTGCATGGGTCCGTACAAATCAGAACACGTTGAGGGCAAAATTGTATGCAGGGTTGGTTGACATGGTGCATTTGTCTGGGAGTGATGCTGTACTTGGACGATCTACAGGTCGAAGAATTGTCTTACCCTCATCTTTTATAGGCGGTCCTTGGCATGTACCATTGTATCAAGATGCAATGGAAATTGTGTGTGCAAAGGGAAAGCCACACCTATTTATCACATTCACATGTACCCTAAATGGCCAGAAATAAATGAGGCACTACTTCCAGGATAGGTTTCCTCTGATCGACCAGACATAACCACCAGGGTTTTCTTCTTGAGACACTCGAGCATGATGAAGTATATCTTAAAGAAAGATATTTTTGGGAAAGTGGTGGCTTACATGTCTGTCGTGGAGTTCCAAAAGAGAGGCTTGCCACATTCTCATACATTATTGATTTTAGATCCTCGATGTAAGCCTCAATCAACATTTGACTATGACAAGATGGTTTGTGCAGAGTTGCTAGATAAAAATCGATTTCCAGTGCTTCATGATATCATTGTTAGTTGTGACGTTCATGGACCATGTGGAGAGTTCAATATTTCATCTCCTTGCATGGTTGATGGCCGGTGTATTAGAAAATATCCATGTTCATTTTGTGAGCAAACAAGCATGGATAATAATGGCTACCCCATTTATGTGCGACAAAACAATGGCTTCACCGCCAAGGTTAGGGGTTCTACTATTGATAACCGATGGGTTGTGCCATATTATCCTATTTTTTCAACACTATTTAATGCGCATATGAATGTTGAGGTATGCTCTACAATTTCAGCTGTGAAGTATGTCCATAAGTACATCTACAAGGGGTATGATAGGGCAACTGTAAGATTCCATACATCGGTACGTGTCAAGTATGTCCATAAGTACATCTACAAGGGGTATGATAGGGCAACTGTAAGATTCCATACATCGGTACGTGATGCACAAAGGGAGAACATTGATGAGATAGACATGTACACAGATGGCCGCTATGTATCTGCATCTGAGGCTTGCTGGAAAATTTTGAATATCCTTTGCACAATGACGTACCAGTTGTATAGAGATTGAGTGTGTATGTTCCGGTTGGGCAAATGGTGACTTTTCGAGATAAGGATAGACTTAATGCTGTCTTGCAAAGGGACAATGCAGATAAGACCACTTTGACAGAGTGGTTCACATGCAACTTGGAGAATCCTGATGCAAATGATAGTTTGTACATTGATTTTCCTCAAAAGTGTGTGTGGAATTCGGGTTCCAAAAAATGGACAAAGAGACGTCGTGGGGACACTATTGGGCGGATGTATTTTGTGCAGCCCTCTGCAAGTGAACTATATTATGTCCATTTGCTTTTAACTATTTGTAAATGATGTAAATCATTTGAGGATCTACGCTCCGCAAATGGTGTATTGTTTCCAACATTCAAGGCAGCATGCATTGCAAGGGGCATCTTGGAAGATGATGGGGAATGGTTCGAATGCATGGAGGAAGCTTGCAGTACACATATAGGCTTGCAATCGAGACATTTGTTTGTGACCATTCTATTGTTTTGTGAACCCTCCTCCCCTCATCTCTTGTGGGAAAGATTTTGATGTTTTCTGTCTGAGGTCTACCAAGACATGTTGGAGATGAGATATGAGTCGTTAGATGGATGTACACAAGTTGCTGAAGGCTATGCGCTGAGAGATTTGCATAACATTCTTGGTACTTTTGGAAGAAGTCTAACTGAATTTCTTGGAATTCCAATGCCTGATGAGCGCTTTGTGACACGTGATGAAAATAGCTTGCTTTTCCAAGAGCAATGCCTTGACAGGATACAAGAACTATCCATGTCACGTGAAATGGAGCAGACTCTAAATGAAGACCAAAGAATTGCTTTTGAGGTAGTCTTGCATGGATTGACTATTGACGGTGGGGCTATTTTTTTCCTAGATGGCCCTGCAGGGACTGGGAAAACTTATTTGTATAATTGTTTGTTGCCACGCGTACGTGGAGAAGGAGAAGTTGCATTGGCCACACCATCTTATGGTATTTCAGCATTGCTATTGAAAAATGGATCTGCACATTCTAGATTCAAGATACCCTTGGACCTTGATAGTTGCAGCACATGCAATATCCCTGTTCAGGGTCAACTTTCTGAATTTCTTAGAATGTGCAAGTTGATTGTGTGGGATGAGGCTCCTATGATGCATCGATATGCCTTCGAAGCTTTGGACAGGTCTTTGCAAGATATCATGTGCTCAAGAAATCCATTTGGTGGAAAAGTGTTGCTTCTTGGGGGAGATTTCAGACAGATCTTACCAGTGTTGTTCCAGGGAGCATGTGCTGACATTGTTGATGCTACATTTTGTCGATCGCACTTATGGAATCATGTGACGATCCTTAAATTGGCACATAACATGCGTGTGGGAGGTGGTGATGTTGTAAATTCTACCTACAGAGAATGGCTTATGGATGTAGGAAATGGGACTTTGAAAATCTGTGATGAACAGATGATAGAAATCCCCCGTCACATGGTGCTTTCTTCATCTTCATTGGATGATTTGATAGGTTGCATCTATTCAAAAATTGATCTTCTTCTTGGATCCTGGCCATTGTGGCTCATGAAGATCTTCCTTTTTGGTTTCTATCTTAGTGGTCGTTTTGGTCTCCATGGTTTCACCTGAATCAGAATCCTCTTCAACGTCGTTCATATATACGGGGTCGTCACCAGTCCCTATGTTGGTCTTTGAACTGGGGTCTAACTTCGCTACTTTTTGTGATCTCTTCCTTCATGTTTTCTTCTTTTTCTGAGATTGGGCAATTGATGCCATGTCTCTTTCCTCAGTAATATAATTTTGTTTTTGAGCATCGATCGTGTGAGTACGTTTACTGGTACCACATGTGTACTTTGTGATGGCTCCTCGGTAACCTCAATCAAGCTTAATGGAGTAATCTTCGGTGCATTTGGATTATTTGGACATTGGACAATCAAATGATCTATGTCACATCGATTACACATGAGTATCGGCATTGTAGATGTGCTCACTTGATTGGTTTGCATTAGTGTGGCGTTCTTTTGTAGCCTAATAGGACACTCGGCCACACGATGCGGACATCCACACTCATAGAATTGAAGAGGTGGTCTCTTAGCAGTGTAATTGATATTTTGGCCTCTTGCCTCAAGAGCAGCTGCTTGATAGACAGGTTTGACTTGTCCCCAATAGTCCTCCATGTAGTATTGTGGACTTTCTTCAAGCACATCCATCCCATAGGCAATATTAGGATCTATATCTTCCTTACATCCTTCCAAACAAGCAATAGATGACTCACAACCCACTTGATTCACAGAAGTGATTCTCGGATGTGGTGGTTGCGGTCCTAGCACTGGAGGTGGTGAGGGTGTTGTTTGAACAATATTTTGGGCCCTAAGGACCATGTGTTGTGCTGTTTGTTCAAGGGGTGGGGCAGGCATCAATGCATGCACTCGAGGTGTGTCTCTCCATGCTAAGGTTGGTCTATTGGCCATCGCGCGCTTAAATACTATGCAATCCTTAGCTTGATGACCATACCTCCCACAGGCATTGCAGTTCCCATTGAATTTTACTCTAAAAGTAGGGCATTCACTGGTATTATGCGGTCCATAGCATATGGAGCACCATTGTTACTCCCTTCTTGGATACATATGATTGTTTTGTGAAGCACGATTGTCTCTAAGACTCTCTTGAATAGCCTTGGTGAGATCTGCTAAGGTCATCTCAGATATCTTTGGCTCCTTAGCAATAGGCATTAGGCTCATTGGCTGACGCCCCGATGCTTGTGAGCTAATAGATTTAGGCTCAAGAGACACTCTTTCTCCTTGAATCATTAAATTATCCTCCGATTGGATCGCATTGGTGGTGGCTGCTTCCCAAGTGGTGATACCTCTAATGACTAGACCATTGTAGATATCCTCATGTCGTAATCCCCTAATGAATCTATCAAGCAATTGATTATTATTGAAGCGCTCATTTGGCTTACAACAAGAATTCAAATGCTTCAAGCGACTAATAAAGTCTCTCACTGACTCTCCTTCCTCTCGTTGGGCTTTCTGGAGCTGAGAGGCTACACCCCAAAGTACTCCCTCTCGTATGTATTCTTTCAAGAACAATCTCCTAAGAGTAGGGTTAATTGTTTTTTCTTCCACCCTTAGGGTTCTATACCAATCCCCTACCTTCCCACTTAAGGTTAGGCTTAAAGCATTACTCTTATGCATGTCATTGTGTTCTCCTAGAGAATCGCATATTTGTTCAAACACTTCGATATGCTTTCTCACATCCCCGTCTCCACTAAATTTTTGTGTGAGCTTGGCTATTTGTACTGCTTTACTTCTAGGTTCTCTATAAGGCGTGTTACATATATTGAGCAAATGTTGCCAAGTCACCTAAGTGAGCAGGAACCGTGGGTGAAGGCGCTCCAGAGACTACATGTGGAGTAGGTATTGGCATTGGGCTTGGCACATAGGAAGCCCTTGGGTTTGGTACGGTGTTGTGCCATGTGGTGGCCCAAAGTTCATATGTGTGGCCCTAGGCATAGCAGACATCGGATGTGACATGCTAATGCTAGCCGGTATAGTCCCATGGAAATAAGAGCTTTGGTGTCGTGTTTGTGGAGCATATGTAGTTGAAACAATGGGAGGGGTAGGGACTACATGAGTACGAGGACCTATAGGTATATACTATTGGTACACACTTGTAGGTACTGTCTACCATGTAGTGGTGCTTTACTAACAAATGAGGTCCATGGTGTGTTTCTTGGCATGCCCATCATTGGGGTAGGCATGGTAGCCGTGGTGTCATCAAGGGAAAGATGAGCTAGACTTGGAAAGGTAAAGCTATCACTTGTGGGCTCAGATTGCACTGAGACCCCTGGCGAAACAACATATGGAGGATCCATCGGACTTACCGAGGGAGTCTCCATTTGCGATAAGGTTGGTTGTTTAGCCTTCCCTGTATCCAAGAATCTCATGAGATTCGTTGAAGGCATGTGGATCCCCTTGTTTTGTCTCTCTAGCTCAATGACTCTCTGGATGACCTCACAAACTCTTGTTGTTGATCCTCCACACTAGTAGCACCCATTGTGGATTGTAGGACATCTAACCAACCCACATGATAGGTGTGGCCTGTGTAGAGGTCAGTTAGAGTTTTTGTTTGTAGTTTGTATTCCCAGTTCTCATTTAAGAACGCTCCATCTAGGATTGAGGTGCTAGGGGTGTCCTTTGAGCTAGATGCAATGTTGCTTTCTAGGGGTTGTCCCTTAGCAGTTGCTAAGTCAAGAGCACTCGATTGCTCTCCTAGCAAGGATATTGACATAGGGGCTTTCGCTTTTAACTCTCTTTGTTGCTCCACCTTGCGTAAGCTCTCAATTTCCTTTTCCCTATCCGCAATGATATATCGCTCAACCTCTTGCACTTTGGCAAGGCTTCTACCATCAGGTAATATGAACTTGGAGGACTATAGCTCTGAAGAGTCAGGGGATGCAGTGAATGGAGTATTCACATGCACACTCTCTAAGGACATAGGGTCTACGTTGGTCATGAATGAAAAATTTACCTCCCCACCCCCCTCATTTACATCATTAGCTCCATGTTTGGAGCGAGTGGCTCTACTAAAGGTTTCCTTCAAGTGGCTAAGCACGCTCGGGCCGGATCGTGGACCCATGGCCTGCATGTCTTGGCTTGAGCTATCAGGATTAGGCATTGGGTAACCCTCCATGATAGCGTAGTCAGAGGAAGAGTCACTAGCCCCTATCTTTGGGTCTTGGTTGTACTACCTTGACTCCCCGCCGAGGGCCCGGAACCTAAGGTAGGTGGATAATGAGAACTCGGGTAAATCGAAATTCTCTCTAGTTGCTCCGTCTCTAGCACACGACCAGAGCGCAGATGCATGTGCCTTTGGCACCCTACAAGCGTCAACGAATAACCTCGAAGGTTAACCGCTTACTTTTTTAGTCGTCCGTTTTCACTCGTTTTTTAATGTTTTTTAATGATCAATTTCTTTATTAAAGTGTGTGATAGCTCGAAATGAGCGTATCACTCAGAGGGTCGTGGTGTGCTTTACAGCACAACGTTCGGTTACCCGAAGTTCTGTTGGTCCTAAAAAAAGTCAACTTTTAGCTACGTGTGAGGCTAAAATTACATAATTTTAAAGAGCGACTGAGGCCTGAGCCTGAGCGTGAGATTGGGCTTGGGTCTAGGTTGGATCTGGGAGATATTCCCGATCCCGATCCTACTTTTTTTTTGGGGTATAAGGTCTCCGCGGCCGCGCTGTGCGCGCGAGCACACACACACTCTACCTACCTACTTACAACTAATACACCTATTGTTACACACTAACACACTTCATTAGCTCTAACAGATCTACTTCCTACTTACTTTACTTTACACAAAACTAACATTATGGATCTTTAACCTTAATACTAACACCTTATCACAGAGAAAACACAGTACCTTTCAAAACCTCATTAACAAAGAAATACACAGCAGCAAAACAAACTCCTTCTTCTCAACACACACATCTTCCTTCCCTACCTTTTCTACAATTGAAATTGCACCAGAAAGAAGCACAGAGTGCCATTCAAGCTTAGTGTATGGCATTCCCCGGCAACGGCGCCAAAACTGTGCGTGTCTATCGCATATGTCAATGCAAGGAACTTGCCAATACACTGTGTGCGAGTCACAACTGGCTCCAAGCACGCAACTAGCTAAAACTAGTAAGCTCAAAGATGGCGATGGTGTGTCACTCATCGCTCTACGCTTGCTGTCGTGGAGGATTCCTCGCCGTGAAGAAGAAGGAGACGCCGCTGCACCGTTCTCAACAGCTTCGCCGTCGCCGTGCCATCGTCGCAATGCTCGATCGCACACAGACTCTCTCTCTCTCACGCACACACACACACACACAAGGAGATGATGAAGAAGAAGATGGAGATGGAGCAAGAGCACTCTTCAATTGCACAAATGAGAGAATGAGTGAATTTTAGGTTTAGTTGACTTTTATATGAGCTCGCCCCATTCACACTTGGGCGCCCATGCTTAGCCAACTAATCCCTTGAATGTTCCAGTTAGAGTGCGCCTCTCATTGGCGATCACTCTTACCTTTTTCCTATTGGACCGACGAGCCCGGTACCTGACTCTACCAAATAAATAATACGACGTCCGTCTTAGGTGATAGGAATGTGTGTGAGGGTTAACAGACAACGTGTATATAGTACATCGATTTTCATTATCACCAATACCAATGTGTTTTTTCTATAATAATGAGGAGTTGGTAGCGCATAAAACTTCTCAAGGAAGCCATCCACGGACCGATGCCATGAGATAAGCAGGTGCGTCATATGGCATCCAGTGGCGTCAGCTCGGGGGGTTCACTATGTGTAAAACTACCATATCACGTGAGTTCAAGACATGTTTGTAAAACCCCTTATCTGTGAATTTTCTTAAGAATATAATGTACCTTTTTCTTTTAAATCTATAAGTTTTTTTCGAATTTGAAAAAATAATGCCCTTTTGTATATATATTTTTGTAAGTTTCAAGAACTTTAAATACCCTTCTGTTGAACTCACGTGATAGGTTACATTTTTATTAGGTGACCTCCCCGGGGGCGTCAGGAGGTCGAATGGGCTCAAAACTTGCACGTGGATAAGTACGGACACAACGTGGGTGTTTTTTTGTGATAATTATGCAAAAGGGTCATCATGAGAACTGTATTTGGGGGCCACTTCACGTGATTGCGGGATGAATTATTGGAAAAAGTTGAGTGCCAAGTGTGCGGATGGATGTAGAAGGGTGACAAAAATGCACTGCGTGCCCATTTTTTGGCCTGTTCGGGGCCCGTTTGAGGTCAATCAAAAGGCCAAAGGTGCCCAAGGGATAAAGTAAAGTGTGGATAGTGAAAAAACTGAGGGAAGACCATAAAAAACGTGAAGAGAGGAGGAAGAACAGCTGCAACTAAGTTTTAACTGTTTTTGGAGCCTGTTTTGGCCATAAACTGCTCATCCGAGGTCGGATTTGAGCACTTTGATATTGTAGACTGGGGTTTTTGGCCTCTTTGAACGCAATGGTTCTATTCATTTTTCCAAATTCCTCACTTTTTCCTACTTTTTTGGTTGTGTAAGTTTCTCCGATGAGCGAAGTCTCTGCTCCAATTTGTGATTGTATCTGGTATATTTCATCCATATTGTGTGGGCTATTTGCCCCATTGGTGTTGGCCCAAGCTCAATTGTATCTAATCATAAAAAATATTCCTCTTTTGAGATGAGTTTTTTGGGTGTGTGTGTGTGTCTCTGTGTTGAGTGGGTAAAGGGATAGTCTCTCTCCTCTCACTCCATCGGTGTGTTCCCTGTCTCGGCCAGGTGGGTTGTGTAAGCTGAGTGGTGCCCCATAGTGTGTGTGTGTATCATCCCAAGAGTGTGTGCCACGTGATTATAAAGGCGTTGTGTGTGTTTCCATCCCGCTTACAACGGGCACCCTCCTAGTTGGCCACCTCGTCATAAAGCCACAAATTTTGTACTCCCATTATTTTTCCAAGAAAAGACTTGTAAATAAGAGGAACTCTCATTTTTGTACCGAGTGATCATTGAGCCCAACTTTTGTACAATCTGAGTTATAATGATTAATTTTGAGTGTAAGCCTTGTAAGCTGACCATTGGCCAAAAGAAGCCCTAGGTATAAAGCCTAATTTTGTAAGTTTGAACACAACACTTATCATTATCAAAGGTTTCTAGAGGTTTTGAAGTGCAAGACTCAGAGCAGTTACTCTCGCGCGACTTGTAAATTATTTTTCTTGAGCTCTAGTAATCCAAATTCATTTTCAACAACTGCATTGTATTGTGTTCTTTAATTTAGGTGTAATCATTCTCAATTTTGTTGTGCTTCATGACAGCTTGTTTGCGAGCTAAATCTGCTATTTTAAGTACATTAAGGGGTTTTTAAAATTGTTTCAACCATAGTTAGTGTTCCTAGATTCTTTGGCGACCTTTTTGGATAGTTCTGTTGCAGTTTTCAAGATCTTGATGATGATGGATCGTGATTTTGGTACCATGCTAGATTGCAACCAAACTTGGTAGGATAGTGCCCCTAGACATCTTAGACCTTGTCCTAAGGTTTCATTGCATTTGGACTTCATTTGAGTGCCGAAATGGCATGGTGACCGAGAGACATGGGATAGGACATAGTCAAATTGCGTGAGAGGGGAGTGACAGATTTGCTAGTGCTTTAGATAGCTTTGTTCCGTAGGTTCACTTTTTGAGGTTGACACCCTCAAAGAGTCTTCGTGCCACATCCGAGTCTACTTCTCTGCATATTGACATTATGTTAGTGCGAGACAAATATGCTTCAGGTGTCCGATTGCAGCGACCCGCTAACAATTGGTATTAAAATGAAGCATGCTTTATGTGATTATAACCATTCACCTTATTTTCCAATCATTTCTTGAAGGTCTACATTAATCTTTACATCTATATTCCAACACGGGTGGAGAAAGTTGTTAAAAATAAGAACTTCCTATTTGTGATCAAAATGACATGGTGATATTATTTTACATGGAGACCCCCTCTGCTAGGGTCGTGAAGACCTTACATCCTCTGCAACGTGAAAATTTTGAGATTTTCTCATCTCAGGTGGTATGTGTGGATAATCTTTGAGGAGAGAAGTTTTGTCTTTTTACGTTGCATCTTCTTGAGGAAAGCCTTTCCACTTGACTAGGTGCTTGATGATGCTTCTACTTCTAGGATTCCTTTTTTAAATTTCTAGAAGATATTCAAGTTGAAGTTCAAGGACTCCTTAGGTTGGAACAACTATTTTTTCAATATCCAAGAGTTGATCGGGGTTAGGAACATCATATGGTTTTAGTAGACTAACATGAAAGACATCATGAATTTTAAGGCTAGAGAAAAATTTGATTTTGTAAGCTTGATCACTTACTACTTTGACAATATCATAAGATCCACAATATCTTGGGTTGAGATTATTGTACTTTTCAAAGGATAGGTTTCTTTTCTTAGGTTTGACTCAAAGGAATACTTTGTCTTCTTCTTTGAAGGTTCGGTCTAATATCCTTTTATATGCATAATGTTTTTGTCTATCATGAGTAGCTTAAATATTCTCAAGAATAGCATTGGTCTAAGCTTCCATCCCTTTGAGAATTTTCTTTGAGGCTTCTGCCTTAATAGTAGGGTACGAGAAGTTTATCTGGATAGTGTTTGTGTTTGTCCTAAGTAGCTGGAATATCCTTAAGAATAGCTTTGGTCTGGGCTTCCATGTCTTAGAGCATTTGCTTTGAAGCTTCTACTTGAATAGTAGGGTATGAGAAGTTTAACAAAGCTAAACATTCTTGAACATAAAGAGATTTAAATGGTGACATGCCTATGCTTCTAAGATGAATGAATGTTGGAGCTAAAGGAAGATGTGCCTTTGCCCTGGGCCAGACGTTCAATGTGTGGTCGCCCCACTGACTGCACTAACCCTTATCCTTCATATACACAAAGACTAGGAGATAGAGTAGCTTGCTCTATTCTCCACCTACACACAGTGTTGCTGCGTCTCCCCCTTCCTGCTCCACACATGCACACACTGAGCACCTCACAATTGGTATTAGAGGAAAGGCTATGGTGGCTTCTACCTTCTCCATGCATGCACAAGCTTCTTTCACAACCTTAGCTTTGCATTAGTTAAGGTTTGTGAATTTGAATTTAACATTGTGCAATTGAAAGTCTACATATTGTGTGGGGCTACAATCACTAAAAATCAAGTAGAGCTCTTGGATAGAGAAAGAGCTCATGGGAAGTAAGCAGCTCATGGGTGAGTAAAGCATTGCATTATTAGTAGGCATGCCTGAAGGGGGGTTGTAGTGCTAGATTTGGAAAACAAGCAGTGTTGGTTGTGTGTGTACACACAACCAGCACGTGGGCACACGCACACACACACACACACACACACACACACACACACACACACACACACATTGCAACAATAGAGAGCATTGGGCAAAAAATTGAAAGTTTGGAGATAGCATTAAAATCATCTTTTAACATTGGTAGAATAGAGCTTTTTCTCTGTAGCATAGAGACAAAGTCTTAGGTGCTAAAAGAAAACATTTAAAATTGTTTTTTAACATTGGCAAAGTAGAGTTTCTTCTTTGCACCACAGAGACAAAGGCTTAGAAGACAATGCTTTTCATTTTTTTATAAACGTAGCACTAATGATTTTTTTTGAAAGGTAATGATGGTGCTTTTGTAGCTAAATAATAGAGGAGAGAGAGAGAGAGAGAGAGAGAGAGAGAGAGAGAGAGAGAGAGATTTTATTATCGTCCTCGGAGGTCAAATATGACCTATGGGACCAAAGTTACATGTGATGTAGTATGTGTATGGCTGACGAGTGACTCTCAATGCTCCAAAAGCACCATCCAATGAGTGACTCTCAATGCTCCAAAAGCACCATATTGCCCCCAACATGTGATGTAGTATGTGTATGGCTGATGAGTAACTCTCAATGCTCCACGCTTCATACATTACACCACCCATATTGCCCCCAACATGTAACTTTAGCTACAAAAGCACCATCATTACCTTTCAAAAAAAATCATTAGTGTAATGTATGAAGCATGGCCCACTGGATTTCTCCCAAGCCGTAATACATTGGCGTTGTAGAAAAGCTTCATTCACTTGGGAGTCAATTGAAGCATCATGTAGCAAGTGTAATGCATCCCATCTCCCAAATCACTTCTTTATGTCTTGCATCCATCCCGTGCTGAAGATCTTGCTTTTATGCGTCTTTTGAACTTTTTTGCTTGCTTCTCATGCAATTGTAGGAAGTCGATGTGAGGGGTTTTGACGCATCTTTATCATGTACTCCACAACCCTTTCCATGCCCATAACCTCAATTGGAAGACATCCCGACTCAAGAAGTAGGAGCATATATGGTGTTTGTGTCTTCACTTGGAGAAAGTTTGTAAGAAAACACTTTTGAACATTCTCAAACTCATTCCAAGTAGACTTTAAGATGCTCCCACCCCACACTTCAACTCCATAAAGAAGAACCGGTGTCACCAATGCATCAAAATATACTTCTTGAGAACCCAACACTTGATGTTTCCCGCATTACACATGTTCTCAAATGCATACTATGCTCTCTTTCCCGCTTCCAAACGACGCATAGCACATTCATGCCAGTTGTGATTTGATGGAACCTCAAGGCCAAGGTACTTAAAGCTCTCAACAACTTCAAGTGTCTCATTGTTGTACACAATGCATGGATTCTCCTTATGGTTGGTTTTCACAATCATAACCTTTGTTTTGGATTCATTCACAATCAGCCCACTATGCAAGAAAAATTTCTCAAGAACAAACATTAGCTTTTGTGCATCTTCTAAAGTGTGTGCTAGAAGCACTACATCATCCGCATACAACAAAAGCATGATTACTGCATGACTTGTTCAATGCCTTCTTCTTGCATAAAGTCAAGTACCATTTGTTCCAATTGATCGATGCATAGACCAAACAAAGTTGGTGACAATGAACATCCTTGTTTAACCCCCATACTGCTTACAAAAATTTCTGAAATTTCTCTTCCCATGCACAATTGACAAATCACCTTCTCATAGATTCGAGAAGCCGCAAGCATAAACTCACTTGGCACTTGGAGTTCTTCCATCCTTCTGCACAAATTGTTACATGGAATCATATCAAAGGCTTTCTTAAAGTCCACAAAACAACAATACAATCGCTTGCCTTTCAACCGACTTTCCTCCATGAGAATGCGAAGAGTGACAAGATGATCAATGGTGCTATGGCATCGACAAAAATCCGCTTGTCCCTTTGCACGTTTGTCATTATCTTCAGCCCAATCACTCAATTTCATCTCCATTATGCATCCAAATAACTTTTCCATAAGAGACCCAATCATTATAGTCCGGTAGTTGTTTACATTCTTTACATCCCCTCCTTTATGCAAAGGCTTAACCCAATTAGTACTCCAATCATAAAGCATACCATGTTGAAGTGCAAGGTTGAACATATCACATATCCACTCATGGGTAAAATCTCCGTCTATTTGATCATCTCTGGCTTGATAGCTTGAAGATCTCTCGCTCTGCGAGTGGCCAACTTTTTAAGCCCACCGTATACATTCTCAATAGTAAAAAAAGAGGGCATACATGGGAGTGAACCATAAAATGGCATTTTTTCAGCATTTGCTTGCTCATATAATTGCCTACAATGTGTGTACATATCCACAAGACTCAAGTTACCAAAATTCTCAACCCGCTTGTCCCTCAAGTTTCTTCAAAATCTTCCACATGCATGTGTCTTTTCTTGGACTTGAAAAGTTGTTGCTTTACTTCCCATCTTCTTCTCTTCTTTTGAATCAATGCCTTGTATGTATGCAAATGACTTTGATAGTTGTCTTTGTCCATAGTTGCATCAAGATTTATCAAGGACTTTTGAGCATTTTGACATTCTTTGTCAAACCACCTTTTGCGTGATCTATCTTTGTTCATACCATGGAGATACTTTATAGCAAAGCATTCTTCGGCATAAGAATAAATACCTTTTTTGAAATATTCCCATTGAGTTTCCAATGGTGCATCATATTGAAGTTTCTTCATCCATAATTTTTGCTCAACCATTTCAATGTACGTTGGTGTCCGTTTGAAATCCATACATAGTGATAATTTCTCTTTCCTTTGATTGAGATTATCATGCTTAGTTGCTTCTACACATGAAAGGTAAATACATAAGGTGCCATGGTCGGATTTTGGGGTCCATTGGCCAAACATAAAACTCTTTATGCGATACATGATGGCTTCGGAACACTGTCCCCATTATTTCTCCTACATGTAAATCCATTGGTTCCACTTTACAAAGATACACCATTGGCAATGAGCATACCCGTGCTATTACACATGTGTAAAAGTAACTTTCCATAGTGATTCGGCTCTTTCTCATCCATTGAAGAACGATCATACAAGTGAACTTCCTCCAACTCCCTTGAAATGTATGGCATATCAAATTGTTGAGTATCATGTTGCAATATTTTTGTGTGAGCATTCATAGCCCCAAATACAATAACATCACCTTCACCTTTGAAATAAGCAATGTCCTCTTCTAAATAAAAAAATGGATGATCTCTATCCATGCAAGCATAAAAGGAGGAATCATGATGAGGAATGTAGCAACCGGCTACAAAAATTGGTGCTCTTTTGGTGTCATAATTTTCAGCCATACATAACGTTTGTACTTGTCATCTTTCACAATTGATACAAAATCTTCCAATCCTTTCTTAACCATACATGCTACCCCTCCTTGTCCCCTTCGTTGATTAAGATTATTTGACCACATCAATGAATGTACATTGTAATTCTCCAAGCCGTTAATCCTTTGTGTATCATGCTCCCAAGTTTCAACAAGAAGTACAACATTGGCTTTGCTTGTTAGTTCATCAATGCCAACCCCCGTATTCCATGGGTATCCGTTACAATTCCAAAAGCATATTTTCAATTGTAACTCGGTCTCATAGGTCACGCATCCCTATTTGCTCGAGGGACTGGCCTCCTCCTTGGGCACACTTTCTTCATGAGAGATCTCCTTGTTTTTCTTATTCTTTTTCTCATATGCCTTGCGACGCATATTTTGTTGCTTAATAGTGTGATCTTCACATATAAAAAATTTTGTATCCCTCAAATAGATCCAACTATTATCAAGGATAATCGTTTGCTTGGTCTCATCCGGCATGGTGCATACAATTGGCCGTTCTCCCGAGCGAGGAGCTCCTTGCTTCCCCACACTATGTGCTCCATAGACCATAACTCCGGGCATGCCAAAGTGGGTTTTGAAGAAATCTTCGATAACAATGGCAAGAGAAGGAGGTGTCTCTAGCTTCTCTTCGGAAATTCCACGAATAACAATGTTCTTGGAACGTCGCTCCCGTTCTTTCAACTCCTCCACATCCACATTCTCAACATTCTTTTTTTGAACCATATCTTGCATGAGTGAGGAATTAGAAACCACATTGCTACCACATACATCAGCCCAATACTTGTTTATGCATACATTTTTCATGTGGCATACATCCCGGCTCATGGTGTCAAATTTCTCCTCTTTCAATACATGGTCATGCTCTACTTTGCTCATCCGCTCCTTCAAAGCATTCAAGTCCACAAGAGAGCGTTTACATTCCTTGGATTCCTCTTCAAGTTTCATCAAACGTGTTGTTTGAATCTCAAGTGTACTCTTGAGATTCTCATTCTCAACCACAAGTACCCTTAGTGTGCCATTCTCCATTGCAAGTGCTCGTAAGTCTTCGCCTTGTTTGTTTACGGTCTCTTGCAATGATCCCAAGTATGCCACGATCATGGTTTCCAATGTCATTGGTTGGGTGTTTGTGTTACTATCTCCATACTTAGGACATTTTGGATCATTTTCCACAATGGTTGTGGACCTTGTTGAAGAAGAAGAACCCTTGCGAGTGCCATACACTAGTTTGTCCCTACAACCTAGGTACAAACCCGCAGTGACTAACTTTCATTCTAGGCACCAACCCGCAAGATGTGAGCACTCATATACACTGCTTTAGCGTCCACTCTACTAAGCTCTCCTCCCTAGATGTCAAAGGAAGTTTTGACTATATCAGTATAGAATTTCAGATGAAGAAGGTTCGAGAGGTTTTCTGCTAAACGCTGATTGGAGACAAGGCGGTGTGATGGCAAGCGTTGGTGGATTTTTTTTTTTTTTTTGACACAACCCATTTCTATTGTTAACATGCACTGTCATGCAAAGTGTTTTGTAAAGGCGACAATTATTAGCCCCATGGGTCAAGTTTAGTCTATTTTGGAGTCTTTTTCAATTTTGAGTGATTTTATTGAGTTTTTAAATTTTTTGTTAAAGTTTAAGTACTATATAAGTCAAAACTCACAACTTAAAGTTCATTTCTTGTTTGCACACTTTAAAAGATCCTCTTGAGCCCAAACGTACACGCACTCATATCTTGCACAACATGGACGATACACAAGAGCACACCACCATGCACAACCATGACACCACCACCACTGACAACACTGAAAATCCGCAACCAGCACCTCATACAGAATCCACCGCTTCAAATCCACATCCTCAACCACAAGTGGATAACCCAACACAACAACCAGCTCCAAACACCCAATCGCTCCCCCCAACCTTCGACTACAGAGGATCAGAACACCATGCGATAGATTTTTGGTGATCTCCAACCACTACATCATACAAATCGCACACCTCTGCTGAATCTCGGACCATTCGCAGATCTAAACAGACCAACACAAAAAACAATACCTGGAGCTCAAGCAATAGAAGCATCTAGAGCTCAAGCAACGGCAACGCCTGAAGCTCAAGCAAAAACTGCACCTAAAGCTCAAGCAACTGCTACTATGCTGTAAAAATTCCCCCCGTGGGTAATACCAGGTGATCCTATTTCAATAGCATGAGATGCCAAGAGGAGGAAGAGAATGAGAGAGTTAGAAAAGAAAGAGACAAATGATAGAGAAGCACAGAGATTACATGAAGAACAAAGAAGTTAGAGAAAGCAAGAAGAATGGTAGATAGCCGAGGCTGAGAGAGCCCACTTGGCTAATTTACAAGCAGGAGCAGAGGCAGAGAGGAGAGTGGAAGAGGATAGAGCTCAGGCCGCCCAACAAGCAAAGGTTGGGAGCTCCAGACCTTCAAAAATTCCTCAGAGAGAAAAACAATGTGCGAAAAAGAAAAAGGACAAGCTCACACCTGAAGAGCAAGAAGCGCAAGAAGAGAGGAGGAAAAAGTATAAAAATGACCCTCCTCAATGGGCCAGACAATTGTCTCCTCCACCACCGCCAACAGCACAGAAGAAACGACGATGGAAGTCTGGCACAATTGCTCTACATGAGATCCAAAAATATCAAGAGAGCATCGATCCAATAATATCAAAGGTATCTTTCTCTTGGGTGGTAAGAGAAATAATGGTCGAATATTCAGATTCTATTACACGTATCCAGCGTGCAACTCTATTGGCCTTACAGGATGCTATCGGAGGACATTTTAGTGCAGTTATTCCAAGATGGTGTACCTTGTATGGTGCATGCTAAGTGAGTTACTCTAAAAAATACAGATCTAGCTCTAGCGATCAATCTGAGGAATGAAGGGTGTCTCCATAAGAATTAGTTTCCCCATGCAACCTCTGTTTATGAGATTTATAATCTTTCCATATAATATGAATGAGTCGATTTTCTACCATTTGGTGTAACTCTAATAGTTAATTGTGTACTTTCTGTTGTTGAAGTATTTGAATTAATCAAGTTATAAGATATCACCTCCTCGACCATCCAAGCACCCGTCGGACGTGGGACGCCTACCGATTAACAATTTGCAAAACGAAGCCATTTTGGGTGCGTACGGAGGCCGCGGAACCGCCAAAATGCACGACGATGACCAACAGTGCTGAACGGGCCAAAAAAAAAGGCCCTGTGCTTAATGATGCGCATGGGTAAGTTTTGACCTAGGCTTAAGTCACAATGGGAGAGGACTGACCCAAGGTGATTTCTTGTAAAGGCATACAACGCCGCCTCTCGGTCCACCAAGATATACTTGTGAGCATTAAGGGTAAGGGAATCTTCAACAAGGATGGCACTTAATGCTTTGCACTTGAGAAGCTCCACAGAACCATGCTTGGAGAACTCTGTGTGAGAAAATTGAAGAACGGATGGCCCTAGATGGCCAAGGTAGTGCCACAGGGAGCTATCTATACCCATAGGAACGTTGCACAAACCTCTAGTATGCATTGCAAATTTATCAATATGGTATGCGGTCTGCAAAACATTTTAAACAACTTCAACACTTTCTATAGGGTACAATAGACTATCGATAAGGTTAGAAAGTGGTTACATCAGTTTCTTCATCCATCTCTTTAAGATTTTTCCTTGTAAGGTCAATGCTAGAGAGATCTTGTCCACCCATAATGATCAGCAATTTGTGTGTTTGAAAAGCATTTTCTCGGATGCTTTCAGAAAATGAGGCACATGATTTGATTTCCATAAGTGTATTTGCCACGGTTTGTACCAAATTCTGCTCGATTTCACTAGGGAGGAATGAGACGCTCGGTGGGAGTCCTTGATCTTCAAAGTCAATTTGAAAGTTGACCTTCTCTTGCTTTCCACTGGGATCTTTCATGCCTGCATAGATAGTGAGCACTGAGAGCGACTCATCTTCTCTGAGTCCTAGTGTCTTTGCAATGTCATCAAGGAACAAGAAATGATGACCATCCACCACCACTGCATGAAAAGTGATGATTTGGAGGTCAGGAACTTCCTCCAACACCTCATCTCCCTCTATCATCTGATCTTCCTCCCTAGTGGAGCAAGGATCTTGCAAGAGGATGAGTGCCATACATGCTTCAACCTACTCATCAACCTCTATAATAAATTCATTTGATTCCTCCACAATGGTTATAGGAGGTTTTTGGTTGGCCTTTTCCTTTGATTTTCCCTTCTCCATGCCCTCAAGCACAAGCAAGACCAGAACCATGTCCTAAGAGATGAATTGGGTGCCTATGCAGCCCATGCCCAAGTCTATAAGGTCATCCTCATCCTCTGTCCTCCGATAGTCCCACTCAGTAAGACCTTTTATAAACCTCAACAAGTGATAATGAAAGTTTTTGTTGGCCACATAGAGGTGTTTGAGAAAATTCACTGGCAACCACGCTATGTCAGATCCCTTGAAGACTATTGCATATTCTTCCATGTGCTCCATCATGTAGTCAAGAAAGCTTTGGAATCCGTCTACATGAAGGTTAGCAGTGGCATGCATGTCAATCATCCCCTCAAACACACTAACTAGTTCATGTTCCTATCTTCTATAGTTGTGCGAGAAGTGCATCAAAAGATGTTGCCATGGGTCTGTTTGCGATGAAGATGGGAAGAGAGCTGAAAGCTAGTGTTTTGTGAATGTGAGAAATGTTTAGAACCTAGAAAGTCATTTTTATACACAATGTCACTTTTAAAAGCACTTAAAATTAACGTCAAATTAACTTAAAACTATAATTATAAACAAAATCACGCAACAAGCCATTGAAAGACACCAACATTGAAAGTATTCACGCTCCAAATTAAAAACTTGCACATTTCAAAAAAAATCTTGAACAAATTAAAAATGAAAAAAAGATTCGAAATCCCATATGTATTAATGGGAGAAAAATTGCTTCAGTTACAAGCTGTTACATTAATACATCGCGGAAAACCAATGTTTTCACACAAAAAGCTCTTCTCTTTTCTGGAACAAACAACCTTTTCATTGATTACAAAAACATATTGATTGGGCAAGGTATATCTAAGATTAAGATACTCGTGAAGGTGACTAAGATTCCAATCGTTATTCACCGAGATGTCGTGCACCACATTGTTGTGGAGGCATATTTAAAGATCAATTGATTCTCTAGGAGCAATGTCAGAGTCTAGTGCCTCCCATTATCCCTTCGTCGGCTTCCATCTTCTGTAGGGAAATACAATTGACAAGCTTTGCTTCACAATATGGTATTTGCACGCCACATTCTCAGCAACTACAGAGCACTTGATTGTATCTCCCTTGTGGTTGACCACCTTAGTCTCCCATCCAACTGCAAGGAAGCCGTTGATCGCACTTCCCTCTTTGCAAGTCCACATTGTTAGTGTCCTCTGAACACACAGCAGTCAAAAGAACACGAACACATGAAGGGACATAAACCAAGTTAGGGAAGCTTTGTGGGAACCATAGATGCACTTCATTGCTAAATGCACATCCGCCTCGACTCTCCTTTTGGTTTTTGTGATCAAGGCACTATCACACTTAGGCCATTCCATACTCTGCAAGGTTGGTGGATGAATTGGAGAAAGATTACCATACCCAATTTGCTTAGGCATTACATAAGTATGGTTATTAAAAAAAATGTCCCATGAGACAAGCTCTGCGGATGGACAACTAGCGTAGAGCAGCTTGCCAAGGTCAACGTGGATGGCCTCAAAAGTTCCCGTGAGGGACTCTATTGGCTCCCACTCTACAAAATTAGATGGGAATACATCTACAAACATGAACAAGCAATGAAAACCTTATAGACATCAAAGCAATATATACAGCAGAAATACTCTAAAACCTTGACAGAGGAGTGCAATTACAGTTTGCAAAAAACCTCTATGGAGCCACTTTTGTCTCTAGCTTCAGTTGTGAAGCAACATACACATGTTGCACATTTGCAAGTGGCTTGCTGTCATGGGTTTGCTTGAACTCCATGATCCTTCCCTTCCAATGGTGTGCTCAAGAATCCATGTGTCTCCTTGAGACCTTGGGTGCACCTCTTGAGTTGGGCTGCATTGTCACCCAACATCCACTGTCTTGTACATTGCTACATGAGATGGAGTCAATGAAACTCCTAGGTCATCGAGTACCTAATGATGACATGGGGAATAGTGGCACAACCTACAGACAAACACTTATGATTAGACATTGCACATCCATGTTCTCAGTTGTACAGAGAAATATTCTTGATGGTACACAAAGACGAAGGATGCCACTTACTACTATACTGCTCCACCTGCTTGTTGGCTTAATGGGAAAGATAATGTTGTGAAGCTTGAGAGGAAAGTAGATCCTCTCTAGAGAGCATAATGGAGAAGGAACAAGAAATCTATTGAGGAAAGAAAGAGGGATGATCTAGCAGAAGGATATGCTGCATATCTTCATCTTTAGGTAGAGCTGTTTAGTGAGGCTCATGGAGAAATAGAGAACTTCAGCTTGAGGAGAATGCAGTAATCTTGAGGAGGGAAAGGAGGTTCAAACTTCTGTTGTAGAGCTTTTGGGAGGGAAAACTAAAAGGAAGGAAAGAGAAGCAACTCTTGCAAGGTGAAGTGAAGAGAAGTGAGAGATGGTACAATAGAGAGAGAGGCAGGGAATGATCAACAAGTTTTTGGATGGACCCCTTTTTAGGAGAGAGGGGGCAAGAAATTGACAGCCACTAGAGAGAGAAAGCATTGGTTTTTACTCAACTATTTAGAGAAAAGTTCAATTTTTTGAATTTATAAGAGATTTTTTCTTTATATTTTATAAAAGAGTACAAGTTTGACCACTTACTTTTAGGCCCTGCCATACCCACCATTTTAGTCCAGATGGCATCCACCCATTTGCCCCTTCCATAATCTTCTTTTTAATCCCATGGCAAATAAAGAGGGCCCCTTAGACCCCATTCCCTTCCTAATGGAGTCATCAGCCTCAATGACCTCTGCACCTTAATCCTGGCTAGGGAATATACTATAGCAAGGGCCATCAGAAAAGGGGGCTATTCTCAGGCAAAGAGTGAATAAAGATTTCATAACAAGGCATATACTTGGGGTTCCAATCACTCCAATAGATCTTTTTTTGGCTCTTCATCAGTAGGTAGAGTAAGTTGTTCTCATGCAGGGTTGGACTTCATTGAAAAATAACTATGTTGCACACCACTGGATACATGCCTCCTTCAAGTCAAATGGGTTTCATTGGGGAGCCAGGAGTATGTATCCACATTGCTTCATTTCCCCAATCATGCAATGATTTAGTGTGTCGTAGCCATGGTCTATCGATGAGCAAAGGAGATCCTCCCTCAACCTAGGGAAGACAAACCACAAAAAAATCCAAGCTAAAGGTGAAGTCTTGTACCTGCAGAGGCACCTTGTCCACTATGCCCAATGGGTAGACTATCCTTTGGTCAACCAACATAACCGTGAAGGGAGCGGGTCAAGTGTGCTATAGAACTAAAGCCAACATAGTTAACC
The DNA here is from genome assembly GCF_014529385.1 of Adiantum capillus-veneris. Lineage (NCBI taxonomy): Eukaryota > Viridiplantae > Streptophyta > Polypodiopsida > Polypodiales > Pteridaceae > Adiantum > Adiantum capillus-veneris. Next base: position 60,030,816 of record NC_140950.1, read on the forward strand.
GAGGCATCAGGTTGATGCCAGATTCACCATCCACTATCACTCCTAAGAATTGCCACCCCAAAATGGACACAGTAAGACGAGGGCTTCTATAATTAGTGACGGGATATTATATAGGAAATTGATGGTTGTACTAGGAGGTGCCCTCCACTAGGACCTGCTCCGGGGAAAACCAAATGAATAACTGCAAGGGTGTCACTTTGAAAACTCACAGCATGTCATAGAGCGACATTTGTTGGAAGGTGTTCTTCAAGATAGTCTCTAATGTAAGCTTTTCTTTTTCTACAAGTGGTTTCTCTAATACCTTGTTCTATTGTAGGTGGGATACTACTTCCAAGAAGGCTTCATCGATATTGGAGAGTAGAAATGAAGATGCTTTCTTGGCACTAGGAGATGTCTTGTCAACAATTAGAAATTGGGTATCCACTAGGGGGATCATGGGTGGAAGAGTGGAACTTATCGGAAGGCTTGGACCCAAGGATGCCGCACTTTGGGCCCAAGTGAGGACACCTGTGGTCTCCTCTACCTGTCATAACTTGTCATTAAGGGCCACCATATGATTAAAAGGTGACGGTTGAGGGATGGTACCGATTGCTATCAAATTGATGTTGGAAAAGGTGAATTTAGCTTGGCTTGAAGACGTAGATGAATTTTGTTTTGGACAATCCTTACTAGAGTGATTGTGAGCCTTGCGGTAACGTTGGCAAGGAGGACACCATTCTAGAAGAGGACATTTACTTTGGTAATGCCCATATTGCCTGTATCTGTAGCACAAAATGGGATGACTAGATGGGTGAGTAGGAGGATGAATCGTTCTTTGCTCCTGCTACATGGAGGTGGAGGCTGAGTCATAGAAGCTCTGAGTGGGTGAGGAAGCATTAGAATGATGAAAGTTCTGAGATGGAAAATTTATATGCATACCTTGCATGGGGGTGTACTCAGCAAGGGTGGCATGTAGCTTGGATGTCCATAGGGGAAACCATGTTGGATGCAGGTACCGGTCCTTGTTGAAGAGTAGGAGCAAGAATTTGTTGTATTTGCCTCAATCCCTTTAGGTGGTAGCAATCCTTGTCCTCACCTCCAGATTTTTCAGAGAAGTGGAAATAAGCTCAAAGGGGGAATTCCTGTGGAGGGTGCCTTGGAGAGCAACATGAGCTACACCAAACCACATCCTTAGACTCCTGCGAAGCCTTGAACTCTTCTATCTCCCACTTGATCTGATCCAAAGCCTCTTGATGTGGAGGCTTCTGCTACCAAAGAGAGAAGAATATCTCCTCTTGAAGAGCACGGTGTAACTTCCAATGCTTTCAGTTTCCTATGTAAAAAAGTCAAAGGGTCAAATGGACTCTCCATGATTATTGAGGTAGTCTCTACTTGATGAGGGTCATTGAATAGATTTGTTGCCCCTTTTATCTTAGCAGTAGCAGCAATTAAGTCCTTCAAAGTGGCTTCAGGTTGAAGAGTCTCTTGGAGTTTTTGTAGTGAAGTCTTGGGAAGAGCCTTCTCCACCCACTTCTTGACCATGAATTCTCCTGGTTTTTGGGGAAGCTTGGCAACAAGAGACTTTGTTCTTGTCATGAGTTCTGCAAAAGTTTTATCTGGCTAGAGAATTAGGTTTTCCAACTCATCCAAAACCTTTGCTTGGAAGTCACAAAATTTGAAAGCTTCACAGAACTGCTGCCTTAGTGTTGCCCAAGTAGTGAAGTGGGTCTAGGAAAATTTATTGTACCATTTATCGGCCAAGTCGTTCAAGGTTGATAAAAAGAGCACAAGGTAGGCATCTTCTCTGTTCAGACCACGACCCTTGCAAAGGATCTTCTCTATTCAGACCATGACCCTTGGAGAGGGAGAAAAATCTCCTAGCATGGTCATCTGCACCCTCTATGGAGAGTCCTTTGAAAGTTGGAAACTTTATATTCACCTTAGCAAGAACGTTAGTCATGGCTGCCTGCTTGGGAGCTTGTTGCTCAAGAGGTGGTGAAGATTGTACTTGGGAAGGTTACCTAGGAGGTGAAGAATCGATTGAGAGAGTCACAGGTAAACGCGTGGGAGGATAGGGGTAACGGAGCTGGTGGACTTCTACTCATCACAAAAGGTTGACGCTTTTGATGGTAGTACTTCAGAGGGCTTAGTAGTGGGCTTTGTTGATCTTTAGACTGCCCTGTATGTGTCATGCAAGAGCAACAACCCACCCAAGCTATGCGTGTTGAGATCCTCGAACTTGCTAGATCACTAGACCAGATGCAACCAAACCAGGCTAGACTTGGCTAGACCACTCCTGCTAGATAGGGGAAAGAGATTCTAGACCAACTAGACCTAGCTAGACGAGGCAAAGATGGACTACACCAAGCTAGAATAAAGAAAATCTAGTCTAGAACAAGCTGGACCACACAAGAAAACTAGACCAGGCAAGGAGCTAAACTAGCTATCTCCTCAACTTATAGGCTCAATGGAGTGGAGTGAGACTTCATTTGAGGACCCATTGGGCTCAATGGAGTCCTCTTGTGGTGGGCAACCTATGGGCTACAGTGTCACTGACACTATACAAGTAGTTAGTTACAGTTCGGCTAGAGTTCACACTTGATGGATTCTCGCTTGAATAGTGACACATGGCAGGGAATCCCATGGATGTCCCGTGTACATGGAGTGTTAGATGTCTTCAACAAGAAGGTCACCCTACAAGCATAGGGGAAAAACTCATATCTTGGATGTATAGCTTAAATGGGAGTCTATCCCTATTGTATCAGCATTGGCTATCACTTTTGTAATTAAAAATCATCTTTTTCCAGGGTATAATAAACTTGGAAGATTTTAATCTAGAGCTTTTGTCACAAATTTAGAGCTTTCTTAGTTGGGTGCTCGAATAAACTTATTGTATGTGAGAATACTCCCAAACATAGAGCATTTTGACATGATTTTACAGCTATTTATGTGAAAGTCTTTTGTAAGTGTACAAATTTATGTTCAACAAAAATATTTTTTGGATAAATTTAGTAGGTGTACCCATTATATTCCACACAAATCAAATTTTTCATACTTGCTCTATATACATGTATAATCTCAAAGAATATTTGGAAGTGTATTAGTACTACATGCAATGCAATGTTAGTGCAAAGGGTTTATTTGCCATGAAAATTTATCTTTGTTTTTCATGGATAACTGACCTTTATCTTATCATATGATTGGATATACCTTCTCCATTACCGTACAAGGCCCTTTCTCTCGTAGATAAGGTTGGAGTGGGGGTTGGTGTGGAGGTGAGCTAGCTCATGGAGTGCTAGCAATGATCTATTCTAGGGTTTGGTTGGAGTAACTTCTCAAGTGGAGGTGAGGTAGCTCATAGAATGCTAGCAATGAACCATGTTAGTATCGTATTGAAGAATATGGTGGGAGAAGAGAGATAGAGCCTCCATGGAATTTAAAGTAAACATTTACCTCCTAACGTCTCTCTGAGTCTCTCTAAATCTTTTACTTTATATATTAATCTTTATATATCACAACCAAGCTTGGGATGAATCACAATCATGAAGTAGACATTGAACATCCAAGAAAACATTTGCAAGTATCCAACAAAACAATAAATTCATTGGAAGATTTTGACAAAAACACAAATTCTCACACACAACAATGAACACTACTGACAAATTTTTAACTAGAAGTAATAGATTTTGGAGAGTTTTTGTGAGTGTCAATGAAATTTTGGAAATTTATTTGCTGCAATAGAGAAAATTATGTTTTAGATCTTGTAGCTTAAAACTATCTATTGGAAATAGGGCTGCAGGGAAACACACATAGCCTGGAGAAGACGAAGGAAGCTCAAGCCACACAACAGAGAGTATGTATTGCTTAGTGCACAATGAAAGATAAGCTAGACCTAGAGTGATGGGTGTATATATTGCATGAGGGAAAAAACCTCCTAGTGAGGAAAAAATGCCCCGATGGTCCTAAGTGTGTTCACACACATCACTATCACATATGTATGGTAACAAATCCCCCTTGGAAATGATGCGGTGAACGAGATATGGCACATACAATATAGGGAAATGCCATGCCTTGAGGACATGATTAGTCCACAAAGAGAAGTAAGCCCAAAGCTTTGCAAAAAGCTTCAAACTTCTCACGAGACAATGCCTTTGTGAAAAGATATGCAAGTTTGGCTTGTGATATGCCAAACTGATTTCTTCTGCTAAGATTCTCTCCTTGACATAGTGGTAATGCACCTCAATGTGATTTGTGCGAGTTTAAAAATTGGGTTCCGTGCAACTGCCAATGCGCTCTGACTGTTAGTGTAGATGATGTTGGTAGTGTCATGTCCAACAACCAAATCAGCCATAAGTCCTGAGCCATACACACTCAACCGCAGCTGTAAAGACTACCCTATACTTATCCTCACAACAGGAAGTGGCCACACTAGGTTGCTTCTTGCTCAACCATGATATGCATGAACTGCCAAGCATGAAACAAAAACCACTCATGGACACTCGCATGTCAAAACAACCAGTCCAATCTGAGTCGAAAAAGCATGTCAATTTGACGGCAATGATCCCCCCTTGGGATAAAACAAGCCAAGATGCAAAGCACCACGCAAATAACAAAAAATCCTCTTGATAGTCTGCTAATGCATAGACCCTGGGCTATGCATAAACTTGCTAACCTTTGAAACTGCAATATGAATATCAAGCCTCGTGTAGGAGGAATCCCAAACCCCGAGCGAGATTTCTTGAGCAATCCCTAAACCGAGCAAAACATGACAAGAATTTACATCAAAATTCACAGAACACCAAGGGTATTCTCATTAGTTTTAAGCATCATAATGAGAGAGTGAAAGTATGTTTTTCTATCTAGTTCAAAGATTTTTGTTAGATGTTAATGTTTCTAATGGTTTGATTATAGTGTGTATGGAGCTTTGCTAGGATTTATGCATTCTATCTAAGATTTGATTTCTATCTTATATAGCTAGGTCAGGTAAGGCATGACTAGGACTTCATACTAATCACTTCTCCTCCTCCTTGCCAATGGTCCTCTTCCACTCGACCTCTTTCCGAGTTTACTTCGCCGCTGCTTGAACATGTAGATGTATGAACTTACCCACATGATTGGATACGGCATCAAACCACCCGTAACTAAATTATAGTAATTAAATGGTAGCCGGTTAATCTGTGTGTGTGTGTGTGTGTGTGGGAGTGCATGCCGGCGTGCATTCCTAGAGAGAGACGACATCAAGTATCGAGGCTAGAAAAATACATTTTCCCTAACCTGTGAAAAAAGGGGCAAACTTGAAATTCTCTAGATTTTAGGGTTAAAATTAGAAGTTTTTGTGGTAATTACACTCAAACTTGTGTAAGTTTCTCGGTTTAGGATTACACTAAAAGCGGTATTTGACAATTTCAGCTGATTAAAATACATTTGACCTTGGTTTTTTTCTAGCAATGTCAAGCATATAAAGTTGCCAACAGATGGCGGGTCTCTCTCTCTCTCTCTCTCTCTCTCTCTCTCTCTCTCTCTCTCTCTCTCTCTCTCTCTCTCTCTCTCTCTCTCCCGTATCTTTTTAGGGAGTTGGTGATCGATGATGCTTGATGAGAGAAAAATATCTATGGTTGATCATCGTATCATGTCAATATGCACCCAGCAAAGAAGATGTCGGTCTCCATGAACATGCACGCAGAGTAGTATCACAACTAATTCCACCAATGATGACTCCATGTTGAGTTGCTAATAGTGCTATTGAGGATGCGGTTATGAAGCAGGTGGCAGAGATTATAAGATGTCAATCAATCTTGTATAATATGTCTTGTACACATTTTGAAGTACTTTTTGGTTAGTAGCAGCAGTGGGTGAGACCAAATGGCAAAATTTGGACAGTGGCTTCTAGGAGTGATGCAGCTAATTCTACTATTCAACGCTGAATATATGAGCTGCAAATACTACAACGATGAATGCGTGTATGCCAATGCCTCAGTTTATGGTAGTTACCAATACTACAATTTTGCAAAAGACGGCCATTTCAAAGTCCGGATGCTATTGCATCCTGAGACATTTACGATGGTAAGGCCTTGTAAGAATTTCAACATTCACTTGATTTTAGAGCAAGTGCCCTAAGTGTTGCACTCAAAACTACACTTGTAATAGTAAGAGAAGTAAATAAGATAGCTCTCCCTTTTTTTTTACAAATCAATCGTAGCGTCATATTGTGTCCTATTTTCCAATTACTAATTGTTCAAAAATAGGTAGCAAAACAATATCATGTGATTATAGATTCAAGCAGGTTGTTCTGTTTGGATGAATATGTATTGGTGTCTTTCTATTCTTAATTGTCATTTGTTGCTTTGCCTATTGGTGTGGGAGGAGATTGATGAGGAATTGCACATTGAAGAGGAGGGCTCTATTAGAAAGACAGCCTTCAGACATTGCAAAAAATATTACTGAGTCGATGTTGATTGATCTAGTTGATCTTTCAGAATGTCATGTGGTGTATAGTGAGTATTTGTACAAGTCTATAGAATCTCCTACATGCTCCTACGTAGTTCACCGTGCTTTTTGATTAGGCAAAACACATAGTCCAGGGTTTGTAGAAAACATTTTCTAATCGAAAAAATAAGGCTGCACATATTTTTTTATATTATTTTTAGGCAAAATTTTGAAGCATTTACGAGAATTTACACTTAACTTTATAAATTTTATTGGCTTTCTTCAAGGCAAGCTCAACATCTAGCCGCATGATAAAAAACACACTAAACTCTAGTTTGGAGTAATTACTAGTAACCAATAGAATATGCTACTTCATACATATTAGGGTGGAGACAACCAAGTAACAATAGAATTCACTAAAATGTAAAGAGAACGTGCTCCTCTATTGACATGTCTATGATTCCATTCTATAAAGAGAAAGTGCTCCTCTAGTGACCTCTCTATGATTCCATTCTATAAACCTAGCTCGATTTTTGGTTTGCTCGAAAGTTCTCCTTGGGTGTTTGGTAGGACTCCTTGTGTTGCATACATAAATAAGGCATCCAACATCAATTTGGTTAAGAGTGACATCGACAGGATCACCAGTATTAGGAAGACTCAATTTCAAGCTTGTTTCCATGGGAGTAGGAATAGGTTTGTAGCCCTCAAGTCCAAACTTACATAGCAATGTCTCTATGTAACGGCTGGATCTCACTCTAGGAAGGGAGGGAAGGCAAGGGTGGGATGGAGAGAGAGAGAGAGAGAGAGAGAGAGAGAGAGAGAGAGAGGGAAGAAAGGGGGAGAGAGGGGTGGAGGGAGGTGGAGCTCAATCCAAGAAGGGAGGGAATGCAAGGGCGAGAGAGAGAGAGAGAGAGAGAGAGAGAGAGAGAGAGAGAGAGAGAGAGAGAGAGAGAGAGAGAGAGAGAGAATGGAGTAGGAGACAGCAGGACTTTAGGGAAGGGATGATGGTTTCTAGAGGAGGATCTGGTGGAAGGGAAGGTGGGTAGAGGAGTAGATGGAGAGAGGAGGTAGAGGAGAGGAATGACATTGAAGGAGGAGACTGAGGAGGAGGAGGAAGGGAAGAGGAGGAAGAGAGGAGGAGGAAGCACATGGGCAGCGACAGGAGGAAGGAAAGGTAGAGACGGCGGCCCTCCAAAAAAAAAAAAGCTCGCTCGAAGACCTTACTCATTGTCCAAGGATGGAGTTTTCATGGGCCCACAAACATCACTATGCACAAGTTGTAATCTCCATGTAGCCCTGACTAAATTATCCTTTGGATAATTCAAACATTGCACCCTATCCAGAATACATCCTTCACAAAAATATTTCACAGGTGCTTCAAGAGGTGGCAAAGAAGCAACCATATCAGATTTTTGCAAACGCAGCAAATTGGCAAAATTCAAATGTGCAAAACGTGCATGCCAAAGTTTAGCATCTTAAAAAACCTTTGAATCCACAACTACATTTGCAAAATTCTACCCACATGTGTCATACAAAGTGAGCTTATACAACCCACGACATAAAATGCTCAATGCAACAATCTCATCACCAAAATTGAGATCATGAACTGTATATCTGTCATCCACAAATCTCACAACAAGACAAAGTCTAGCAAGTGCATATACAGACAAAAGGTTCTTATTGATCCCAGGTACATAAAGTGCATCAACAAGTGCAAAGGAATTTCCATTCGTGGAAATCAACAGAATCTTTCCAACTCTCTAGTCCGGATAAGAGGCATTGTTAGCACAAGTGACTATATTCCCATGAGGGATAGCCTCGTGAGAGGTAAACAAGTCACGATGAGAGGTAATGTGATTTATATCACCACTATCAAAGCACCACACATGTGAATCTACAACAATTGACATACATGCATCATGGAAAAAAGGATCATAAGTGCACTCTGCACTAAAAGCCCATTCTGTATCTACATCAACATCACAAATTTCCTTTCACAGAAGACTCTACAATAGTTGCACTTGTAGTAGAACTAGCCTCTTTCTTCTTAGCCTCTTTTGCCTTCAATTTAGGACACTACTTGATCAACTGATCATTAGCTTTACAATAATGGCAACGCATCTTCTTTTTACCCTTTTCACTAGAATTCCTAGACGAGGTGTTGCCAGCAAAATCATAGAGCTTGAGAGTCCGGAGAGGCCAAAAAGCAACCAAAAACACCATTATCACCATTTCTTCATGATAGGTAGGAGTAGAGTAAGTAGGACATCATGATTCAGATCTAGAGCATTTCATGCATGCACACTTGCTTGGTAGAATCATTACAAGATTGTAAAAGACGCAAAAGTGTGGTTGAAAGCCTAATTGAAGTCCAAAAGTTACTGTGAGTGTTTCTGATAGGTCTTCAGAGTATCAGGAGCATTCCTGTCAGAAAAAACTTTAATTTTAAGCCAGGAGACATAAATGTGTCTTGTTTCTTAGCCTCTAAAGGCCTTAATATCCATATGGATGAAGGTCGTTCAATTATTGTTAGACATGTGTCCTTCAAAAGAGCTTTAAAAGTTTTAAAGAGAATTGAAAAGAAAGAAAATATGTCCTTAAATTCTTGTTGTTAGAAGTATCCTTCAAAAGAGCCTTTATAATCTTCAAGAGAATTGAAAAGAAAGAAACTATGTCCTTTTGTATGATCTTTCCCAAAATCTGGATTCAATTTTTCAAATTTTTTTGGAGGGAGATGCAACAAATGATTTGAAGTTTGAATATAGTAAATTTTTAACAAGGTAAAGACTTCACGATGGCCTCAAGAAGACAACAATTTTCACTATAATAAATTGAGTGATTATTAGAACACAATTTGACATGCTAATGGAGAGAGAGAGAGAGAGAGAGAGAGAGAGAGAGAGATGCAAATGATTGCCAACACATTTGTAAGGTTCTTTCTCTTTTATATATATATATATATATATATATATATATATATATATATATATATATATATATATATATATATATATATATATATGTCTGTGTGTGTGTGTGTGTGTGTGTGTGTGTGTGTGTCTGTCTCAAACATCATTTAACATTGCATTATTCTTTATAGTTTATTCAACAAACTATGATGTGAATAATCAAATTTAAAAATTATATGGTGTAATTTTTTTTTTTAAATGACTTGAAATGTCAACACTCAGAGTGTTGACAATCAAATACCTTGTATTTGCCATGCTAACCAGTTTCTCAAAGAGCTTGAGATCCAGTATGACAAGGATGAGAATATGCCTTGATGCAAAGACTAAAGGAGTTACATTGTACACAACGGAGCACCTACAATTTAGGTACAACATCAATTTGGACAAGCTAACAAAAGCTAGTCAAGAAAACTATGCCACTATCTTGGATAATTTCATGGCTTCGGCAAATCACACGAACAATGGATCCAATCCACCCATCGTAATCCAAAAGGTAGCATGGCACTACAATGAACACAAGGTGACTAGATACGAGCAACCAGCCTTGCCATACAAGCCAATTGCATAATTGACCAAGGAAAGTACATACAAGAAGTATCACTCACTATCATTCATTCTTCCTTGCCGTCATGACTTATATGATAACCTTACACGATGTCCATGAGATGCAAACAAGGACACTCATCAAGAACCAAAGACAACATTGTTCCTCCACCCCAGAAAAAGCAACATCGCATGAAGAATACGCAGTTTACAACATATGATGCAAGAAAAATGATAAGAGATATGTCGGAGTTACAAAAAATATCCACAAATGCATTGGCTATGTAATGGAATTGGCCTATTAACTTGAGAGTAGTAGAAATTAGACAGAGTAATTTTGTGAAATTACTTTGTGCTACTATATACATGTGGTAGTGATGTGTGTAAAGACACTAGGACCCCCGAGGCATTTTTTCCCTCTTTAGGAGGTTTTTTCCCCCGTGCATTGTATATACGCCCATTCATTCTAGGGCTATCTATCTTTTGATTGCACACTAAGTAATATACTCTCTGTTGTGTGCCTTGAGCTTCCTTCATCTTCTCCAAGTTGTGTGTGTTTCTTTACAACCCTAATTCCAACAATTGGTATCAGAGCAGGTTGCATCCTCCCGGGCTTAGTTGCCAGCAGCTCCAGCACACTCTTGCTCACTTTCTTTGATTTCTGTGAGCTTTGGCGAGCGTTCACTGGTTGAAATTTTTTTTGGGAGTGCTTGGAGAGCTTAGTTTGCTCCGATTTCTGATTCGGGCTCATTTAGGCCTCTATTTCCACTACAGGCACACATGCCTGCACAGGCAATTTTGTCATATAGTGCAAAATTTCTATCAGTGTTTTTTTTTGCATAACAGGTCCCATACAGGCTAGTGCAGGTTGTGTTATATAGCACGTGCCAATCTCACTTAGTTTGTCTTCATTTTGGGCAGTTTTCACATGAGGTGCATGCATTTTACATGGCTGACAACAACACAAATGTGTTCAAGATGTTTGCTGCTGCTGATGACAGACTGGATGGGGACAATTACCCTATGTGGGCTTACATGATGCAACATGTTCTTGTGTCAAAGGGTGTCTGAAGGATTGTGCATGGCATTGATGTACGTCCTGGTTCTGAGGATGTAGGCGATATTGAGGATGTTGCAGGTCTTGCTGCAAGGATTGCTGTTGTTAGAGTTATTTTGCCTACAGTAGAACAAGCTTGTTGGGATGTAAAGGATGCGTAGGCTCATGCATTGATTGTGTTGTCTGTAAAGCGCACCATTACTCCTCACATCCGTTCAACAAAATCATCAAAACAGGCTTGGGATATTTTACCAGATCTTTATGCAAGCTGCAATGAGGATAAAATTGCTTTGTTGCGTAAAGAGCTGGAGTCGAAGATTATGCATGAGAAAGATGATATGGACACTTTCCTTGCTAGTGTCAAGGATATCAATGAGCAACTTATTTCTGTGGGTGAAGTCATTTCAGACAGTTCCCTTGTGCAGACTGTTCTTGATGCCTTACCAGATTCTTACCAGACATTTGCTAGTACTTGGAGACTTATGACCCTAGGAAGTCCTGAAGTTGTCAAGTTTGATGCATTATGCACATTGCTGTTGCAAGAGTGACTTCCCAAAAAAAATAAGACTAGACAACATGCAATTGAACATGCTTTAATTGCTTCTCAAAGAAAGGGAGGTAACAACAATGCAGCCACTTCTTAAAGTTCTGCTGCGAGTGGCAAAGCTTCTGTTTCTAATGCTTTTGCTAGAAGCAATTCGTCTGGAAATTTTGGTGGTAAGGGAAAAAAGAAGATGCATTTCCATTATTGTAAATCTAATGATCACTTGATCAAGCAGTGCCTAAGTTGAAGGCCAAAGAGGATAAGAAGAAAGAGGGTGGTTCCACTACAAATGCAACCATTGTTGAGTCTTTTGTGATTAAAGGAGACTTTGATGCTGGTGTTGATGCAGAATGGGCTTTTAGTGCAGAGCGCACTTACAATCCTGTTGTCCATGATGCATGCATGTCAGTTGCTGCAGATTCATATGTGTGGTATTTCGATAGTGGTGCTACAAAAAGAGCATTACCTCACATCGTGAATTGTTCAACTCTCTCGAGTCTATCCCTCATGGGAATTCACTCACTTGTGCCAACAATGCCTCTTATCCGGTTCAGGGAGTTGGAAAGATTGTTCTTACTACTGCAAATGGTAGTACTTTTACACTTGTTGATGCACTTTATGTACCTAGGATCAAGAAGAATCTTTTGTCTGTATCTGCACTTGTTAGACTTGGACTTGTAGTCAAATTTGTGGATGACAGATGTACAGTTCATGATCTCACTTTTGGTGATGAAATTGTTGCATCTAGTATTTTGTGCCATGGGCTGTATAAGCTCACTTTGCATGAGAAGTGTGGACAAAATTTTGCAAATGTAGTTACAGATTCAAGGGCTATTTTAGATGCAAAACTTTGGCATGCATGTTTTGGTCATCTTATATGGTTGCTTCTTTGCCCCCTCTTGAAGCACCTGTCAAACATGTTTGTGAAGACTGTATTTTGGGTAAGATGCAGCGTTCGATGTTTCCAAAGGATGGTTCAGTTAGGGCCACATGCAAGTTGCAGCTTGTGCATAGTGATGTTTGTGGGCCCATGCAAACTCAGTCCTTGGGCAATTACCTTTACTTTGTCTTTCATTGATGGTCACCCCAAGCATGCATGGGTATTTCCTCTTAAAGTGAAGTTTGATGTTTTTATGTGCTTCAAACAATTTTTGGCTATGGCTGAAAACGTATCGAAATGTACTATGGGCACCCTCCGTTTCGATCGAGGGGGCCAATATATGTCTCATGAATTTAATACATTTTTGGCTAGTCGTGGGATAAAACACCAATGTACAGTGCTTTATACACCTCAGCAAAATGGTATTGCTGAGAGGAAAAACAGGTCACTTATGGCACAATGTATGGTAAAAAATCAAGCTTTGTGTCATTCTTTTTGGCTTGAGGCCATCATGTGTGCCATTATGTACTTAACAGGTGTCCTGTAAAAGCTTTGCAGTCTATTACTCCATATGAAGCATGGCATGCTAGAAAGACTTCTATTGAGCACATGCGTATTTTTGGCTGTTTGGCATATGCTTTGGTGCCCCAAACACAGTGCACAAATTGGATGATAAGGTTGTCAAATGTATTTTTGTTGGTTATAGTGCTAAAAGCAAAGGTTACAAGCTGTATCATCCACAAACAAAGTGTATATTGGTTTCATGGGATGTAGTGTTTGTGGAAGATCATGTTCAGCCCTTGTTGTCATGTACTAGAGACAGTAATGTAAGCTCAAAGGACATTTATGACACTTTGTTGCCTCTTTTTAGTGGTGGAAGTTTGAATGTAAATTCCAATGAAGCAAATGTACAACCTATGGGGGTTTCCAAAAATGTTACAGATCAGCCTATTACTAATGCAGATGTAAATGATGTACTTGATAAGGAAAGGGCTGAAAATGAGCAGGCCAGAGGTATACCAAAATGGCTGGTGCATACATTGCGTGACAGTAAATTGGATGCACCTTTGTCTAGTTGTACTCATTTAGGCTCTAGGCATGCATCTTATGCATCAAAAGGTTATGCTTTGGTTGTGTCTAGCTTACATGATGTTGAGGAACCTCTACCTTTTGATGAAGCACAGAATTTAGAAAATTGGATGGCTGCCATGCAATCAAAATATGACGCACTTATAGAAAATGACACATGGACTTTATGTGATTTGACTCCTGGAAAAAAGGCCATTGGTACAAAGTGTATTTACAAGTTGAAATGCAAGCCGGATGATGAGGATGATCGCCATAAGGCTCGAGTTGTTGCAAAGTCTATGCATAGCAAAAAGACATAGATTATGAAGAAACTTTTACTCCCACTTGTCGTATGACTATTGTTTGTTTTCTATGTGCATTGGTAGCTCATTTTGGTTGGGATGTACATCAATCAGACATTATTACTGCTTTCTTGAATGGTGACATATTTGAGGAAGTTTCTGTAACACAACCTCGCGGTGTTGTCAAGAAAGGACAAGTGGACAAAGTGTGCACATGTAAGAAGGCTTTGTATGGGTTGAAGCAATCTCCTTGTGCTTGGTATGAGAAAGCTGACACTCATTTGTTCAAACGAGGCTTTCGTAACAGTCCAACAGAAAGCACATTGTATGTCAAGCGTGAGGGAAATGTACTTCTCATTGTTGTTCTTTATGTGGATGATTTGATGATCATTGGTCCCAATGAGGCCCAATGCTGAATTTAAGGCTGATTTGAATGCTACTTTCAAGATGAAAGATTTGGGGCTGTTGCATCATTATTTGGGCATACAATTTAAGCATTGTGATGGTGGTATTTCCTTGTGTTAGAAAAGTTACATAGAGACATTGCTATGTAAGTTTGGACTTGAGGATTGCAAACCTACTGCCACTCCCATGGAAACAGTTTTGAAATTGAGTCTACATGATGTTGGCGATCCTGCTGATAACACTCTTTACCAAACTGTTGTTGGCTGCCTCATTGCTATGTAAGTTTGGACTTGAGGATTGCAAACCTACTGCCACTCCCATGGAAACAGTTTTGAAATTGAGTCTACATGATGCTGGCGATCCTGCTGATAACACTCTTTACCAAACTGTTGTTGGCTGCCTCATTTATGTACGCAACACGAGATCAAATATTTAGTTTGTAGTCTCACATGTTGTCAAGAGTTTTTTGGGGCAAGGGATTGCGCATATGTACATACACATGCATGGTGCATCGAATAAAGTATTGCCCATTTTCCAGAGCCAGGTGGTTACGTGGGGCCCACATGTGTACATGTAGGACACCATGTACATAGTGGATCGATTTTCACTATCACCAGTACCAGTGTGTTTTTTCTATAATAATGAGGAGTTGGTAGCGCGTAAAAATTCTCGAGGAAGCTATCTGCGGGCCGACGACATGAGGTAACCAAGTGCGTTAGATGGTGTCTAGTGGCGTCGGGAGGTCGAATGGGGTCAAAATTTGCACGTGGATGAGTATGGACACAACGTGGGTGTTTTCTTGTGATACTTATGCAAAAAGGTCATCATGAGGACCATCTTCTGGGGCCACTTCACGTGGTGGCGGGATGCATTATTGGAAAAAGTTGAGTGACAGGTGTGCGGATGGATGCAACAGGGTGACAACTATGCATTGCGAAGTCAGTTTTTCGCCTGTTAGGGGTCCGTTTGAGGTCAACTAAAAGGCCAAGGGTGCCCAACTAAAAAATCTAAGTGTGGGAACTGAAAAAATAGAGAGAAGAGCAGAAAAAACATGGAGAGAAGAGGAGGAACAGCTGCAACTGTGTTTTTGCTCATTTTAGAGCCTGTTTTGGCCGTAAACTGCTCATCCGAGGTCGGATTTGAGCACTTTGACATTGTAGACTGGGGTTTTGGGCCGTTCCGGAAGCGATGGTGCTGTCCATTTTGCCAAATTCCTCACTGTTTTTCTGCTTATTTGGCTGTGTAAGTTTCTCCTATGAGCGAAGCTTCTACTCCAATTTGTGATTGTATCTGCATATTTTACCCATATTGTGTGAGCTGTTTACCCCATTGGTGTTGGCCCAAGCTCAATTGTATATAAAAATCAGAAATTCTCCTCTTTTGAGCTGATTTTTTGGGTGTGTGTCTCTGTGTGTGTGGAGTGGGCAAACGGATAGTCTCTCTCCTCTCACTCCATAGGTGTGTTCCCTGTCTCGGCCAGGTGGGTTGTGTAAGCCGAGTGGTGCCCCATAGTGTGTGTGTATATCCTTCCAAGAGTGTGTGTCGGGTCATTATAGAGGCATTGTGTGTGTTTCCATCCCGCTCACATTATTTTGGCGCCCCCACGGCGGATCTTCTTCGTGTACCTTCTGCTTCGAGCTTCGAGCTTCGAGATTCGGGATTGTAGACTACAGGTTACAGGTTATAGGGACAGGTACAGATACAGGTGATTCACACAGGTACAGGTAGCTAGAGTACAATGATATACTAGCAGTGGAGTCACTTGCAGTTGTCGTGGATATGCATCATTTGGCGCTTGTTTGAGCGCATTATCTGTTGCTACTGTACGTTACTTGTGGAAACTGCCATTGTACGCCTTTGTGGAGCCATATTTGGTTTTATTTGGCAGTCCCAGCCATTTCTGAGACTTGGTCTGGAAGATAGTCATTTCTGAGACTTGACTATACGCGATTTGCATTAGCTTTTGTGTGAGGGTCGATAGCGTGAGGTTTTATTGAGCTGGGGTATTCTCAAATGTGGAGATCCTTTCGGTGATACAGGTAGCTGGAGCACCCTTTTCGTGACCTCACCATAGGCTATGTACTAGTGAATCCTAATTGATGCTCGGGTTCTATTGTTGGCAGTTTATGCATACATATACAGTCTATATTTTGGGTTCTCACTGCTCTACTTCTGGGGAAACTCTGTCAAAATTTTTCCAAGTTATGATGGCTGGTTCTTTGGTCTTTTGAGCCATTTATGTTGTTATGCTACTGAAATTTTGGCAAGATCAGAGGAAAAGTCAGGTGTGCCTTCTTGGGAGCTTCAATGGATGATCAAAATGGCCCTCAATTCACTCCTTTTCATT
This sequence comes from Adiantum capillus-veneris, assembly GCF_014529385.1. Lineage (NCBI taxonomy): Eukaryota > Viridiplantae > Streptophyta > Polypodiopsida > Polypodiales > Pteridaceae > Adiantum > Adiantum capillus-veneris. Next base: position 60,047,336 of record NC_140950.1, read on the forward strand.
TAACTCAAAGAATCCAGATAAATGTTCATGTGTCCAGGAAGATTTTTTTCCAGCAGCGCATAGTCTTTATGTTCGGGCCAAGAAGATTAAGAGAGATCCTGGAATGTCCTTTGCTTGGTGTAATTCCGATGATTAACTATGAAAACTCATTTGATGTGCATGTGTTTGTCCTTATCTAAAGTTGAGCTCCATTGAAGTTTCTGGGAATTGAGTCAGTCAAAAGTTTTGGGTTCTTGCACGTGTGTTCGAAGGGGTTCTTAAAGCATTAAACTTGGGTAGCCATGGCTTTCTCTTATCCGGAGTTTCATGGAAGAAGTGATGAAGATGTGGAAGACTTTTTGGAAAAGATGGAGGTTGCCTGCATTAGCAACCAGATTCATGACCCTGCGTAGATATTACGTCTTCTCCAAATCTGTTTGAAGAGTGATGCACGAGTTTGGTCCAAAGCATTTGAAGAGGAGTTGTGTGTGGCTAATCCACTTGTAAGATTGAGTTGAGACAATCTAAGGCATGGATTGGAAGCGAAGTTTGTGAAGATAGAAGATCCTGACAAAGTGTGGCAAGAAGTACAAGGTTTGGTGCAAAAGGAAGGTGAGCCAGTAGATGCATACATACGTAAGTTCTCATTGGCATGGGAGAGGATGTGCAAGGCCTTAGCACCACAGGTACCCCCGCCTGACATGATGAAGAAGGAAATATTCTTGGCTGGTCTTTGGGAGAATATACGTTGGAGAGTGGAGCTAAAGAAGCCTAGAACATATGAAGATGCACTAGAGGTAGCAAGGAACAAAGAGTGGAAACTGAGGAAAATGAGTCAGCTAGGAGTGGAGTCTTTGCCCATGAGGTTTGAATTTCAGCCTATGGACTCTTTACAAGGTCGCATGCCAGGGGTTCATCATGAACCAGTGGTTCCTGTTACTCCTCAGGTTATGCCAACAGTAGTCACTACAGCAGTGCAAGATGATGGGTTAAGGCAAGACATGAGGCAAATGGTAGATTTAATGAAGAATCTTAGCCTAAACATGCTAGGTCAGGTGGGAAATAATCGAGGTCGAGGGAGGTTTGCAAATCAGCTAAGAGGTGAAGAGAGACCTAGGAATGGTGTTGGACAAAGCAATGGTAGGTTCCGGAGGCAGATGCACACATGTTATAATTGTGGAGAGTTGGGACACATCAGCCCACAATGTGATAAGCCATCAAGGATGGGGGAAGACATGTATCCATTGCCAAGACAGGTGCTAACTAGGTCAAATGATTATGGCATCGAAATTAAGGGAGAAGAAGGAACCAGTGGATTAATCCAGGAGGAAAAGGGAAAGACAAAAATGATAAGTGTAGTCACCTTGGAGAAGGCATCAAAGTTAGAGGATACATTAGTGATGCCTATTGGGAAGAGAACCACAAAGTACAAGGAAGAAAGAAGTGCCCCAGGTCCTAGTAAGGAGAAGGGAAAGAGCCATGAAGGCGAGGATGTCAAGGCCAAGAGGAAAAGGAGGGCTCGTCGCAAGTTTCATGTTTCAGATTTTCCACTAGGGGATGGGAAATTAAGCTATGACTTGAAGGAGGATCTGACAAGCAAGAAAGCGGATGTTACTTTTGGGCAGCTTATATAGAGATGGTGCCTAAGCTAAAGCGACAGTGGAAGAGGATGGTTAACCCAATGGAGAAAGAGCCAGAGAGAGGTTCAGTGAAGGTGTTGGCGATGGATGAGCTACCAGAAATTTTCCCAATAGTAGATGTGTGGCACAAAATAAAAAATCTAGGACAAGGTTATGTTGATGGCGGAGCCCAAATATGTGTCATAACACACTCATGTGTTGAGAAGATGGGTCTTACAGTGACTGGGGTGTCAGGTTTCTGGATCAGATTGGCAAACCATCAAAAAGTAAAATGTTTGGGTGTTGTAAAGAGCTTAGAAGTGGAGGCATATGATGCAAAGGCTGTGGTTGATTTTCATGTGATGCTATCGGGGTTGGGAGAATATCCTATTATATTGGGCAGACCATGGTTACGTGGAGTGGGAGCTGTTCAAGATTGGTGACGTGGTACGATTAGCCTCTATGGAAAGACAGGTACCAAGAAGCTCTATAATATGGACACAAGGAAACGGTTGGAGGAGCTCTATGAAGATGAGGATGAGTCTAGTGATGAAGACTATTCCACAGTGTCTGACGAGGATAGTGATAGTACTACCAGCAGTGATAAGGATGCTGATGTTGCATTTCTTCTGATGGACAAAGAAATCCAGGAGTTTGGTTTAGTTGCATTTGCAAATGAAGTTGAAGATGAAAGTGAAGGGCCTTATGAAGTGATTGAAGGGCTGATGCAAACCAAGGTTGAATTGTCAAAGAAGCAGGAATTGATGACACAAATGATCAGTGAAGACCTCTCAACTATGGAGAAGGAGATATATTTGCACATGGTTCGAAGCATGGAGCATCAGACACATTGAACGTGCTCTAAATGGAGAGGCACATGAAGCAGCTCAAAGCATGATTGGGGAGCTATTTGTGTTGAGGACCACTTTACCTCTTTATCATGGCCGGGAACGTTTGGCTCAAGAAGAGGAGTTTTTGTTAACAGGAATCATTCTAAAGGACATTCAGAAGTCTAAGAAGTATGGTTTTGTGCGTAGAGCATACAGGTACAAATTGATTGGCGATGTCTTGTACATGAAAGGGGATGATCTCGTGTTGAGATGTGTACCTTGGCGGGAGGAGCTTTACAGAGTGTTAGAAGAGAATCATGAAGGCGCATGTGGTGGCCATGTTGCTCTAAAGATCACCTTGCATAAGATCTTGCAAGAGGGGTATGTATGGCCTAGTTTGCACAAGGATGTTCACCATTGGTGTAGGTCTTGCAATAGGTGTCAAGCATTTGGGAAGAGAGTGTTGAAGCCAGAGCTATGAAAAACCATTATGGCATTTGATGTGTTTGAAAAGTGGGGGATTGATGCAATCGGCCCGTTACCTATCACAAGAAGGGGAAAAAGATATATTTTGACTGCAGTGGACTATCTCTCTAGATGGGCAGAGGCTATAGCAGTAAAACAAATCACTGAAAAGGATGTGGCAAAATTTGTGTACGATGAAATATGTTGCAAGTTTGGGGTGCCACTGGAGCTACATTCAGATAAGGGGCCAGGATTTAGAGCTAAACTGCTAGACTTTTTATGCGCAAAAATGAAGATTAGGCACCAGCATACCACTCCTTATTACCCACAGTGTAATGGCTTAAATGAAAGATTCAATGGTGAGTTGGTACAAATTCTTTCGAAAGTGACATAGCATCAAGGAAAGAATTGGGATTTCGAATTGCCTAGTGCATTATGGGCTTACCGTACTTCGGTGAAGACAGGTACAGGGTTTACTCCATTTCATTTGGTGTATGGAAAGGAAGCACTATTGCCTGTGGAGGTAGAGTTGCCTGCAGTCAAGATGCTAGAGACGTTGCTTGGGCCTCCTAGTGATGCATTCAAAGAGAGGCTCTTACAGTTACAAGAAGTTCAGTTGGATAGGATGAGTGCATTGGAACATTATGGGCAGATGCAGGATAAGACTTTGGCAAAGATAAATGAAAAGGTCAAAAGTAAGGGTATGAAGAAGCATGACTTGGTTTTGTGCTACAACAGTAAGCTGGACAACACCTTCCAAAAGAAGTTTCAAATTAATTGGGAAGGCCCTTTCAAGGTGGTCGAGTGTTTTCCAAATGGTACATATCAGCTGGCTAACCTGGATGGGATTTTACATAATTCAAGGGTAAATGGATTGCGTCTTAAATTATATCATGCGAGGTTAATGATAGTGGAGCAAGATGAGCTTTCTCTAGAATAAGTAATGTATGTGAAGGATGAGGAGACTTGTGACGCTACAAGTCTCATATCGCTTTTTGCTGCTGCCGATCATGAATGATCTAGCAGGCTAGGGGATGGGCAAATTATGTCAGGAGTTTTTTGGGGAAAGGGATTGCGCATATGTACATACACATGCATGGTGCATCGAATAAAGGATTGCCCATTTTCCAGAGCCAGGTGGTTACGTGGGGCCCACATGTGTACAGGTAGGACAACATGTACATAGTGCATCGATTTTCACTATCACCAGTACCAGTGTGTTTTTTCTATAATGATGAGGAGTTGGGTAGCATGTAAAACTTCTTGAGGAATCTATCCACGGGCCGACGACATGAGGTAAGCAAGTGCGTCAGATGGCGTCTGGTGGCGTCAGGAGGTCGAATGGGGTCAAAATTTGCACGTGGATGAGTACGGACACAACGTGGGTGTTTTCTTGTGATACTTATGCAGAAAGGTCATCATGAGGACCATATTTTGGGGCCACTTCATGTGGTGGCGGGATGCATTATTGGAAAAATTTGAGTGGCAGGTGTGCGGATGGATGTAGCAGGGTGACAACTATGCACTGCGAGGTCAGTTTTTGGCCTGTTCGGGGTCCGTTTGAGGTCAACTAAAAGGCCAAGGGTGCCCAACTAAACAGCTAAGTGTGGGAACTGAAAAAACAGAGAGAAGACCAGAAAAAACGTGGAGAGAAGAGGAGGAACAGCCACAACTGTGTTTTTGCTCATTTTGGAGCCTGTTTTGGCCGTAAACTGCTCATTCGAGGTCGGATTTGAGCACTTTGACATTGTAGACTGGGGTTTGGGCCGTTCCGGACGCGATGGCGCTGTTCATTTTGCCAAATTCCTCACTATTTTTCTGCTGATTTGGCTGTGTAAGTTTCTCGTATGAGCGAAGTTTCTACTCCAATTTGTGATTGTATCTGGCATATTTTACCCATATTGTGTGAGCTGTTTGCCCCATTGGTGTTGGCCCAAGCTCAATTGTATATAAACATCAGAAATTATCCTCTTTTGAGCTGATTTTTTGGGTGTGTGTGTGTGTCTCTCTCTCTGTGTGGAGTGGGGAAATGGATAGTCTCTCTCCTCTCACTCCATAGGTGTGTTCCCTGTCTCGGCCAGGTGGGTTGTGTAAGCGGAGTGGTGTCCCATAGTGTGTGTGTATATCCTTCCAAGAGTGTGTGTCGAGTCATTATAGAGGCATTGTGTGTGTTTCCATCCTTCTCACAACGTCATTAAATTTATGCATAGCCCAGGGTCTAAGCATTAACAGGCTGTCAAGAGGATTTTTCGCTACCTTAGTGGCACTTTACATCTTGGCTTGTTTTATCCCAAGGGGGGGTTACCGCCAGACATACATGCTTTTTCGGACTCAAACTGGGTTGGTTTTTTTGACATGCGAATGTCCACAAGTGGTTTTTGTTTCATGCTTGGCAGTTCGTGTATATCATAGTTGAGCAAGAAGCAACCTACTGTTGCCACTTCAAGTTGTGAGGCTGAGTACAAGGCAGTCTTCACAGCTATGGTTGAGTGTGTATGGCTCAGATGCCTTATGGCTAATTTGAGTGTTGGACAAGACACTACCAACACTATCTACAGTGACAATCAGAGTGCATCGATAATTGCAAGGAACCCAATTTTTCATGCTCGCACAAAGCACATTGAGGTGCATTACCCCTATGTCAGGGAGAGGCTCTCAGCAGGAGAGATCAGCTTGACTTATGTGCCAACACACGACAAAATTGTAGATCTTTTCACAAAGGCATTTTCTTGTGAGAAGTTCAAAGATTTCCGCAAAGCTTTGGGCTTACTCCCCTATGTGGATTGATCATGTCCTCAGGGATGGCACTTCCCTTTACTCATGTGCCAGCTCTCGTTCACCGCAGCACTCTAGGGGAGATTTGTTACTATATACATGTGGTAGTGATGTGTGGACCTCCAGGGCATTTTTTCCCTCTTTAGGAGGTTTTTTCCCCCGTGCATTGTATATACGCCCATTCATTCTAGGGCTATCTATCAAAGGATTAATGGCTTGTAGGATTACAATGTACGTTCATGGATGTGGTCAAATAATCTCAAGCAATGAAGAGGGCAAGGAGGGGTAGCATGTATGGTTAAGAAAGGATTGGAAGATTTTGTATCAATTCTGAAAGATGACAAGTACAAACGTTATGTGTGGCTGAAAATTATGGCACCAAAAAGAGCACCCATTTTTGTAGCCGGTTGCTACATTCCTCATCATGATTCCCCCTTTTATGCTTGCATGGATAGAGACCAACCATTTTTTTATTGGAAGAGGACATTGCTTATTTCAAAGGCGAAGGTGATGTTATTGTATTTGGGGATATGAATGCGCACACAAAAACATTGCAACATGATACTCAACAATTTGATATGCCATACAAAGTTCAAGGGAGTTGGAAGAAGTTCACTTGTATGATTGTACTTCAATGGATGAGAAAGAGCCAGATCACTATGGAAAGTTACTTTTACACATGTGTAATAGCACGGGTAGGCTCATTGCCAATGGTATATCTTTGTGGAGTGGAACAAATGGATTTACATGTAGAAAACATAACTGGGACAATGTGATTGACTATATGCTACTCTCCGAAGCCATCATGTATCGCATAAAGAGTTTTATGTTTGGCCAATGGACCCCGGAACCCGACCATCGAACCTTATGTATTGACCTTTCATGTGGAGAAGCAACTAAGCATGATAATCTCAACCAAAAGAAATAGAAATTATCACTATGTATGGATTTCAAACAGGCACCAATGTACATTGAAATGGTTGTTCAACCTTGCACTTCAACAGGGTATGCCTTATGATTGGAGTTTTAACTGGGTTAAGTCTTTGCATAAAGGAGGGGATGTAAAGAATGTAAACAACTACTGGACTATAACGATTGGGTCTCTTATAGAAAAGTTGTTTGGGTGCATAATGGAGATGAAATTGAGTGATTGGGCTGAAGAGAATGACAAGCATGCAAAAGGGCAAGCGGGTTTTTGTCAATGCCATACCTGGGGGATTCACCATGGAAAACTTACCGCACCACATAAGTGCAGGGGAGGGTTTTTTTTTTACAAGTTACATAAGTATATAGGTTAGGGAGAGGCCCCCAAAAGTTTATCTCCCAAGCTTAAAAATAAGGGAGGGGGTATCATATTTATGGGGGGGGGGGGGGGGGGGGGGGGGAGAGGTAAGAAAAGGAAAAAATGAGAGGAAGTTTTCGTGTTTCAAAATCATGGCTTCCCAAAAGAGTTTGTCCTCGAACTTGTGAGTCAATAGCTACAAAGATATATGCAAGAACTAACACTGCTTTGTATCAACTGCTTGTTTTGTGATTATAGTTAATTTTTTGAGAATGAAAGCTATAAAGAGTTTGTATAAATGCCAATTTACACAAAAAACCTAACACAACTTTATAACCATGTTTTTTGAGTAATTTAATGGGTCAAAATTGGATGAGTAGCTAGAGTGCAGACTAAATGGGCATATAGTTTGAAAGGCAAACTGACACATTGAGGGTACATCTAGTTATCAACAAAAGTGGTTCCTTAGTACATTGCCAGCCACTATGCTACACATTCTTTGACTAGTTTTACTTAGTTAGATCATGTGAGACCTAAAATTTATATGTAAGATAGAGATATGATAGTTTTTTGCATTGATTGTCGTATAAGCATAGAAAGGGGGGGTCATATTTCCCAATATGAGTCATATATAGGGGTTTTATCAAAGTTGTCTGCTCGCAGGTGGCGTCTGTTTTGTACATAGAGTGAATCCCCTGGGATGCCATAGCACCATGGATCAACTTGTCACTCTTTGCGTTCTCATGGAGGAAAGTCGGTTGAAAGGCGGTTGAAAGGCAAGCGATTGTATTGTTGTTGTGTGGACTTTAAGAAAGATTTTGATATGATTCCACATAACAATTTGTGGAGAATGATGGAAGAACTACAAGTGGCAAGTGGGTTTATGCTTGCGGTTTCTCAAATCTATGAGAATGTGATTTGTCAATTGCACATGGGAAGAGAAATTTCAGAAATTTTTGTAAGCACTATTGGGGTTAAACAAGGATGTCCGTTGTCACCAACTCTCTTTGGTCTATGCATCGATCAATTGAAACAAATGGTACTTGACTTTATGCAAGAAGAAGGCATTGAAGAGGTCACTATTTGCAAATTGGTAATCATGCTTTTGTTGTATGCAGATGATGTAGTGCTTCTAGCACACACTTTAGAAGATGCACAAAAGCTTATGGTTGTCCTTGCTTGCACAGTGGGCTGATTGTGAATGAATCCAAAACAAAGGTTACGCTTGTGAAAACCAACCATAAGGAGAAGCCATGCATTGTGTACAACAATGAGGCACTTGAAGTTGTTGAGAGATTTAAGTACCTTGGCCTTGAGGTTCCGTCCAATCACAAGTTGCAAGAATGTGCTATGCGTTGTTTGGAAGCGGGAAAGAGAGCATATTATGCATTTGAGGACATACGTAATGCGGGAAACATCAAGTGTTGGGTTCTCAAGAAGTATCTTTTTGATGCATTGGTGACACCGGTTCTTCCTTATGGAGTTGAAGTATGGGGTGGGAGCATCTCAAAGTCTACCTAGAAAGAGTTTGAGAATGTCCAAAAGTGTTTTCTTACAAACTTTCTCGAAGTTAAGACACAAACACCATATATGCTCTTACTTCTTGAGTCAGGATTTCTTCCAGTTGAGGTTATGGGCATGGAAAGGGTTGTGGAGTACATGATAAAGATGCGTCAAAACCCCTCACATCGACTTCCTACAATTTGCATAGGAAGCAAGCAAAAAACTTAAAAAGATGCATAAAAGCAAGATCTTGAGCACGGGATGGATGCAAGACATAAAGAAGTGGTTTGGGAGATGGGATGCATTACAATTGCTACATGATGCTTCAATTGAGTCCCACGTGAATGAAGCTTTTCTACAACGCCAATGTATTACAGCTTGGGAGAAATCCGGTGGGTCAGGCTTCATACATTACACCACCCATATTGCCCCCAACTATAAAACCATGTTCTTCGCTGAAAGAGGAAACCGTACTCACACTTACATGCTTGAGCCTATCCCCTTGTTGGCGATACGCACTATCGCATCCATTTGGCTTAGCTCCCATTTCCTTCGATGCGAGACAGGGCGTTGGGGAAATGGAGAAGAGTCAAATCGATTGTGCACATTATGCTCACTGCAAGTTTGAGAGTCTGAGTATCACACACACCTAGAGTGCTTAGCTTTTGATCACATCCGAACTTGCTTCTCTCACATTTTCATCCATGACTTAGACCTACACACTTTCCTCTCCCAACCACAGTGTGGGCTCTCCATTGCAACTCTCATTAGCACAATTTTGGATCATCAAGAGTCACTCATCAGCCATACACATACTACATCATATGTAACTTTGGTCCCATAGGTCATATTTGACCTCTGAGGACGATAACAAAGTCTCTCTCTCCCTCTCTCTCTCTCTCTCTCTCTCTCTCTCTCTCTCTCTCTCTCTCTCTCTCTCTCCCCCCAATGTAGCACGCTTACATTTAAAAACCAGTCTGTAAAGTGATCAAGTAAGGTTTTCAACACACAGTGCACACCCATACACACACAAAATGTCACAGCTTGCGGAATGAGTCGTGTCAGTAGGAAGTAAGTGAAGTGAGTGGTGACCTCTCATCATCCATGTGCAAATGACCAAGCTATCTAGCAAATTAGGAATACATAAAACTTTGCATTTGACTTATACAAAGTAAAAGTCATTAACCCACCAAAATTGCTTGTTAATTCTTCCTCCAGCTACCAGAGTCTCGACCTCTACCATTGCCATACCTACTTCCTCCACCATAGGGCTTTTTCTATGTATCGGCTAGCTTGCATTCGTGGAAAAGCAGCCTAAGCCGATTCACAGTCAACTGCAATTGGCTAGAAACAGTTGACTAAAAACATCATCACATTTTTCACTCACGCGCTTCGAGCTCTCGACCTCAACATTAGGAGCGCTTGCCACCACACTACTTGTAACATTTAATGGTCTAGTAACTTGCGTTTAGCGAAAAATAACATAGACATAGTGGGCATTTCATTAAGGCTAGATTCCTAATGAGCATAGCAAGAGTACTTCGATGGAGAGAGCAACAAAAGCATAACACCTAGTTAGATAGGCATGAACAATACTTCAAAAAGAGAGAGAAATTAAACTATTGACAACAGTTGAGGACCGGATTTACATGGAGCTGGTCCCCCCTCCAAAAGGCTTTGTATTATAGGTTTCCCCCATCAATGGAGAAATTTTACAATACAATAATTTGTGTTCCTTCAATAACTTGCTGGCGCAATGAAGATGGAAGCTTCAAGCACCAAGCTTACACTTGAAAATACAACATCAATTCCCTCACAGTCTCAGACCAAGACCTCACACACCTTCAAAGATGGTGAGAGCTAGCGGGGTGTGAGAGTAGATGGAGGGGAAGAAGGAGTATTCTTACGAGAAAGAAGTATGTTTCCTCACATAATCACTCATAATAGCTTAGCATATCTTAGTAATTAACATGGCAGAGGAGATGACCATGCATTGGAGCTTGGCTCTTGGTTGGATTTGCATCACAAAGCCAAGAGTTGTTGGTGTAGGCCTCCCTTCTCACAAACTTGGAGTAGATGATGAGCTTTCCATTAAAGTTTGAGAAGGACATAGTCTTCTTTACTTCACACATGAGATTGTGTGAGTGTGTGTGTGATAATGCCTTGCAAAAATCAGCCCCCCCCCTCTCTCTCTCTTGGTCGACCCCTCTTGCTATTTTTTCATGCTGGCATCCTATTGGCGCCTATAAAGCTTGCCAATGACAATTATGAAGCATAAGTGATAGCCTTGTGACATGTGTCCTCCTTTCCCCTTTTGTGAGATCTTTAGGTATTTAACTAATGCAATTGGACTCTCATTGGACGTCTTAGTCCTCTGGCCAATAGGAATCAGGCAAGCCATTGGGCTGTTGAATGCTCATTGGAGCCCTTGGGAGACTGTCCAATAGTCTTCTAGAGAGCTTAATTTCTATTGGTTCTTTTATCAAGTGTTTTTAAATGTATTAAACTAAATTTACTCTAGCATAATTCTCATTGGTCCACCTATATGGCCATCCAATAGTATTTGAGTGCACCTTGGGGGAAATTGGTCTAGGAAGCTGACATGTGTCCACTATGCCAATTGTGTAAAGGAATCTTGGAAGAGTGTGTGTGTGTGTTTCTCTCTCATCCCCTACTAATATGGATCGCCCCCTCCTAGATAGGGATGTGGGAAGACTTTTTAGTCTTCCCCATGACCATCCAATTCCCCCACACTTTGCACATTGGACATTACCTTTGAATTTTAGAACCTTAGCATTTTGGAAGTATTAATGGGCTGAACCTTAGGGTCTTTGAAGCCTATTGATGCACATTGCTCTTTTGCAGATGGCCCCCCCTTTGGATCCCTATTGTGAACGGTCTTCCATCCTAACCAATATTCTATCTTTTTCTCCCCTGGTACTTTCCCATATCAAATGATCATTTTAACATGAGAAAAACATTTAGGACAATTACATATTAATAATTATGACATTACCTCTCTCTTGAGATCATAGTCGTCCTCGACTATGAGGTAGAGAATATAAATCCTAGTCATTAGTCCTTTTTCTTGTGGGTAGAGGATCCCTATTTTACCCTATGACATCATTCCAGAATGGATGACTAATCCATTTGGTGCTTGAGAGCCTAAGCTGCCGCAAGCATGTCTGTGCATTAGTCCTATCAATCTTCCATAGTAGAGTGACAAGCTCTCCTTAGTGTTTGTAAGACGTCGTCTCCGCAAACAATCCTAAGCATGCATACTTATTAATATTTGTGCACAATAAAGAAAAAGAGAGTCTTATAAGACAAAAACTTTGTTCATTTTAATCATTTTTACATTTGCTTACTCTAGGGAAGCATTGTAAGCATTGAGAAGGTTTAGGCTATCCTTTAATTGTATGCCTTCTTGCATCCATCTAACATCTTCAAAAGGATAGTTCTTAAGCTTAATAAGATACCATCAGATAATCTTATCGCCTCTCAATACCTTGTCTTCATGTCGGAGAATGGCCTCGGGTTGCAGCACCTCTTCTTGGTCCTTGATCTCCGATGGGTCTTCAATAGTTGGTTCTTGAGGTGGCTCTCCTTTGTATGGCTTTAATAGGCTCACATGGAAAGCATTGTGTATGAGCCAATGATTGGGCAACTTGAGTTGATAGGCCATCTCCTTGATTGGTCTAAGAATTTAGAAGGGACCATAGTACCCTTTTGCTAATTTAGAATAGTACTTTTGGTGTCCCATAGGATTCTTTCCCTTTGTGTTCCTTAATCGAGCCTTGGGAAATTTAAGTAAGACCCAATCATTTTGCTTAAATGCTTGAGCTCTTTAGTGCTTATCAGCAACAGCCTTTTGCCTTTGCTGCGAGATAGAGATAGCATCCTTAATCTTTTGGAAAGATTCTTGTAGGTCTCGGCTATACTCATCTGCAGCGAAGATCTTCCCGTGTAACTTAAGTAGCAAGGGACTCTTTGATCTTCCCTCAATTACCGCAAAAGGTGCTTTTCCGGTGGGGGTATGTATAGTGTTATTGTAGGCATACTCCACTAACGGTAAGTACTTCTCCCATTGGGACCTTTGATCTACTTCCGTTACGTAGGCTTTTAGTAGATCAAGAATTGCTAGGTTAGCTATTTCACTTTGGCCATCTGTTTGAGAGTGATAGGCCGGAGAGAAGTTTAGCCTTGTCCCTAAATTCTCAAAGAGACCCTTCCAGAAATTATTGGTCATTCTAGAATCTCTATCCGACACTATGGACATTGGCAAGCCATGGTACTTGAAGATTTTTTATATGAACAGGGTTTCCATTTGATGGGATTTGATAGTCTTTTTGACAGGTATAAAATGAGCTTGTTTGTTGAACTTGTCTACTATCGTCCATATTCTCGTATGCTATGGCATGCCCTTCTTAGAGCAAAACAGCTTCAAGGTAATCACCACAAGTGTCACATTGGACCTCAAATGGTTTTGAGAGATCCGATAGTGTAAGCACAGGTTGAGAGATAAGCTTTTCGAAAGTATTGTTCTCCTTGGCAGACCATGTATACCTAACGTTTTCTTTGTTAGGTCATGTAATGGTCCCGCAATTTGTGAGAACTTTTTTATGAAGCATCTATAGTATGCACACATACCTATAAAGATTCTTAGTTCATGTAGATTCCTTGGATTAGGCCATCCTTTTATTACCTCTAGCTTTTATGGATCCATTTGGATACCATCTTGAGAGATAATGTGACCTAAATACTAAATATCTTGTAAGAAAAAATCACTTTTCTTTCAATTAATATAAAGTTTATTCTCTCCTAAGACTTGAAATATTACCTGGAGGTGCTGCTTGTGTTCGTCTAGTGAATTAGAGTAGATGATTATATCATCAAAGAACACTCCAGTAAAGGTTCAGTGAGGCCTGAATAGCTTCTCCATCAAGCGGTTAAATGTGGCTGGTGCATTGGTCAAGTCAAAAGGCATGACAATGTATTTGTAAAGACCAAACGTAGTGTGAAATGCGGTCTTTACAATGTCTTCATCAACTATCCTTATTTATGATGGTAGCCACTTTTTAGGTCAATTCTATTGAAGTAGGTCCACCCTTGTAGCTTATCAAATAGGTCTTCTACTCGTGGAACGGGAAACCTATTCTTGATAGTGATCCTATTTACTTCTCTATAGTCGACACAGATACGATATGTGCCGTCTTTCTTTTTCACTAATAACACGAGTGTACAAAATGGAGATGATCTAGGTCTAACCATGCCCTTCTCAACTAACTGATGCACTTGCCGCATAATCTCCTCCAGTTGAGCTTGAGAAACTCTATAAGGAGTTTGTTAGGAGGTGAACTTCATGGAAGAAGTTTAATTGCATGGTCACCATTGCCTCGTTTAGGAGGTATTTCACAAGGGATGTCGTCAATAAAAACATCTTGAAATCCCTTGAGAAACTTGGATAACGCTAATTTCTTGTGATTGTTTATATTTTTGTTTGCTAAAGCATTAGGTTCATTTTGAGAATCTTTAACAAAAATCATGTACATGGAAATAGAGCTCTTTATCGATATTGAAAGCTTGCATATGTACAATGGGTATGGTGTTACCAAACTCTTTAGCATCTATGTAGATATCCTTGTCATAAAATATAATATCCAACTTTACCAATTGATTTTCTCATATTAAACTGATCATTTAGTGTGGGAGAATAAACACGAACAAGAGTTAGAATAGATACATGTGCTTCTAGACCTATCTCAACACAGGACCAAAAAGAGAGATGGTTGCATCTCAATAGGGATCCAAAAGGAGATGGTCTATAAAAGAGAAATGTGCATCTAATGGAACTTAAAAGACCTTAGAGTTAGCTTCATTAAAGACCTCCAATGGTTAGTGTTAAAAGTCCTTTTGACCTTAGGCAAAAGCTAGGGCTGAGCTTGAGGTGGGAACCCGACCTAAGCTTGAGGTGCTTGTCGTGCTTGATGACTAAGGTGCCTGAGGTGCTTCTCATGCTTGATGACTAAGGTACTTGAGGTGCTTGTCATACTTAATGGGGGGGTATGGTGCTTGAGTAACAAAGAGACCCTACAAACTTAATGAGGAAGGTGCTTGAGAAGCTTCCCATACATGGGGGGTAAGGTGCTTGAGTCAAAAAGAGACCCTACAAACTTAATGAGGAAGGTGCTTCAGAAGCTTCTCATACATGGGGGGTAAGGTGCTTTAGTCAAAAAGAGACCCTACAAACTTAATGAGGAAGGTACTTGAGAAGCTTCCCATAGGGGGGGGGTAAGGTGCTTGAGTCAAAAAGAGACCCTATAAACTTAATGAGGAAGGTGCTTGAGAAGCTTCCTATGCATGAAAGTCCCAAAGTTAGGGAAATCTTTGACTTAACTTTTCACTCACTCAAAGGACACTCCTTTTTCAAAGGGCACATGGGACACATGTCAGACTCTCCCTATGCTTAACCGCATGGTGTGCGTGAATGCTACTGGTTGGGCTAAAGAGGGGTCCAATGAGCTTCTAGTTCCATCTAACAAATATCTAGATATTTTCAAGCTCTCTCTCTCTAAGGGGTAAGGAGGACACTTTTCAAAAGACTACCCATGTACTTGAATGCATGGTGCATGTGATTGGCTAGAGGGAGAGGGGTCCAATGAGCTTGCAACATGTGAAAAAGTTACAACTCACCCCAAGCAAGCAAGGGGGGTGCTAGGGGAGTATACACCACACACAAACTCATTTTGTGGATCGATTCTCACTTGGTGAAAGTTGAGAAACTCCACCTCCTTCTCCAAGCTTGTGAGAAGTGAGAGCCTACACCAACCCTCTTTGCTATGGAATGCAAATCCAACCAAGAGCCATGCTTCAATGCTTAAGCTTACCATCTTCTCCATCTTCATTACTATTCTATTATGTATGCTCGCAAGAAGAGTGATGATAAGTGAGGAACTATTTCTTTCTCCTATGGAATGTTTCTTCTTTCTCTTCCCTACCCTCATTCCCCGCTAGCTCTCTCCACCTTCGAAGGTGTTTGAGGCCTTGGGGCTGAGGCTTGGGATAGTTAATGCTTTCTACAAAGTTTATGTTATGCTTGTGATGCATGAAGCTTTCCATATTGCATCACCTAGGTCACAAGGAACACAAAGATTGTATTGTACCAAGTCTCTCTTGATGTGAGAAACTATAATACGAATGCCTATTGGAGGGGGGACCGGCTCCGTATGAATCCGATCCTCAACTATTGTCATGTTCTCTAAACTCTCTCTCTTGCAAAAGTGTGCGCGTATGTCGCACGTGTCAATGCAAGGAACTTACCGATACACCGTGTGCGAGCCACAAATGGCTCCAAGCACACAACAAGCCTAAACTAGTAAGCTCAGAGATGGCGTTAATGTGTCACTCACCGCTCTACGTTTCCTGTCGTGGAGGATTCCTCGCCGCGAAGAAGAGGGAGACGCCGCGCTCAACTGCCTCGCCGCCGTTGTGCCGCCGCAATGCTCTCTCTCTCTCTCTCTCTCACGCATACACACACACACACACAAAGAGATGAAGAAGAAGAAGATGGAGATGGAGCAAGAGCACTCTTCAATTGCACAAATGAGAGAATGAGTGAATTTTAGGTTTAGTTGACTTTTACATGAGCTCGCCCCATTCACACTTGGGCGCCCATGCTTAGCCAACTAATCCATTGAATGTTCCAGTTAGAGTGCGCCTCTCATCGGCGATCACTCTTACCCTTTTCCTATTGGACCGACACGCCCCATACCTGACTCTACCAAATAAATAATACAATGTCTGTTGTAGGTGATAGGAATGTGCGTGAGGGTTAACATGCCCCCCTTTCTGATGTAGATTCCATCCTCGGAATCTATTGAGTTGAAGCTCGTTCGTCGAGGTGGAAGAGCTTTTGAGATGAATGTCCTTAGTCTCCTTCAGTCCACTGCAAAATCAAACAACATTGGCACAATAATTGCATTCTCATAATTAAAGAGCATATGTAGTTTTAGGCAGACAAATTGATTGGTAACAGAATTTTAAACCATTTTTCAGCAATAAAGATTAAATTGAAATATAATCAAATGCATAAACAGATGTAAAGGTAAAAATTAAACAAGTCTAGGGTCGCTAATTTACGAATGAAACGCACTAGAGATCGACTATTAATACCATGGGTAAGCTTCTTAATTTTCTTTGGTCAATTAAGTGGTTTAATCGCGAGAGCCAAGTATTTCATGTTCGAGGGCTGACTAGAGGCTATACCTAGAAGACCTTGTAGTTAAGCTACGATAAAAGTAATTTCTCATGAAATCATTTCTGGACTGATTACCTTTTTTTTGACCCCCCAAAGTCTTTTCACAATGATTCAATTTTGATGTGTGTGCTTATTTTGTATGCCTTGGGTTTTTTTATTTTCAAGGAAAAGCGCCCACACTGGGAACCTCTAGGGCTCTAGTACCATAGGCGATACATGTGAGTGAAGTACCAAAGCAAGCTGAGATTTCTCTTCCAGCTTAAGATTTTACATTGTGACACTTTGATTTTTGTTTTTGGTTCGTTTCCAGCATTTTAATTTTGTAACTTTGGGGGGTCATATAACACTGTTACACCTCCCTAGGCTCATCACACTAGTAAACTCCCTTTATAATACTTAAGCTAAAGGTCAATAGGGACTAAGCCCACTAGAAATCCCTAGTACATTTCACACAATGCTGCCTAAATCGGATTAAGAAACTAAGTAACCATTAATTATTAGGAAGGCATTCCCCATGGTATTAAGAGAAGATCTTTAACGCCTACCTTGGTCAAACTAGCTTAGTCGAACTGCTTGATTTTTAAGCCTAGACAAGTGATTATGACAAAAATTACATTGAATTAAATGTTTGATACTAAGAAAATGTGTTGAATATTATGCAACCAATCACAATTAAAGCAGACAAACATAGATGAAAAAAAGATAAGGGGCCATGCTAATGGACAAGAAACACCTGTTTGTGTTGATAATTGTACTTGATTTGAAGAGTGAGTCGAGATAAAGATTCCATGAAGGTCCAGATCCTAACACCAGCAACACGCTCCTGTACACACTAGGAAACACAAAGAATACCTCTAGGAGGCACATCAATGGGAAAAGGTACCAACACTTATTGAACACAACAAAAAACATAAGGAACCCTAACCTAATTATTTGCACTCCCCCTAGAGAGTCAGGGGAATAGGATATTGTAGAGATTGGGGGGAAACCCTAAGGCTAAATCCCTATCGTCGTCGTCAAGATAAACAAAGTCATCATCCATGAGACCATATGTGCCATCTATGTAGTCATGTAGATCTTCTTCTTCATCATAGGTACCCATGTTTACTAAGAAGGTCACTAGACTCCTATAGTCATCTTGGTCAAAAGGGTAGGCTTGTGCAAAGGGAGAAACACTCTCTACTAAGTATGGATTAGTCGTGGTCAAGAGACGTATCAGCCATTCTAACTCCTCAAAATTCCTCTCACATGCTAGTGTACCTACCAAATCCCATTCACAGGCAAGCACCGAAAAGACCATGTGAAACATTTGTGAAAAGTAACGAGGGTACCTCTCACCCAAGGCAGGAGTGGATGACTCTAGCGTACTAACCATATCTGTACACACAAATAGATGATGCTTAGAGTGCAAATATTACAAGGGTCATGTTCTTATGCATAATGTGTTTTTATGATTTTGTGCTATGGCTCTTGCTCTTTTACTTTTTTTATCTTGTTTTTGTGAGTATAAGGATTTATATATACATTCCCTAAGATTGGAGATTAAGAATTCAGGGAGAAAGGTTGAGAGGGGAGTGAGTGAATGATGAATGTCAGCAAACACTCCCCCCTTCCTTGGGTAGATCATATAGTTTGAAATGATGTCGTCACCCTTTGAAACCAATTGTTCCAAGTTGTTATAGGTGAAGGCTTTAACCAATAGTTTTTGACCGCCCTATGCCTTTCATCTAGTTGTTGCAAGGGTGGTAAGGTACTCTCCCATGATTTTATTTGCAACATTGTTGTAGGTGGTGAACTTACAACAGGAGGTGCAAACTCTTTCTTTCTTGTATGGATATGTACAATGGTAGGTGGAGGTTGTATTGAAGCTTCTATTTTTGTATAGGAACTAATTGAAGAGCAAGAAGCTTCATTTGATTTCCTTGTTCTTGAGCTAGGTGGAACAAATCGTTTCTTCTTTGGTACCCAAACTAGCTCTAGAGCAGGTGTGTATCATTCCTTGATTTTTTTCTTTCCACAATCTTGAATTTGTTTTGGAGCGACAGGATTGAGCTCACATGGGCCCGCTGACAAGTAAAAGCACAATTTACGTTTTGGCACCCAGATTTGATCATTTCCTTCATAGTAGCCTTGGGCTTCCAATAGTTTTTAAGGAATCCAACGCAATGTTTCTTTACATTTATTGGGGAGAATGGGACGTCTCTTACCAAGCTCCTGTCTTTTAGCACTGACTATGGTTGCTAAAGAAGCTTTAGGGACCCGCTTGTATGTTTTCTTTGTTATATTGGGATGGGTCTTGTGTGTCTCAAGCTTTATTTCAGCTACATCAGTTGAAGCTCTAGAGACTTGGGCTATGGGGACATATGGTTCAACCTCTTGGACATGCAATGTTTTGGGTTTTATTCCCTTAAAAGGCAATATCTCAGGGACTATGGCTTGAGTGGCAGGGCTAAGAGTTGGTTTTTGTGTTGTGACACCCCCTGTCCCCCAATCAATAGCGCATTTGGTGGCTATCATCCACGTGTATCCTAGATTTATATTACCCTCCATAGTTCCAATAGGCATGACCAAAAAGTCTTGAGCTACAACCCCATTTTCATAACTGACAGAAGTGTGCCAGATTCCAAAAATCAAAGTTTTTTTCTTGTTGACACCCTTGACTTGGATAATACTCTCAGATAGAGGTGGCTTCCCTAACTGACACCACACCCCATATGATAGCATATTATATTTAGCACCCGTGTCCAATAAGGCGTTATATAGAAATTTTCCATAGGTGCTGTTTAGCTCAATAGGGTATCGTAGAGGTGTGTCAGAGTCCAACCAATCCTCGTCGGTTTCAATGTGGAATGCATGTGTGAATCCAAGGTTAGCCTCTTGTTTTTGTCTTATGCGTTGTTGTCGCTCCTTAGCGTTAGCTTGAGCTTGTATCTTCTTCAATTATATTTGTGCCTTGGCTGCCTTTTTTGTATGGATGGCACGTAGCTCCTCTTGGATTAAAGGATTATAGTATCTTTTAAATTTGCTCCCATTGACGAATCCAGTGGTTTCAACTCCATCAAGAGTCTCCACACGAATGGTTCCTTGTGGGGTGATCTCACATACTCTATATGGTCCTTTTCCCGCATATTTCAACTTTTTCTTTTTGTTACGCACTCCATACAGAAGGAATTTATCACCAACATTGATATCTTTGTTCTTTAGATGACGGTCAAACCATTTCTTCCTCTTATCTTTCTCCACAAGTGCATTTTGCACAGCTAATTGCCTCTCTTCATCTAGCCTTTCAAGGATATATAATTGCTCAACTAAGGGGTTACCATCCCAACCTCCTTGAGAAGCTACTTGAAGACTAGGAACGACAAACTCCCATGGCATAACCGCTTCTTGGCCATACACCATCTTGAATGGTGTGCAGTTAATGGCAACTTTTTATGCAATACGATAAGCCCATAGAGCTGATGTAAGCTTTAAATCACAATCTGTGCGATGAGCTTCCACCGTTTTGGTCAAGATAGAGATTAAGGTCTTGGGTGCTCTCAGCTTGGCCATTTTCTTGTGGATAATAAGTGTGGACTTATGGTGAGCTATCATAAAGTTGATAGTGAGTTCTTTTATTACTCCATTTATAAAATGAGTACCATTGTCACTCACGATCTCAAAGGGACAACCAAATCTTGTAATAATGTTCTCAAAGAGAAACTTGACAGTTGACCTTGCATCGGCCTTACGTGTCACCCTGGCTTCCGCCCACTTTGTCACATAGTCAGTGGCAATGATAATATATCGAGATTGAGTGCTACGAGCTACCGGAATAATTGGGACTACAAAGTCCAAACCCCATTTTTAAAATGGTTGAGTCACTTTAACAGGGTGTAAGGGAATCCTATCCTTTCATTGTGTGATCTTGTAACGTTGGCATTCATCACATCCTTTTGCAAAAAGTGATGCATCCTTAAATAAGGTTAGCCACCAATAACATGATTGCAACACCTTTCTAGCTGTTAGTTCCCCTGAGAAATGTCCTCCGGCTATACCCATGTGGGCTTCTTGCAGTATGTATAAATACTCATCCTCACGGGCACAACGTCTAAGAATATCATCCTTCCCTAGCCTGTAGAGAGTTCCTGCAATGAGAGAGTAAGGTTCATATTCTTTTAACAATTTTTGAGCTATGTTTTTACGAAGCTCTTTGTGTGGAAAACCATTAACTAGAAAGTTCACAATCTTCTCACTCCATTCAGGTATGGTTTCGACTAGGAATAGAGAAGTATAAAGCAATTCATCATCGACTCCAGTAGGGGCTTCACCATTGGGTATGCGAGACAAATGATCCACCATGACATGTCTTTTACCAGGTCTCACCACAATGGTAAAATCAAAATCAAGGAGAATTAATAACCATCGTGTAATTCTTCCCGTGGAACAAGTTTTATTTACTAGATACAACAAGGCTTGATGGTCAACATAGAACACAAACTTGTTGGCCAAAAGGTAGTAGCAAAATTTCTTCACTGCATAAATCATACCTAAACCTTCTCGCTCTGTAGTGGTGTAGTTTCTCTCGGCATCATTCAATTGACGACTTGCAAAGCTAATGGGGTAGTCTAGTTTATGTTCTCTTGGTTGAGCTAGAACACACCCAATAGCAGAGTTCGATGCATCAATATGCACATGAAAAATTACATTCCATTTGGGCACTCGTAGAATAGGAGTGCTAGTCAAGGTCTTTTTCAATGACTCATTAGCATGGTCACACTCCATAGTCCATTGGAACTCAATAAGAAGCTTGTACAAAGGACGAGCTATCTTGGCTAAGTTTAAAATAAGCCGTCGGTAATAACCAACATGGCCCATGAACCTTTGAACTCCTTTATAATTTGTAGGTGGTGGCAATTCAGCAATGGCTTTAATTTTGCTCTCATCTGTGGAAATCCCATTTTTGGACACTATATGCCCTAAAATGACTCCATATTTAACCCAAAATTGGCATTTGAAAGGGTTTAAGGAGATGCGATACAATCTATACTTTTCAAACACTTTTCATAAGCATGATAGATGTTCTTTGCAAGAGGAATAAACACAAAGGTCATCTAAGAAAGCTTCAAAAAACTCCCTAAGATATTCGCTAAAGGCAGTGTTTATTAATCTTTGAAAGGTAACAGGGGCATTGGTTAAACCAAAAGCCATAACACAAAATGCGAACACTCCAATAAAGGTTGTTTTAGCTTGGTCCTCCAACGCAATTGTGATTTGATTGTAGCCAGAGTACCCATCTAAAAAGCTATAAGCTTCCTTCCCTGCAACTCTTTCAAGCACATGTTTTGAATATGGCAAGGGGTAATTGTCCCTTCTAGTGGCGGCATTGACCTTCTTGAGATCCACGCACACTCTGAGTTTCCCATTATTTTTTGGCACAATCACTATTGGAGACACCCATTCTGAGTGCTCAATAGGGTATATGAATCCACATTCCACAAGCTTTTCAATCTCTTCTTGAACGATTTTTGCATATTTAGGATTCATTGGGTAGGGTCGTTGCTGAACTGGTTTAGCCATGCTATTCATGGGGATTGTGTGTTGCACCACGGAAGATGGAATACCTTTCATATCATGATATGTCCAGGAAAATATATCCCTGAATTCCTTGAGAAGTTCTTTAAGTACACACTCCTCAGTCTCTGTCAAATCTTGGGCAATGAAAACAGGTTTGGACTCTTCTCCTGGTTCTGCTAACTCTATTTCCTTAAATATCATTGGACCGTCATAGACTCCATTGCTCCCATAAATAGGTTTTCTTTGAGCCTTTGTATACACAACCTTACGTTCCTCTGTGGTATAGGATTTGAAATGTTCAGGTGCAGGGTGTAAGTCTATGGGGTCCTGTTGGTCTGTGTACTGTGATTTCACTTCCAATTCCTTTTGTTGTTGAGCTAACTCCTGATTTTTTCGTCTCCTTACAGTACGGCTCAACTTTGGCCTCTCTGTAGCCTCTAGTTGTGCGATGTCAATGGGTTGTGGACTACACCATATAACGCTTTGAAGGTATTCACCCCAGTTATCTACCAACTTCCGATGAGCATCACATGCCCCTATATAATTAAGCCATTCTGTGGTAGATTTCTTTTCACTTATTCTAGCATGCACATTTGCTCGATATTTTCGCCTCTTATATCTCTTACTCTTCTTGTTTAATTCTCGATTATGACCGATCTCTAGTGAAGAGTCACTAGATGAATCACTACTTGTGTCTTCTGCTCCCTTGGATAGATTATCATCTAGGTTACCACTGGGCCCTGAATGGTTTGTCCTCACATCTTCACTAAGATTTAACTCAGATTCTTCGTCCTCAGAGTCAATTTCAACTGATGATTCTGATCCCAAATCGTGTGGGGTATAGTCTTGTGAGGCGCTACTGGTTCCAATGCCAGTCAAACTTTCATCTTGTAGATCATCAGAAGCTATATGCATTGCTTCTAGCATATTTAAGGGTACAAGTGGTGGTATTTCATCCCCCTTAGGTGTTACCCAGGTCGTACCCCTATTTCCCCAAGTGTCTATGGTTGCTGCTAGGTGGACCCAATCCACATTGTCTGACTCAGTCATCCCAGGTAGTGCACCCATATAAGGAGAATCTTCCCCAACATTAGAGTCCGCTTTACACGTGTAACAATACTTCAATGGGGATGAGTGAACTATGGTGTCAGATCTATGATCAATTATAAACCTGTTTCCTAGAGGATGTGCTTGACCAGTAACAAGATCCACTCGAATGACTGAATCTTGGAACTACAAGTAGACATGGTTTTTAGACCAGTCATGCACCATTTTTTCTTCCCTCATGAATATAGTCCTAAGATCATCTCCAATGCCATAGTGTGTTTGGAGAAACTTATAACAATGAAGGTAATCCTTATTTTATTTCCAAAGACCTTGATCTTGAGATCTTCTAGCATCCCAATAGGTTTAACAATAGACCCATTGGCCATCTTCACTACTATGGTTGTGGTCGCAAGGTGAGGTCTTCTCATCGTTTCCTAGCACTTTTTAGTCACAATGCTAACTCCAGCACCACCATCAAGGATTCCCTTCACAGTCAATCCCTTAGTAGTGATTGGTATGGTCGCATTAGATTCATCACCCTCAAAGTATTGTCCCAACTTGTTAATAGGTATTTCTATAACAAGGTTCTCATCTAAGTTGGGTTGTGGATCTAAGTGTTCCTCCTCTATTGGCATCTCCCCAGCTCCATCCATATGTGCAAATTGTGGTAGCCCAAACTTTAGTTCTCCATTGAGGAAGGCTCGAAGAGCTGAGACTAGCTCAGGGTATTTATATAGTTTGGACATGATGGTGGTTCTAACTTCTGAAGACATGAAATCCATCAATTTGGCAATGTTTAACGGCACCTTTTGGCCTTGAGTCCCTTGACGTTGGGAAGATGGGATCTCCATTTCTTCGATAGGATGAAGTAGTCCCTCTGTAAACATTCTTTCCATCAAGAAGTGAGTACGCCCACTTTCCCATGACTTTAAGTCACTTTCTTCTAGGATGACACTAGGTATGGCTAAGGTTTTATGGACTTGGTGAGGTTGTTGTTGCGTAGGGAACACGGTGTCTGTAATCTGGATCTGCCTGGGTGCTGGTTCTAGATCCCTTTGGGTATCTTCTACCAAACTCCTTAATTGCTTGACTCGCTCAATCTCCTCTGTAGGGTTTGGATAAGTTCCTATCTTCTTCTTGGATCCCTGCCATTGTGGCTCAGGAAGATCTTCCTTTTTGGTTTCTATCGTAGCGGTTGTTTTGGTCTCCATGGTTTCTCCTGAATCAAAATCCTCTTCAGCGTCATTCATATATACGGGGTCGTCACCAATCCCTATGTTGGTCTTTGAATTGGGGTCTGACTTCGCTGATTTTTGCAATCTCTTCCTTCGTGTTTTCTTCTTTTTTTGAGATTGGGCAATTGATGCCGTGTCTCTTTCCTCAAGAATATAATTTTGTTTTTGGAGCATCAATCATGTGAGTACGTGTACTGGTACCACAGGTGTACTTTGTGATGGATCCTCGATAACTTCAATCAAGTTTAATGGCGTGATCCTCAATGAATTTGGATTATTTGGGCATTGGGCAATGAAATGATCTATGCCACATCTATTACACATGAGTATCGGCATTGTAGACGTGCTAGCTTGATTGGTTTGCATTAGTGTGGTGTTCTTTTGTAGCCTAATAGGACACTTGGTTGCACGATGTGGACCTCCACACTCATAGCATTGAAGAGGTGGTCTCTTAGTAGTGTAATTGATATTTTGGCCTCTTGCCGCAAGAGCATCTACTTGATATACAGGTTTGACTTGTCCCCAATCGTCCTCCATGTAGTATTGTGGAATTTC
The DNA here is from genome assembly GCF_014529385.1 of Adiantum capillus-veneris. NCBI lineage: Eukaryota > Viridiplantae > Streptophyta > Polypodiopsida > Polypodiales > Pteridaceae > Adiantum > Adiantum capillus-veneris. The sequence goes on from NC_140950.1 coordinate 60,072,439, forward strand.
TTTAAGCACATCCATTCCATAGGCAATATTAGGTTCTATATCTTCCTCATAGCCTTCCAAACAAGCAATAGATGACTCACAACCCACTTGATTCACAGAAGTGATTCTCGGATGTGGTGGTTGCGGTCCTAGCACTGGAGGTGGTAACGGTGTTGTTTGGACAACATTTTGGGCCCTAAGGACCATGTGTTGTGTTGTTTGTTCAAGAGGTGGGGCCGGAATCAATGCAAGCACTCGAGGTGTGTCTCTCCATGCTAAGGTTGGTCTGTTGGCCATCCTGCACTTAAATACTATGCAATCCTTAGCTTGATGACCATACCTCCCATAGGCGATGCAGTTCCCATTGAATTTCACTCTAAAAGTAGGGCATTCACTGGTACTATGCGGTCCATAGCATACTGAGCACCATTGCTGCTCCCTTCTTGGATACATATGATTGTTTTGCGGAGCACGATTGTCTCTAAGACTCTCTTGAATAGCCTTGGTGAGATCTGCTAAAGTCATCTCAGATATCTTTGGCTCTTTAGAAATGGGATTTAGGGTCATTGGCTTATACGCAGCTACTTGCGAGCTAATAGATTTAGGCTCAACAGACACTCTTTCTCCTTGAATCATTCAATTATCCTCCAATTGGATCGCATTGGTGGTGATTGCTTCCCAAGTGGTGATACCTCTAATGACTAGGTCATTGTAGATATCCTCATGTTGTAATCCCCGAATGAATCTATCGAGCAATTGGTTATTGTTGAAGCGCTCATTTGGATTACAACGAGAATTCAAATGCTTCAAGCGACTAATAAAGTCTCTCACCAACTCTCCTTCCTCTCGTTGGGCTTTTTGGAGTTGAGAGGCTACACCCCAAAGCACTCCCTCTCGTATGTATTCTTTCAAGAACAGTCTCCTAAGAGTAGGGTAAATCATTTTTTCTTCCACCCTTAGGGTTCTATACCAATCCCCTGCCTTCCCACTTGAGGTTAGGCTTAAAGAATTACTCTTATGCAGGTCATTGTGTTCTCCTAGAGAATCTCATATTTGTTCAAACACTTCGATATGCTTTCTCACATCCCCGTCTCCACTACATTTTTGTGTCAACTTGGCTATTTGTACTGCTTTACTTCTAGGCTCTCTATCAGGCGTGTTACGTATATTCTCAGCAATAGATGGACCAATAGCTTGAGCAAACGTTGCCAAGTCACCTAAGTGAGCAGGCACCGTGGGTGAAGGCGCTCCAGAGACTACATGTGGATTAGGTATTGGCATTGGGCTTGGCGCATAGGAAGCCCTTGGGTTCCACGTTGGGTACGATGTTGTGCCATGTGGTGGCCCAAAGTTCATATGTGTGGGCCTAGGCATAGCAGACGTCGGATGTGACATGCTAATGCTAGCCAATATAGTCCCATGGAAATAAGAACTTGGGTGTTGTGGTTGTGGAGCATACATTGTTGAAACAATGGGAGGGGTACGGACTACATGAGTACGATGACCCATAGGTGCAGACGATTGGTACACACTTGTAGGTACTGTTGCAGGCATTGAGCTACCATGTATTGGTGCTTTACTAACAAATGAGGTCCATGGCATGTTTCTTGGCATGCCCATCATTGGGGTAGGCATGGTAGCCGTGGTGTCATCAAGGGAAAGATGACCTAAACTTGGAAAGGTAAAGCTATCACTTGTGGGCTCAGATTGCAGTGAGACCCCTGGAGAAACAACATATGGAGGATCCATTGGACTTACCGAGGGAGTCCCCATTTGCGATAAGGTCGGTTGTTTAGCCTTTTTTGTATCTAAGAATCTCATGAGACCCGTTGAAGGAATGTTGATCCCCTTGTTCTGTCTCTCTAACTAAATGACCCTATGGATGACCTCACAAACTCTTTGTTGTTGATCCTCCACACTAGTAGCACCCATTGTGGATTGAAGGACATCTAACCAACCCGCGTGATAGGTGTGACCTGTGTATAGGTCGGTCAGAGTTTCTGTTTGTAGTTCGTACTCCCAGTTCTCATTAATGAACACTCCATCTAGGATTGAGGTGCTAGGGGTGTCCTTTGAGCTAGATGCAATGTTGCTTTCTAGGGGTTGGCCCTTAGCGGTTGCTAAGTCAAGAGCACTCGATTGCTCTCTTAGCAAGGATATTGACATAGGGGCTTTCGATTTTAACTCTCTTCGTTGCTCCGCCTTGAATAAGCTCTCGACTTCCTTTTCCCTCGCTGCAAGGATATATCGCTCAACCTCTTGCACTTCGGCAGGGCTTCTACCATCGGGTAATATGACCTCGGAGGGGAATAACTCTGAAGAGTCAAGAGGTGCACTGAATGAAGTATTCACGTGCATATTCTCTAAGGGCATAGGCTCTATGTTGGTCATGAATGGAGAATTTACTACCCCACCCCCCTCATTTACATCATTAGCTCCATGTTTGGAGCGAGTGACTGTACTAAAGGTTTCCTTCAAGCGGCTAAGCACGCTCAGCCCGGACCGTGGACCCATGGCATGCATGTCTTGGCTTGAGCTATCAAGATTAGGCATTGGGAAGCCCTCCATGACGTCATAGTCAGAGGAAGAGTCACTAGCCGCTATGTTCGGGTCTTGGTTTGTACTACCTTGGGTCCCCGCCGAGGGCACGGAACCTAAGGTAGGTGGATATTGAGAACTCGTGTAAGTCAAAATTCTCTCTAGTTGTTCCGTCTCTAGCACACAACCAGAGTGCAGATGCATGTGCCTTTGACAACCTACAAGCGTCGGCGAATAACCTCGAAGGTTAACCGCTTACCTTTTTTAGGCGTCCGTTTTCACTCGGTTATTTTTTAATGTTTTTAATGTTTTTTAATGATCGGTTTTTTTTATTAAAGTGTGTGATAGCTCAAAACAAGCGTATCACTTAGAGGGTTGCTGTGTGCTTTACATCACAATTTTCGGGCATCTAAAGTTTCGTTGGTCCTCAAAAAAACGATTTTTATCTACGTGTGACGCTAAAATTCATACTTTTAAAAGGCGATTGAGGCCTAGGCCTGAGCGTGAGCTTGGGCTTGGGTTTGGGAGATATTCCCGATCAGTCCTACCTTTTAAAAAAAAATTTGTTTTTTATTTTTTTAATTAATAAAGGATAAGGTCGTCGCGGCCTGCGTGAGAGCACACACACTCTACCTACCTACTTCCAACTAATACACCTATTGTTACACACTAACACACTCTATTAGCTCTCACATATCTACTTCCTACTTGTTGTACATTACATTACACAAAACTAACAACCTTAATACTAACACCTTACACAGAGGAAAAAACATTGTACCTTTGAAAACTCCATTAACAAAAAAAATACACAGCGGTAACACAAAATCCTTCTTCTCAACACACACACCCTCCTTCCTTACTTTTTTTACAATTCAAATTGCACCACAAATGAATCACAGAGTGCCATTCAAGCTTAGTGTATGACATTCCCCGGCAGCGGCGCCAAAAATGTGCACGTATATCGCACGTGTCAATGCAAGGAACTTGCCGATACACCGTGTGCGAGCCACAAATGGCTCCAAGCACACAACAAGCCTAAACTAGTAAGCTCAGAGATGGCGTTGGTGTGTCACTCACCGCTCTACGCTTCCTGTCGTGGAGGATTTCTCGTCGTGAAGAAGAGGGAGACACCGCTACGCCGTGCTCAACCGCCTCGCCGCCGTCGTGCCGCCACAATGCTCGATCGCACTCTCTCTCTCTCTCTCTCTCTCTCTCTCTCTCTCTCTCACTCACGCATACACACACACACACACACACACACAAAGAGATGAAGAAGAAGAAGATGGAGATGGAGCAAGAGCACTCTTCAATTGCACAAATGAGAGAATGAGTGAATTTTAGGTTTAGTTGACTTTTATATGAGCTCACCCCATTCACACTTGGGCGCCCATGCTTAGCCAACTAATGCCTTGAATGCTCCAGTTAGAGTGCGCCTCTCATCGATGATCACTCTTATCCTTTTCCTATTGGACCGACAAGCGCGGTACCTGACTCTACCAAATAATAAATACAATGTCCGTCGTAGGTGATAGGAATGTGCATGATGGTTAACAAAAAGTATTATTCATGCAAAGTTAACTAAGTACCATGTTTGTGTTTCAACCATCAATCAAGTTCACCCGCTATGCTCACAAAGTAATCTCACAAAAGAGCTTCACCTAATTTCGTAATTCCACTACTCTCAAAGTTCATAGGCCATTTCCATTACATTGGTATCAGAGCATTTGGATTCTCTTTTCTTACTTAAGAAGAGAGGTCCTTAAGTAGCCTATTAATGGTTGATTTTGTTAATTATATTAGGGTAAGTGGGATTGGGATCTATTATCGATTTTGTTGAGCCCACTATGTGGGATATAGTGCACACTTTGGGAGCTTTGGTCTTAATAATGGAGTCTTTTTAGACTTGCCTATGGATTTACCATTATTGATCCATAAGAAGTCCGAAAGGAGATATCCCTCAGAAAATTCGCTATGTTAGACTCACTCCACGACTCTATATAATTAACCAATTCGAGCCGTGGGTATAGATACTTAAGTGCCTATTTTCAAAGGCTAAGAGGAGTAGCAACTAAGGTTTTGAATTGCCAGAGCATACACTAAAGTAAACACATAAGTTTCATTAACATGGTTGACAATAACCAAGAGATTAGAATGAACATTGATAACTTTGATTTAGCACATGAAGGTGCTAATGATGATGCCTCCATGTTTGTTAATTATCTTTTCACAGGTTGCAACAAGCTATGGGCAACCCCGCTTTGCAAGCCGAAGTTACTCAACAACTTCGTGCTTATGGAATTTCCTTTCCTCTCCAAGAGGAGAGAGAGCTTAGGAGGCCTCTTGATGAGACCCCCAAAAGAAGACTCTGTCCCATACGAGAGGAGGAATCCAAAGATCAAGAAAGCAATGAATCCCTAAATTCCTCCAAAGATGTGGCTCCATGAAGAAGGAGGACTAAACGATCTCCAACTCCTCCCAAGAGGAAACAGTTTACCCATAGTCCTTCTCCTCGTCACTTCAAAAAGGAAGAGAGGAAACAAAGGAAGAAAAGGTCAAGAAAGAGTTCACCCTCTTCTCCTTCTTCTTCACCTTACTCCTCTATCGATGAAAGCTATGTCTATTCTCCTAGATAATACAAGAGGGAAGGATGTCTCAAATCTTACCTTGCATGGCGAAGGTCAAAAAAGCTCAAGAAGCTCAAAGAGGGAGTAAAAAGTATCTCTTTTCTCACCTATGATGGCACCTTTGATGCTACTGACAAAGTATTGGCCTTCATCCAACAATTTGATGGGCCTTTGGAGACGAGGGCTTCACGGAGTCCTCCAAGCTATGCCATGTAGCTATGCACTTCCAAAAATTGGCTCGTCAATGGTGGGCTAGCCTTTGTGGCAACGGCGAAGCCCCAAAGACATGGAAAACTCTACGCGTTTCCATCATGAAGCAATTCCTTGCAAGTGATGCAAAGGACAAAGTGCTTACCAAATGGCAAAGTTTAAAGCTTCTCTCTCATGAGTCTATCCACAACTTGTTTGGGATTTAGATCTCAAGGCTACTATCTTTTAAAAGATAGAGTTTGCCGAGGAAAAGCAACAATTCTGTGCGGCATTACCCAAAGAGATGGCCGAGTATGTCAACTCTCAACGGCTTGGTTCTATCACTGAAGTAATCCACCACACCATGGTTACTTTGCGTATCAATTTCTAACAAGGGGCTAGACGGAATGTCAAGCCCATGGAAAATAAAGACAAAAGTGATGCCAAGAGGAAAACCAATGCCCAAAATTCTTATCAAAGCTATTCCAACAACAACAACAATCGGTCCAAGGATAAGGGAGCTCTCTCCTAAAGAGCTAGAAGCTTTTAGTAAGGACCACAAATGTTTTAAGTGTGGGGAGCAAGGCCATGGTTATCATCCTTGCCCAAGAGAATTGCCTGCAATGAGACTCCTAGAGCCTCCATGTTTGAAGCTCCAAAAGACGATGCTCATTGCCAAGGATTTCTCCTTTCCAATGCTTGGGGAAAGATGCAAGAGCATGATGCCTTTATTTTGTTTGACCCTAGTTCAACTCACAACTTCATATTGGCATGGAATTGGCCACTAAGCTAGGCATACAAGCCCACACGATGGGAGATGCATTGAAAGCCAATGGAGCTATCAAGGGACAAGACGTCTCAGCTACTTCCTTAATTGGAAAAATTAAGGCTTCATGTCCAAAGCTATGTGGACAAAAGGGATTTCTTCTCTCCCCTCTCAAACATGAGAATGTTATCGTTGGAGCACCATGGTTTAACCGCATGGCTTCCAACATGAAGCTCCCTAAAAGGAGAATCTACTTCACTTACAGGGAATAGAGCATGTATATAGATGCTAATGAATTGGGGAACACCGTATCCCTGCAATAAAGGGAGTCGAGAGGAATTAGAGTTGTCTAATTTTCCAAATGGATTCCAAGATGTTTTCATCGATGACATCCCTAGTGAGCTACCTCTCAAATGAGGGATGATGACCATGCAATTGAGCTCCTACCAAGAAGCTCACCGCCTAACAAGCCTCCTTATTGAGTTTCACAAGCTCAACAACAGGAGATCATGAGGCAAGTGCATGAATTGGTGGAAAAAGGGATGGTGAGGTCTAGCTCCTCTCCATTTTGTTCACCATTGCTTTTAGTGCAAAAGAAAGATGACACATATCACATGTGTGTCGACTATAGAGCACTAAATAATATCACTATCAAAAATAGATTTCCCGTGCCACGGGTAGAAGATCTATTTGATAATTTACAAGTTTTGGCGTGGCAAATTCTCTAGATACATTCAAACTCATGATGGACAAAAATCTTCAGGCCATTCAAATTCTCTTGAGGAGTACAAGGGACACCTCCAAGTAATCTTTCAAGTTGTGAGAGAGAATAAGCTTTTCATTAATCAAAAGAAAAGAGAATTTCTCCTACAAGAGATTCAATATTTAGGTCACATCATCTCTAAAGATGGCACCTGTATGGATCCAACAAAGTTAGAGATAATAAAAGGATGGCCTAATCCAAGGACTCTACAGGAGGTACAAAGCTTCATAAATATGTGTGCATACTATAGATGCTTCATAGAAAAAAATTCTCGCTACTAGCAGGCCCATTACATGACTTAATAAAAAAGAACGTTAAGTATCCATGGACTGCAAAAGTGCAAGAAGCTTTTGAGAATCTTAAGCAGAAGCTTATCTCTCACGTGTGCTCACACTACTAGATCTCTCAAAGCCATCTAAGGTCCAATGTGATTCTTGTGGTGATTGCCTTGGAGCTATTTTTCTTCAAGAAGGGCATGCCATAGCATATGAGAGTCAAAGACTCAACTTTGATAAGTGGTATTGGGCAAATACGAAAAAGAGCTACTAGCTATTCTATATGCCCTAAACACGTGGAAACACTATCTCTTGCTGACTCCATTCATCCTACGAATGGATCACAAAGCCTCGAGAACTTCATAACGTAAACCAAGCTCTCCAACAAACAAATGAGGTGGGAAATTTTTCTTTTTCAATTTAAATTTCATATTGCTCACATGGCTAACAAGCACAATCAAGTGGTCGATGCACTTTCACAACAACCAAGGGTAAATGTGGTATCTATAGCAACTCACAATGATCTATCTTTTATTATATATGAGTATGCTATTGACTAAAAATTTAAGTACGTAATTACAGCCTTTACAATAGGAAAGAAAAAAATAACCATTCACCTTGAAGGATGGTTATCTTCCAAATGGCAATAGGCTTTGTGTTACTCGCCCATACAATAAGAAAGTCATGGATGAATCCCATACTTCTCCTTATGCGGGGAAAGAGGGAATCCATATTCTACTCTTCAAGGAATATAAATGTATTTCTGTTGGTTTACCATGAAAAGTAAACATAGAATAGTATGTTTCAAAATGCATGGTATACCAAAAGTTGAAATTTGATCGAGAGCAACTTGGATTGTTTCAGTCACTCGACAGGCTTAACAAGAAAACACACTCTATGCCAGTCAAAAAGACTATTAAGGCACATCAAATGGTAACCCTCTTCAGATCTCAAATTTTCAAGCATCATGGCTTTCCAACACCCATAGTGTTGGACAAAGATCCTAGAATGACCAGTAAGTTCTAGAAGGGTCTCTTTGAGGATCTAGGAAGTAGATTAAATTTCTCTTTCGGCCTATCATCCACAAACGGATGACCAATGTGAAATAACTAATCTAACGATTCTTGATATACTAAAAGCCTATGTCATGGAAGTAGATCAATGTTCTCAATGATAGAAGTACCTACCTCTTATAGAGTATGTGTACAATGATATTGTACATACTTTTATCGGGAAAGTATCTTTTGAGGTTAAAGAAGGAAGATCAAAAAGTCCCTTACTACTTAAAGTACATGGAAAAATCTTCGTTGCTGATGAATATAGCCGAGACCTACAAGAATCTTTTCCAAAGATTAAAGGGGTTATATCCATCTCATAGGAAAGGCAAAAAGGGTTGCTGCTAATAAGCACAGAAGAGCCTTAGCCTTTAAGGAAAATGATTGGGTCTTGCTAAAGTTTCTCAAGGCTCATTTGAGGCATACTATGGGCAAGAATCCTACGGGCCACCAAGCGTATGATGCTAAACTAGCAAAAAGATGGTCCTTAAAATTCTTAAGCCAGTCAATGAGATGGCTTATCAATTGAAGTTGCCCAACCATTGGCTCATGCATAATGTTTTCCATGAGAACCTACATAAGCCTTACAAAGGAGCGCCATCAAAAGAAGCAATAGTTGAAAACCCTCCAAAAATCAAAGATCAAGAAGAAGTACTTCATTCTATGTCCATCATATGACATGAAGACAAGGTATTAAGAAACAGTAAGATTATCTGATGATATCTTATTCCGTTAAAGAAGTATCCTTTTAAAGATTCTAAATGGATGCAAGGAACCTAGCTTAAGGAAAACATGAACCTTGTGAATGCTTACAATGCTGCACTAGAGTAAGCATATGAAAATGCATTTTAAATAAAAAATGTTTTTATCTTATAAGACTAGTTATCTTTTATTGTGCACAAATTTAAAAAGTATGCATGCTTAAGTCATGTTTTTGGTGACGACGTCTCCCAAACACCAAGTAGAACTTGTCACTCTACTTTGGAAGTATGATATAAACTGAAAAGCAGACATGCTTGCGGCAGCTACGTCTTCCAAGCACCAAATGGATTAGTTATCCATGTTCGAATGATGTCGAAGGGTAAAAAGGGATCCACTACCCATAAGTAACATGGACTAATGACTAGGCTTTATCTTCTCTACCTCATAGTCGAGGAGTACTGTGATTTCAAGAGAGAGGTAATTTCATAAAATATAATATCTAACTTTACCAAATGATTTTCTCATATTAAATTGATCATTTAATGTGGCAGAATAAACGAGAACAAGAGTTAGCAAAGAGACATGTGGTTCTAGACCTATCTCAACACGGGACCAAAACGAGAGATGGTTGCATCTCAATAGGGGTCCAAAAGGAAATGGTCTATCAAAGAGCAATGTGCATCTAATGGAGCTCAAAAGACCTTAAGGTTAGCTTCATTAAAGACCTCCAATTGTTAGTGTTAAAAGTCCTTTGACCTTAGGCAAGCTAGGGCTGAGCTTGAGGTGGCAACCCGACCTAAGCTTGAGGTGCTTATCGTGCTTGATGACTAAGGTGTGTGCTTGATGACTAAGGTGCTTGAGGTGCTTGTCGTACTTGATGACTAAGGTACTTGAGGTGCTTGTCATACTTAATGGGCGGTAAGGTGCTTGAATCAAAAAGAGACCCTACAAAATTAATGAGGAAGGTGCTTCAGAAGCTTCCCATACATGGGGGGTAAGGCGCTTGAGTCAAAAAGAGAGACCCTACAAACTTAATGAGGAAGGTGCTTGAGAAGCTTCTCATACATGGGGGATAAGGTGCTTGAGTCAAAAAGAGACCCTACAAACTTAATGAGGAAGGTGCTTGAGAAGCTTCCTATGCATGAAAGTCCCAAATTTAGGGGAATCTTTGACTTAACTTTCCACTCACCCAAAGGGCACCCCTTTTTCAAAGGGCATATGGGACACATGTCAGACTCTCCATATGCTTAACCACATGGTGTGCTTGAATGCTATTGGTTGGGCTAAAGAGGGGTCCAATGAGCTTCTAGTTCCATCCAGCAAATATCTAGATATTTTCAAGCTCTCTCTCTCTCTCTCTCTCTCTCTCTCTCTCTCTCTCTAAGGGGTAAGGAGGACACTTGTCAAAAGACTACCCATGTACTTGAATGCATGCTGCATGTGATTGGCTAGAGGGAGAGGGATCCAATGAGCTTGTAGCATGTGGAAAAGTTACAACTCGCCCCAAGCAAGCAAGGGGGGTGCTAGGGGGATATACACCACACACACACACTCATTTTGTGGATCGATTCTCACTTGGTGAAAGTTGAGGAACTCTACCTCCTTCTACAAGCTTGTGAAAAGTGAGAGCCTACACCAACACTCTTGGCTATGAAATGCAAATCCAACCAAGCGCCATGCTTCAATGCTTAAGCTTACTATCGTCTCCATCTTCATTACTATGCTAATATGTATGCTAGCAAGAAGAGTGACAATAAGTGAGGAAATATTTCTTTCTCCTATGGAATTTTTCTTCTTCCTCTTCCCCACCCTCATTCCCCGCTAGCTCTCTCCACCTTTGAAGATAGTTAATGCTTTCTACAAAGTTTATGTTATGCTTGTGATGCATGAATGTTAACCCTCATGGCTCACGGACACCCCATCACCTACGACGGACGTGTATTATGTATTTGGTAGAGTCAGGTACCGGGCTTGTCGGACCAATAGGAAAAGGGTAAGAGTGATCACCGATGAGAGGCGCACTCTAACCGGGACATTCAAGGGATTAGTTGGTTAAGCATGGGCGCCCAAGTGTGAATGGGGTGAGCTCACATAAAAGCCAACTAAACCTAAAATTGACTCATTCTCTCATTTGTGCAATAGAAGAGTGCTCTTGCTCCATCTCCATCTCCATCTTCTTCTTCTTCACCTCCTTGTGTGTGTGTGTGTGTGTGAGAGAGAGAGAGAGAGAGAGAGCGCGCGATCGAGCATTGCGGCGGCATGACGGCGGTGAAGCGGTTGAGCGCGACGTAGCGGCGTCTCCTTCTTCTTCGCGGCGAGGAATCCTCCACGGCAGGAGCATAGAACGGTGAGTGACACACCATTGCCCTCTTTTGAGCTTAGTAGTTAAGCTAGTTGTGTGCTTGGAGCCGTCTATGGCTCGCACACAGTGTTAGGCAAGGCCCTTGCTTCGACAGTGCGGCAAGGAGCGCACATTTTTGGAGCCACTGCCGGGGAATCGCCCTGCACTTAGCCCAAGAGGCACTTTGTGCTTCTCCTATGAGTTGTTTGTAGTAGGAAAGAAGAGGAAGAGGAAGAGGAAGGGGAATGAGTTGTTTTTCTGCAAGTTGTTAATTTCTGTGTTGTCTGCAAGTTCTGTGATTTCTGCATAATGTTGTGTTTTCTGTTTGCACACAGTCTTTGCATAATTAGTAGTCGTTAGCTTGTTTGCAGTGAATGAATAAGTAGGAAGGTAGCTAGCAATTTCTGCTTGCACACAGTCTGTACACAGTTTTCTGTCAAGGTTTGTCTGCACACAGTCTTTGCACAGTTAGGTAGTGAGAGAGGAAGTAGGTGGACAGTTAGCTCACTGTCAGTAAGCAGTTAACAGATAAGGTAGTGAGCTGTAAAAAATATTTAAAAAAAGTAAAAATTAAAAAAAAAACCGATATTTAAGCGTGAGTGACTGGGGGGCTACACTAAAATTTTGATCGGGATCGGGATCCAAGCCTAGGCCCAGGCCTCAGTCCTCAGTCTTATGATATATACTAGACTCACTCTTATATATATACCCTATCCCCTCAAGAGGGAATGAGAGCATGTGGGGCAACTCCTCCACTCTCCTCCCTTCTCTTCCCACTTGCACCCTTAGACTTTCTAATTTGGGCCTAGTTCCCTACTAGAAATTGACGGTTTTAGGGATTTCGAGGGCATAAAGTGGCCAAACGGAGGGCTATAAAGCACGGCACGGTCCTCTGACCGAGACGCTCGTTTTGAGCTATCATACGTTCTATTCTATAGCTGGGTCACAAAAAAAGGACCAAAAAATCAAAAAATAAATAAATAAGAAAAGACTTGGGTCGCAGAACACGCAAAATTACTAGGTGAGCAGCCTTCACGGGCCCTCACTGACACTTCTAGGGGATCCAAGTCATATGAACCTACGCTTTGGACGAGTGTTAGAGCACGAGCATATTGGTAGTGCCTCCATTTACGCGGGCACCCATTATTCCTCCACCCTAGGTTCTGGACCTTCGGTCGGGACTCAAGGTAGCACGACCCAAGATCCTCATATCGCGTCTAGTGATTCTTCCTCTGACTACGAAGTCATGGAGGGGTACCCTACACCAAACCCTGATAGTTCAAATCAAGACGTGCATGCCATGGGCCCACCGCCTGGGTCCAGCGTGTTTAGCCGCTTAAAAGAGACCCTTAGTAGAGCTACTCGCTCCGAACATGCGGTTAATGAAATAAATGAAGGGAGTGGGGAAGTAAATTCGTCATTCATACCTAAAATAGACCCTATGCTTCTTGAGAGTGTGCATGTGAATGTTCCATCCACTGCACCTTCTGATCCTTTAGGACTATCTCCCTCTGAGGTTTTACTACCCGATGGTAGGAGTCTTGCCGAAGTACAAGAGATCGAACGCTATATGCAAGCAACAAGGGAGAGGGAAATTGAGAACCTACGAAGGCTAGAACAAAGTCGAGCCCTGAAAGCAAAGTCTCCTATGACAACAATCATGCCAGCCGAGCAACCGAGTGCTCCCAAGGTAGCAGTCACGGAGGGGCAAGCTATGGGGAGCAATAATGCTTCCACTTCAAGGGAAACCTCCAGCACGCTAGGCCTAGATGGGATATTCCTAAACGAAAATTGGGAGTATGACCTACAAGCAGAAGATTTAACTGATCGGTACACAGGACACACCTATCATGTGGGTTGGTTAGATGTTCTACAATCCACATCAGGTGCTACTAGCATAGATGAACAACAACAAAAAGTCTGTGATATCCTCCATAGGATTGTCGAGTTAGAAAGACAGAACACAGGGATCAACATGCCTTCAACAGGCCTAATGAGATTCTTGGATACGGGAAACGCCAACCAACCAACCCTGTCACAAATGGAGACTCCCTTAGTGAGCCCCATTGATCCTCTATATGTTGTTTCGCCAGGAGCCTCAGTACAATCTGAGCCCACAAGTGGCATCTTTACCTTCCCAGATCTAGCTCATCTTTCTCTTAATGACACTACGGCTACCATGCATATCCCAGTGGTGATCATGACAAGAAGTACACCATGGAGTTCATTTGTTAACACTGCATCGATGCCTAGTAGCACAGTGCCCCCAACTATACCTACATGTATGTATCAATCATGTGCACTTGTCGTACCTCAGCCTCATGTAGCTCCTACACCTCCAATTATTCCAAGAGCTTACAATCCACAATGGAATTATCCAAGCTCTTATACAAGTGGAGCCATGCTATTTAATAATAACATGCCATATCAGGCACCCCCTATGCCTAGGGCCATGCCTGTAAACTTTGGACCACCGTTTGGTACACCACCATACGAAATATGGGACCCAAGAGCCGCGCGTATGCCAAGACCAAGGCCAACTCCCATCTCACATGTGGTTCCAGGAGCACATACACCCATTATACCTGCTCAAATAGGAGATTTGGCAGCATTTGCTCAAACTATCGGTCGCTCTATTGCGGAAAACATGCGTAGTGCACCTGATAGAGAGCCTAGGAGCAAGGCAGTTCAAGTAGCTAAGCTCACACAGAAATTCAGTGGAGACGGAGATGCTAGAAAGCATATGGAAGTCTTTGAACATGTGTGCGATTCCTTGGAAGAGCACAATGAGATACAGAAGTGTAAGGCTTTGAGTTTGACCCTAAGCAGAAAGGCTGGAGATTGGTATAGAACCTTAAGAGTAGAAGAGAAAATGATCTACTCTACTCTTAGGAGACTGTTCTTAAAAGAATACATACGAGAGGGAGTACTTTGGGGTGTAGCCTCTCAGCTCCAGAAAGCCCAACGAGAAGAAGGTGAATCCGTGAGAGACTTCATTAGTCGCCTAAAGAATTTGAATTCTCGATGCAATCCAAACGAGCGATTCAGCAACAACCAATTGCTCAATAGATTCATTAGGGGACTACGACATGAAAGTATCTATAATGGCCTAGTCATTAGAGGTATCACTACTTGGGAAGTAGTCACCATGAATGCAATCCAATTGGAGGATAATTTAATGATTGCAGGAGAAAGAGTGTCTGCCGAGCCGAAGTCTAGTAGCTCGCAAGCGTCAGGGCATGATCCAATGAAGATAAAGCCAATCGTGAAAGAGCAAACGATATCTGAGATGACTTTGGCAGATCTCACCAAGGCCATCCAAGAAAGCCTTAGGGGTAATCGTGCTCCACAAAACACTCATATGTATCCAAGAAGGGAGCAACAATGGTGCTCAATTTGCTTGGGCCCACATACTACGAGTGAATGCCCTACTTTCAGAGTAAAGTTTAACGGGACTTGTAACGCGTGTGGTAGGTATGGCCATCAAGCGAAGGATTGCCTAATGCTTAAACGCATCATGGAAAATAGACCGCCTATAGCTTGCGCATACTCACCTCGAGTTCTTGCATTGATGCCTACCCCACCCATGGAGCAACAGTGCAGCACATGGTCCCTAGAACCCAAAATGTGGTCCAAACCACACCGTTGCCACCTCTAGTGCTAGGACCGCAACCCCCTCATCCAAGAGTTACACCTATGAACCAAATAGGTTGCGAGTCATCTAGTACTTATGTAGATTGCGAAGAGGACATAGACTCTAGTATCACCTATGGAGTCGACATGCTTGAGGAGTGTCCCATGTACTATATGGAAGACCATTGGGGATAAATCAAACCGGTATATCAAGCTACTGCGCTAGCAGCAAGAGGCCAAAACATTAATAGTTTTGCCAGGAGACCACCTCTTCAATGCTACGAATGTGGTGGACCACATCGAGTAGCTGAGTGCCCAATTAGAATGCAAAAGAATGCTGCACTAATGCAAACAAGTCAAGGGAATGCATTGGCAATGCCAATACTCACTTGTAATCGTTGTGGCATAGATCATTTGATCGCACAGTGTCCTAACAATCCAAACGCACCGAAAATCACACCATTGAACATAATAGAGATTGTTGATGGGACACCACCAACTATAAACATAGCACCAATGAATGCACTCACCCAGCCGATGATCCAAAAGCAAAATTACATCCTTGAAGAGAGAGATGCTGCATCCATTGGCCGAGCGAGAAAGAAGAAAACACGAAGAAAGAAATCCCTTAATGCTTCTAGCTCAAAACCTAGTTCAAAGACTAACATAGGGACAGGAGAGGATCCCGTGTATATGAATGACCCTGAGGATGACTCAGATTCGATAGAGACCACGGAGACCAAAACTGTTACTACAAAGGAAAAAGCCAGTGAGGAGGATCACGAGAGGGAATTACGACGAACACCAAAAGAGTATTCAACGTTAAACCGCCCAGTTGTGAACCCCCAAGATAAGCCACGAGAGACAAAAAATGAGGATTGCAAGACAAAGATTGGAACCTATCCAAACCCAACAGTGGAAATTGAACGAGTCCAACAACTGAGGGGTTTGGTGGAAGAAACTCAACGAACATTAGAACCTGAACCCAAACATATCCAGATGTCGGACACAGTGTTTCCCACACAAGTTCAACCTCACAAGAACTGCAGGCCTTTAGCTATACCCAGTATCATTCGGGAAGAGAGTGAGGGTAGGACATCTGAACGTGGACACACACCTTTCCTACTAGAGAGAATGTTTGGTGAGGGAACGCCCGACCCCCTTGAGGAAGTGGAGATTCCATCTTCACCATTCTCTTGTCAGGGTCCTACGTCCCACAAGATGCCATTAAATGTTGCCAAATTGATGGATTTCATGTCTTCAGAAGTTAGAACCACCATCATGTCCAAACTATATAAAGACCCTGAGCTAGTCTCAGCTCTTCGAGCCTTCCTCAATGGAGAACTACAGGCCGGATTACCACAATTTGCATATATGAACAAACCTGACTCGGTAATGAATGATGAGGAACATTTAGCACCACCATCTGACCTAGCGGGACATGAATCTGTAATTGAAGTACCCGTTAACAAGTTGGGGCAATACTTTGAAGGTGATGAATCTAATGCTACTCTACCAATCACTACTAAAGGATTAACTGTAAAGGGAGTCCTTGACGGTGGTGCGGGAGTCAGCATGGTGACAAAGAGTTTTTGGGAGTCTATGGGGCGACCTCACCTTGAAGCCACAAGCGTAGTGGTAAAAATGGCTAATGGATCTATTGTTACGCCTATTGGAATGCTAAAGGATCTCAGGATCAAGGTCTTGGGACACAAGGTAAGGCAGACTTTCATTGTTATGGATTTTTCCAAGCATCCTATGTCATTTGAGATGATCTTAGGGCGTCCATTCATGAGGGAAGCAAAAATGGTGCATGACTGGTCCAAAAACCACGTCTACTTACAGTTCCAAGACTCTGTCATTCGAGTTGATCTTTTAAGTGGTCGAACGCATCCTCTAGGAAATAAATTCATCATTGATAATCGATCAGACACAACAATTCACTCATCTCCATTACAGTATTGTTACAAATGTAACGAAGACACGGATATTGGGGAGAACTCTCCTTATATGGATATCCTACCCGGAATGGCTGAGTCAGACAATGTCGATTGGGTACACCTAGCGGCAACTATAGATACATGGGGAGCTAGAGGAACAACCTGGGTAACACCAGATGGGGAAGAGATACCACACATTGCACCAGTAAACATGTTAGGTTTAGCGCATGTAACATCTGATGATAAGAAAGAGGCACACCTACCTGAGAGTGAAACTGATGATTCCTCAAAGGCTTCAGGCCAATACACATCGGAAACGGAATCTTAGGAAGAAATGGATTTAGAACCTGAAGAAACATCGAGTGAGCCAAGTATAGAAATTGAACACTCAAGGTCTAGTACGACCATCTATGGTAATTTATATGAGAGTGAAGAAGATACAAGCGAAGACCTATCAGGCGAGTCGAGTTCAAACATTTACCAAAATCAAAACCTTAACAAGAAACAAAGGTCATATAAGAGACGACGATATCGAGAAAATGTGAGAGCTAGGATAAACAAGGAAAGATCTACTGCAGAATGGCTTAGCTATCTAGGGGCATGTGATGCTCATCGAAAGCTAGTAGACAATTGGGGTGAACATCTCCAGAGTGTCATGTGGTGCAGCCCGTGACCCATTGACCTCACTCAATTGGAGGTTACAAAGCCGAAATTGAGTCGAACTATAAGAAGACGTCAAAACCGAGAGTTAGCACAACAACAAAAGGAGGCAGAACTAAAAGAAAGGTCTCCGTCAGGACAAGAGCCTGCTGATTTACATACGGCTCCTGAACATTTTAAATCTTATACCACGGGGGAGCGAAAGGTTGTGTATGCCAAAGCCCAACGAATACCTACCAATGGAAGCAGTGGAGTCAATGATGGTCCAGCGGTAGTTAAAGAGATAGAATTAGCAGAACCAGGTGAGGAGTCTAAACCAGTCTTTATTGCTCAAGACCTTACCGAAACTGAGAGGCTGTACTTAAGGAGCTCCTCAAGGAATACAAGGATATCTTTGCTTGGACATATCATAACATGAAGGGCGTTCCACCTTCTATGGTGCAACATACAATTCCCATGATCAACACTGCTAAACCCGTCCAGCAACGACCCTATCCAATGAATCCTAAGTACGCCAAAATTGTACAAGAGGAGATTGAAAAAATTATCCAATGTGGATTCATATACCCTATTGAGCACTAAGAATGGGTTTCTCCAATAGTCATTGTGCCAAAAAAGAATGGGAAACTAAGAGTGTGCGTGGACCTCAAGAAAGTTAATGCAGCCACTAGGAGAGATCATTATCCCTTGCCATATTCAGAACATGTGCTTGAAAGAGTTGCGGGCAAGGAAGCTTATAGCTTTTAAGATGGGTACTCTGGTTACAATCAAATCACAATTGCATTAGAGGACCAAGCTAAAACTACTTTTATCACAGAGTTTGGAGTGTTTGCATTTCGTGTTATGGCTTTTGGCTTAACAAATGCCCCTGCTACATTCCAACGATCAATAAACACTGCGTTTAAAGAATTTCTAAGGGAGTTTTGTGAAGATTTCCTAGACGACCTTTGTGTTTATTCTTCTTGGGAGAAGCATTTGTTATATCTACGAAAAATATTCGAAAGGTGCAGATTTTATCGCATCTCATTGAACCCTTTTAAATGACAATTTTGGGTTAAGCATGGAGTCATTCTAGGGCATATAGTGTCCAAGAACGGGATATCCACAGATGAGAGTAAGATTAAAGCCATTGCCGATTTGCCACCACCTACGAACTATAAAGGAGTTCAAAGATTTATGGGCCATGTTGGTTATTATCGAAGGTTTATTTTAAACTTTGCCGAGATAGCGCGTCCATTGTACAAGCTTCTTATCGAGTTTCACTGGACGGAAGAATGTCATCAATCTTATGAGTTATTAAAGAAGGCCCTAACAAGTGTTCCAATCCTGCGAACACCCGATTGGAATGTACCTTTTCATGTGCATATTGATGCATCAAATTTTGCTATTGGGTGTGTTCTAACTCAACCAGGAGAACATAAATTGGACTAGCCTATTAGCTTTGCAAGTCGCCAATTAAACGATGCCAAGATGAACTACACTACTACAGAGCGCGAAGGTCTAGCTATGATTTACGCAGTAAAGAAATTTCGCTATTACCTTCTTGCTACCAAGTTTGTGTTTTATGTTGATCATCAAGCATTGCTATATTTGGTAAACAAGCCATGTTCCACAGGTCGAATTACACGATGGTTGTTAATTCTTCTTGAGTTTGACTTCACCGTTGTTGTGAGGCCTGGGAGGAAACATGTCATGGCGGATCATTTATCTCATATCCCTAATGGCGAAGCTCCTACGGGGGTTGATGATGAATTGCCTGATACTCCTTTGTTCATTGTTGAGACAATGCCTGAATGGAGTGAAAAGATTGTTAACTTCTTAGTTAATGGTTTTCCACCCAAATAACTACGAAAAGATATAGCTCGAAAATTAATCAAGGAATGCGAACCCTATTGCTTACTGGCTGGAACTCTCTATAAGAGAGGAAAAGATGATGTTCTTAGACACTGTGCCCGTGAGGATGAGTATTTATATATTCTACAAGAGGCACACATGGGCGTAGCTGATGGTCACTTTTCAGGAAAGTTGACTGCCCGAAAGATCTTACAGTCAAGCTATTGGTGGCCCACTCTGTTTAAGGATGCATCACTTTTTGCAAAGGGATGTGATGAATGCCAACGCTTCAACAAGCCACAAAGAAGGGATAGGATGCCTCTACATCCCATCAAGGTAACCCAACCATTTGAAAAGTGGGGCTTAGACTTTGTAGGACCAATTAGTCCGGCTGCACGTAACACGCAATCACGATATATCATTGTGGCTACCGACTATGTAACCAAATGGGCTGATGCAAAAGCAACACGAAAGGCGGATACAAAAACAACAGCTAAGTTCCTCTTTGAGAACATTATCACACGTTTTGGATGCCCCTTTGAACTTGTGAGTGACAATGGAACTCATTTTATAAATGAAGTAATAAAAGAACTCACATCAAACTTCATGATATCCCACCACAAGTCTACACCCTATTATCCCCAAGCAAATGGCCAAGCTGAGAGTACCAACAAAACTCTCATCTCCATTTTGACAAAGATAGTTGAGGCTCATTGCACTGATTGGGACCTAAAGCTTACATCAGATTTATGGGCTTATCGTACTGCGTATAAAGTTGCTATTAATTGCACACCGTTTAAAATGGTGTATGGCCAAGAAGCAGTTATGCCATGGGAGTTTGTCATTCCTAGTCTTCGAGTAGCTTCTCAAGAAGGTTGGGATGGTAACCCCTTAGTGGAGCGATTATATATCCTGGAAAGGCTAGATGAAGAAAGGCAATTAGCTGTGCGAAATGCTTTAGTGGAAAAGGATAGGAGAAAGAAGTGGTTTGGTAGCCATTTAAAGGATAAAGACATCAAGGTTGGTGATAAAGTTCTTATGTACGGGGTACGTAATGAAAAGAAGAAATTGAAATACGCTGGTAAGGGACCATAGCGAGTGTGTGAAATTACCCCGCAAGGTACCATTCGTGTGGAGACTCTAGATAGAGTTGAAACCATTGGATTCCTTAATGGGAGTAAATTCAAAAGATATTATGATCCTCTAAGCCAGGAAGAGTTGCAAGCCATCCATCAAAAGAAGGCTGCCAAGGAACGAGCTTTAAAAAATCCAAGCAAGAGTTGAGGCTCGAGAACGACAACAACGTCTTAGACGCCAACGAGAGGCTAATCTGGGAATCACGCAAGCATTTTTCGAGGACACAGATGACGACTCATTAGAATCTGAGCCACCCCTACGATACACAATTGAGCTAAATAGCCCCTATGGGAAAGTACTATACAATGCCTTATTAGATACGGGAGCTAAACACAATTTGTTATCCTATGGAGTTTGGTGTCAATTAGGGAAACCGACCCTATCCCCGAGTACGATGCAAGTCAAGGGCATTAATAAAAAGAAAACTACTATTCTTGGAGTCCTTCAGACCCCTGTTGTCTATGACAATGGAAGCATAGTGCAGAGGTTTCTAGTCATGCCCGCGGGAGCTATGGAAGGCAACGTAAACCTGGGACGCACGTGGATGTTGGCAACCAAATGCACTATTGATTGGGATACTGGTAGTGTCACGACGCGACCACCGACTCTTACCCCTATCATTCAAGCAAAGTCACCTACGTTGCAAACTCTAGCAAAGTTGAAGGATAGCCAACATTCACAAGCCAAGGTGGTTAACTCGTCTTTGCCAGCTACCCATGAACCTAGCACTTCAAAACTTGTAGTTACAGCAAGCGGTAATATTGCAAGTACTCAACCTGCACGACCTAAGAGTACATATCAATGGGTCCCCAAGGCCTTACTTCCAACTACCTCAACCCTCCCATCCATTCCAAGAAAAAATTTCCCCGGAAAACCAAGAGCGCGCCCTAGGAGAGTCAAGACCAAATCACGATGGATTCCAAAACAACTATTAGAAGCCCAAAGCTACTATGATGGAAATGAGCAAATTTGGGTACCTAAACGTAAAATGTGTCCTTCCCTATCGACAACAAACCCATATGAGTCAAACAGTGTAACGCTAAAGCCAATGGCAGACCGTGGGAAGGGAAATATCATAGAATGCTACACACCTAGTCCAGAGCTAGTTTGGGCTC
The DNA here is from genome assembly GCF_014529385.1 of Adiantum capillus-veneris. Classification (NCBI taxonomy): domain Eukaryota; kingdom Viridiplantae; phylum Streptophyta; class Polypodiopsida; order Polypodiales; family Pteridaceae; genus Adiantum; species Adiantum capillus-veneris. Next base: position 60,093,992 of record NC_140950.1, read on the forward strand.
CAAGGCAAAACCAATTTATTCCACCTAGCTCAGGAAGGGGGGAGTTCCATGAAGCTTTTAGCTCCTCATGTAATACATCCATAGAGGTAAAAGCTTCTACACAGCCTCCATCTATAGTAGTGGACCTCCATGAAGCTACAAAAGAATCCACACCTCCCAGTGTTCAAGAATCACCTGATGAACCACTTCAAGTTCGATCCTGGGAGAGTACCTTACCACCCTTGCAACTTGACGAGGCACCTAGGGTAATAGAAAACTACTGGCAAAAATCCTCACCTATTACCAACTAAAACAATTGGTTTCAAAGGGTGAGGACATCATTTCAAACGGTATGATCTACCCAAGGAAGGGGGGAGTGTTTGTGGACATCCATCATTCACTTGCTTCCCTCTCAACCTTTCTCCCTGACCTCTTAATCTCCAATCTTAGGGAATGTATATATAAAGCCTTATACTCACAAAAACAAGATAAAAAAGTAAAAGAGCAAGAGCCATAACACAAATCATAAAAACAAATTATGCACAAGAACACGACCCTTGTAATATTTGCACTCTAACCATCATCTATTTGCGTGTACAGATATGGCTAGTATGCTAGAGTCATCCACTCCTGCCTTGGGTGAGAGGTACCCTCGTTACCTTTCACAAATATTTCACATGGTCTTTCCAGTGCTTTCATGTGAATGGGATTTGATAGGTACGCTAGCATGTGAGAGGAATTTTGAGGAGTAAGAATGGTTGGTACGTCTCTTGACCACGTTTGATCCATACTTAGTAGAGAGCGTTTCTCCCATTGCACAAGCCTACCCTTTTGACCCAGATGACTATAGGCGTCTAGTGACCTTCTTAGTAAACATGGGCACCTATGATGAAGAAGAAAATTTACAGGACTACACGGATGGCACATATGGTCTCATGGATGATGACTTTGTTTATCTCGACGACGAGGATAGGGGTTTAGCCTTAGGGTTTTCCCCCAACCTCTACAATATCCTATTCCCTTGACTCTCTAGGGGAGTGCAAATAATTAGGTTAGGGTTCCTTATGTTTTTTGTTGTGTTCAATAAGTGTTGGTACCTTTTCCCACTAATGTGCCTCTTGGAGGTATTCCTTTTGTTTCCTAGTGTGTACAGGAGCGTATTGCTATTGATAGGATTTGGACCTTCATGAAATCTTTATCTCGACTCACTCTTCAAATCAAGCGCGACCATCGACACAAACAGGTGTTTCTTTTCCATTAGCATTGCCCCTTATCTTTTTTGCATCTATGATTGTCTGCTTTAATTGTGATTGGTAGCCTAATATTCACCGCATTTGCTTAGTATCAAACATTTAATTCAATGTAATTTTTTGTCATAATCACTTGTCGAGGTTTAAAAATCAAGCAGTCCGACTAAGCTAGTTTGACCAAGTTAGGTGTTAGAGATCTTCTCTTAATACCATGGGGAATGCCTTCCTAATAATCAATGGTTACTTAGGTTCTTAATCCGATTTAAGTAGCATTGTGTGAAATGTACTAGGGCTTTCTAGTGGGCTTGACCCTATTGACCTTTAGCTTAAGTATTATAAAGGGAGTTTACTAGTGTGATGAGCCTGGGGAGGTGTATCAGTGTTATATGACCCCCCAAAGTTACAAAATTAAAATGTTGAAAATGAACAAACAAAAAATCAAAGTGCCACACTGTAAAATCTTAAGCTGGAAGAGAAATCTCAGCTTTATTTGGTATTGCACTCACATGTATTGCCTATGGTACTAGAGCCCTAGAGGTTCCCAGTGTGGGTGCTTTTCTTTGAAAAGCAAAAAACCCAAGGCATACAAAATAAGCACACACATCAAATTGAATCACTGTGAAAAGACTTTGGGGGGTCAAAGAAAAAGTAATCAGTCAAGCGATGATTTCATGAGAAATTCCCTTTATGGTAGCTTAACTACAAGGTCTTCTAGATATAGCCTCTAGTCAGCCCTCGAACATGAATACTTGGCTCTCACGATTAAACAACTTAATTGACCACAGAAAATTAAGAAGCTTACACATAGTATTAATATTCGATCTCTAGTGCCTTTCGACCGTCAAATTAGCGACCCCAGACTTGTTTAATTTTTTACCTTCACATCTGTTTATGCATTTGATTACATTGCAATTTAATGTTCATTGCTGACAAATTGTTTGAAATTCTTTTACCAATCAATTTGTCTACCTAAAACTGCATATGCTTTTTACTCACTTATGAGAATGCAATTACTGTGCCAATGTTGTTTGATTTTGCAGTGATTGAAGAAGGCTAAGGACATTCATCTCAAATGCTCTTCCACCTCGATGAACGAGCTTCAACTCAATAGCTTCCGAGGACGGAATCTACATCAGGAAGGGGGGCATGTTAACCCTCACGGCTCACGGACACCCCATCACCTACGACGGACGTGTATTATGTATTTGGTAGAGTCAGGTACCGGGCTTGTCGGACCAATAGGAAAAGGGTAAGAGTGATCGCCAATGAGAGGCGCACTCTAACCGGGACATTCAAGGGATTAGTTGGCTAAACATGGGCGCCCAAGTGTGAATGGGGTGAGCTCATATAAAAGCCAATTAAACCTAAAATTCACTCATTCTCTCATTTGTGCAATAGAAGAGTGCTCTTGCTCCATCTCCATCTCCATCTTCTTCTTCTTCACCTCCTTGTGTGTGTGTGTATGTGAGAGAGAGAGAGAGAGAGAGAGAGCGCGATCGAGCATTGCGACGGCACGACGGCGGTGAAGCGGTTGAGCGCGACGTAGCGGCGTCTCCTTCTTCTTCGCGGCGAGGAATCCTCCACGACAGGAGCATAGAGCGGTGAGTGACACACCATTGCCCTCTTTTGAGCTTACTAGTTAAGCTAGTTGTGTGCTTGGAGCCGTCTATGGCTCACACACAGTGTTAGGCAAGGCCCTTGGTTTGACAGTGCGGCAAGGAGCGCACAATGAATCTTTCCATCTTCATTGCATCACCTAGGTCACAAGGAACACAAAGATTGTATTGTACCAAGTCGTTCTTGATGAGAGAAACTATAATACAAATGCCTATTGGAGGGGGTACCGGCTCCATATTAATCCGGTCCTCAACTATTATCATGTTCTCTAAACTCTCTCCCTTGCAAAAGTATTGTTCATGAAAGTTAACTAAGTACCATGTTTATGTTTCTGCCATCAATCAAGTTCACCCGCTATGCTCACAAAGTAATCTCACAAAGGTGCTTCACCTAATTTTCTAATTCTTCTACTCTCAAAGTTCATAGGCCATTTCCATTACATATCTTTTTCCATGAACCTAAAGTCGATTTTCCTTTTAGGGAATTTGGCATTGGCAATCATACGCTCAAACCATTGACGGGAGCAAAGCGAACCCCGAACCCCCGACGGCCTCTAAAACACCGGGGACCAAATGGCGCGCCTCGAGCCTGTCATGGTAAAGCAAACAGGGGGCACCACCTAGCTTTAGCGGCTAGGACGCAAACAACACACTACCATAACAAAGTTTTTCATCCAAGAGAGATGGATGCTTGGGAGTAATGATGAAGAGGAAAGGGAATGAGATCAAGTGAGAGAGAGAGAGAGAGAGAGAAAGAGAGAGAGACAGTGAGGGAGGGGGTATAGCGGCTTAGTACTTAGGCACCACAAAAGGATGGCGAATCCGCACACCTTTCACACATACACAAACTCGCTCCAAACACAAGACTAGGTGGCGATTCCGCACACCTCACATGGGCAAAACATTGCAAGAAAACATACTCACAAAACCTCAAGATTTATTTAGAGAATAAGGCGATGAAATAGGGAGCATAGGGTAGGGGAATGAGAAGGGGGATCGTGGTAGAGCACATGGCGGATAGGTGGGAGGTGATGGCGAAGACTCGCACGAGGGTTATGGCCATCATCCTTCATTTAGTTTCCCTTCATCTTCCATAGCCAAGGGTGTAGAGGTCATGCTCAAGACAAGCATGGTGATTGCGGTGATGGTGATGGTGTGGGTGTGTGTGTGTGCACTAGGCACACACAGTGCATAGTGTACTCTTTGGTGATGGTGTGTGTGTTTAGTGTGATGGTGACCCCTCTTTATATAGGGGAGGAGGGGGGAGAAATTCTAGAATTTAGAAATGAAGAAATCATTATCTACATAGGCCATGTGATTGTGGGCCCCACTTGTCTGGCTATGTGTATATGTGCCAAAACAGCAGTCTCATGAGAGAGAGCCTAAGAGAGAGAGAGAGCCTAAGAGAGGGCCATCTTCCCCGTAGTTGTAACAGTGGTACTCTGGGTTCTGCCTTCGTTGTCCTCTTCCTTGTTCTGGGTTCCTGCCAGGTGCATGATCTTGCTACACCAGATGCACAGATAAACTCTCTAGTTGGGTGGTGATACGACTCAGCAGGTCTTGCTCTTCTGATGCCTCCTGCGGTTGGACTCTATGATTGGCTGTTGCAGTCACTGGGGTTGGTTGTATCGAGCTTGTTTCCTCTTACTCGTTTACTCTTGCTTGCATGCGTAGCTTCTTGTCTTTAAGGCGGGCTACTTCGACTGCCAACTCATATGTTGCAGGAAACCTTCCCTTCACCTTCTCTCTAAGCGGCGACCATAGACCAGCAATGAAACGGTCCTTCTTTAGGAAATTAGGCGCTCCTTCACCTTCCTCCAGCAAGGCAACCCATCTCTCCCATAAGTCCACAAATTTGGACTCGTAGGTGGCATACTCCAGCAGGCCTCCCTGCTTTAATTCTGTCAGTAACTGCCATAGCCTCTCCGAGGTTGTGCCTCCACCAAACCTCTTTACAAAAGTAGCCATTAAAACATCCCATGCATTCTTGGTGGCCTAGGGCAATGCATTATACCAGGACTTGGCCTCTACTTTCATCAGTAGAGGAAAAATTCTAAGTCGTGAAGCATCGTCATCTTTGTTGGAGACGATACAAGCAATGTCGAAATCATCCAAAAAGTCGGTGGTGAGATCCTCTCCCTTCTTTCCACTGAACGTGGGGAAAGAAACACTTGCCATGGTAGTGACTCAGGAAATTACAAACCTTTTTTTCTTTTTTTTCTTTTTTTTTTACATTACATTAACAGTACGGCTCATAGCAGCTTTTTTACAAGGGTGGGTGGATAGGTTAAAACAAGATAAAGATAGAAACATTAAAGGAATGATGGTAATCTAATATGGGGAGAATGATAGGGTTCGGGGAATTGAGGATTTCTCCTAGTACCGCCGCACCGAATAGGTGTACGATCTTCTGTTGGTAGAAGACTTTCCTATCTACATAGATATTCACATGTATATGCTGCAAGAATCTGAACGGGAATGTCGTTGGCCCGTTTTCCATCATGCACAGAGGATGAAATACTTACTTATACTCTTATCGTGCCAGTGTTGATGAGTCGGCACATCCACAAGAGGTCGTCGCCTTTCATGGGCTCTACCTTTCCTTCGTTGCTCAGCACGTACGGGGTGATGGCGACACGTCTGACCACTCCCAGCCTCTTGGCTAACAACAATTGCAGGTAATTTCCGTAGTCGGCGTGTTGCATGAATTCTACTCCATTCAGTTGCAACTCATCCCTAGCCCACTGGGTTTCTCCCGTGGTAGAGAGCTTCTTCAGGATAAGTTGTATAGGGAGAGGAGGAAGATCCTCCATTCTCTTTCCAAAACAGCAAGAGCAGTAGCCGAACCACTCTTCTCTAGGACATGGGAATCTTCTTACCACTTCTTCTTCCGGATTGTCGAAGTGGATTGGTAGCACTCGCATGCGTCGTGCAAATCGGTAGGCGACCTTTCGCCGCTTAGCTTCGGATGACTTTCTCTTTGGAAAACTGGGTACAACCCGGCTTTCTGAGCTTGAAGCACTTGCTTGGCCAGATGCTTCTCTATTCGGGGTCATGTGTTTCCAGACTGGCATATCTTCTCCTTGCCTTTGGCTCGAGCAGCCCCTTTAGGCCACTTTGGAGTTATAACTTTGACTGTAGTTTCTTTACGGAAAAGAGGTCTCACCGTTTGCTTCCCTTCCTTGATGTGAATGACTTCTTTGCGATGAATGTCGATGTAGATGACTTCAGCCCTTTCGCTGCCTTCGTTGCTGGCACTCATTGACAGTGTGCCTTGGTTGACAACAATGATGGCACTTCACCGACCTCCCACCTGATGCTCTCAATTTATAGTTAGAACGAGTGACACGAGATGGTGAATTTACCTCTTGAATGCTGACGACACTGCAGCCTGGCAGTAGCACCTCAATGAAGACGGCTAGTGCCTCCTTCGTCTCTTCTTCTTCCGTCCTCCAGTTAAAAAATTCCTTCAGCCATTCGTCCATGATTGATAGTGGGCGTCACTTTCAGCATTGTAAACTGAAGGGTCTTAGAAATCCCTCCTCCGTGGGGGCACCAAATGACGGGAGCAAAGCGAACCCCGAACCCCCGACGGCCTCTAAAACACCGGGGACCGAATGGCGCGCCTCGAGCCTGTCATGGTAAAGCAAACAGGGGGCACCACCTAGCTTTAGCGGCTAGGACGCAAACAACACACCACCATAACAAAGTTTTTCATCCAAGAGAGATGGATGCTTGGGAGTAATGATGAAGAGGAAAGGGAATGAGATCAAGTGAGAGAGAGAGAGAGAGAGAGAGAGAGAGAGAGAGTGAGGGAGGGGGTATAGCGGCTTAGTACTTAGGCACCACAAAAGGATGGCGAATCCGCACACCTTTCACACATACACAAACTCGCTCCAAACACAAGACTAGGTGGCGATTCCACACACCTCACATGGGCAAAACATTGCAATAAAACATACTCACAAAACCTCAAGCTTTATTTAGAGAATAAGGCGATGAAATGGGGAGCATAGGGTAGGGGAATGAGAAGGGAGAGCGTGGTAGAGCACATGGCGGATAGGTGGGAGTTGATGGCGAAGACTCGCACGAGGGTTATGGCCATCATCCTTCATTTAGTTGCCCTTCATCTTCCATAGCCAAGGGTGTAGAGGTCATTCTCAAGACAAGCATGGTGATTGCGGTGATGATGATGGTGTGGGTGTGTGTGTGTGTGCACTAGGCACACACAGTGCATAGTGTACTCTTTGGTGATGGTGTGTGTGTTTAGTGTGATGGTGACCCCTCTTTATATAGGGGAGGAGGGGGGAGAAATTCTTGAATGTAGAAATGAAGAAATCATTATCTACATAGGCCATGTGATTGTGGGCCCCACTTGTCTGGCTGTGTGTATATGTGCCAAAACAGCAGTCTCATGAGAGAGAGAGACTAAGAGAGAGAGAGAGAGAGATGGGTGAATGAAAAATGAGAGGTGACATGGAGAATAAAGTAATTACAAGAGGGGAGAGGGGGGAGTGTGTTCAGAGGTGAATCTGTGTGCAGATGTGTGTGAACACAAGAAAAATCAAGTAACCACTGGGTGGGGATGGGTCTGTGGGCACCTTTCTCAGTGAAACTGAGTGTGTGTGAGTGTGGGGGAGGTTATTTAGCTACAAGACAAGAGACATGGCGCCCTTTAGAGAGAGAGGGGGGTATTTGGGTCATGGGATATGATAGGAGAGAGAAAGGGGGGGTGGGGTATACTATTTTGGAAGATAGCATAAGTTGCATGTGAGTTAGGGTGCATTATTGGTGAGTTAGAATGCATTATTGGTGAGAGGTGGGGTAGCTTGAGGGGAGAGAGAAAGGAGAAAGGACAAGGAGAAGAGAGAGGGGGTTGACCTTTTGAGTGGAGGAGAGGAAAAGGGACACACGGCGGGGCAACAGTGAAGAAAAAGGAGGCAAGGTGGGGATGGGCTGCCCCGCACGCATGAGGTGGCCTATTTTACCTTTCTCATATATTTACATAATCATACTTTTTTTTTTCTTACTTTTTTCCAATGCCTTTTATCACTCCCTCCCTAAGAGGGGGTTTTCATGGGGTGGGGACGAGAGAAGAGGGGTATGGGAGCTTGGCTTGTGAAAAGCCCCTATCACCATGGTGCCCCTAGGATTACATCCTTGTGCTTGGGAGGAGAGATAAAGAAGTCCTCCTTGTCCACATATCTTTGGACATAGAGCCTCAATTTCACAACTAAGGGAGTGACTGAGGCTTCTTGCCCCTTGAAAGAACCATCGGCGGGTAGGACATCTCCCATCTCGTAGGCTTGGATGCCTAGTTTGGTGGCCAACTCTGTGGATATGAAATTGTGAATTGAACCAGGGTGAAAGAGAATAAAAGCATCATGTTCTTTTACCTTTCCCCAAGCATGGCATAGAGGATATCCTTTGTGATGAGCTTCCTCTTCTTGGATTTCAATCAAGGTAGCTCTAGGAGGCTCATTTCATGTATTCTTGTGGGTACAAGCACGATAGGCATGCCCTTTATCCCCGCACTTGAAACAACGATTATCTTTACGATAACGCTCAAGCTCTTCAGGAGAGAGTATATTTTTACCTTTATAAACTCCCTTCTCCTTAGCTTTGTTGTTGTTGGCGTTGCCTTTAGGAGACTTTTGGACATTTTCCTTCCCCTTGGGCTCGTTATTACGGTCTTTATTCTCCGTGGGCTTAAGATTTCTCTTAGCCCCTTGTTGAAAATTGATTTGTGAAGCCACCATGGTATGGTGTATGACTACAAATATGGTGCGTGGCCTTTGGGAGTTGACATACTCCACCATATCTTTAGTTAGACCCGCACGAAAATTTGTTTTTTCTCTCCAAAATCCATGTTTTTGAAGACAGTGGCTTTGAGATGTAAGTCCCAAAACTTGTCTACATATTTGTGAATAGATTCATAGGGAGAGAGCTTCAAGCTTCACCATTCGGTGAGTACTTTTTCTTTGGCATCAGTAGCCAAAAACTCCTTCATGATGGAAGCTCTTAAAGCTTTCCATGTTTGTGGAGCTTCACCATTTGCCCGTAGGCTAGAACACCATTGCCTGGCGGACTTTTGAACATGTATAGCTACATGGCATAGCTTAGAGGACTCCGTGAAGCCCTCATCTCCAAACGCCGCATCAAATTGTTGGATGAAGGCCAAAACTTTGTCCGTAACACCGAAGGCACCATCGTAGGTAAGGAAAGAGATATTCTTTCCTCCCTCTTTGAACTTTTTGAGCTTGGAAGACCTCTTCCACGCGGTATAGGATTTCCTATGGCCTCTTCTTTTTGGTGGTTCGAAAGCTACACCATCACTTTCTTCAAAAGAGGAATAATTTGAGGAGGATGGAGAAGAGGGTGACCTCTTTCTCGCCTTTTTCTTCCCTTGTTCCTCCTTGTCCGCACCATCACTTTCTTCATAAGAGGAAGAGGATGAAGAAGATGGAGAAGAGGGTTACCTCTTTCTTGCCTTTTTCTTCTCTTGTTTGTTGTCATCCCTCTTTGAATTATGGTGTAGAAAAGTGTGCAATGTTCTTCTCCGTTTACGGGGTTTTGGAGAGCGTTTTGCCCGCTGTCTTCGTGGAGCCATCTCTGCCGAGGTGGCGGGAGACTCACTTCTTTCTCGTTATTTTGGTGGGGGCTCTACCATTGAACCTTGAGTTCTCCTTTGGGAAGGAGATGCATCGTCAAGTAGTAGATTTTTGAGCCGTTCGTATGGATCCTCTTCTTCTTCCCATATCAGAGAGAGACCTCTTTTCGAAGTCTCACAAGGAGGCTTCCTAGGTACTCTCTCTTCTTGGTGGGGAGTTTGGAGAATCCCATGAGCACATAGCTGCCGTTGCACTTCACTTTGGAGGGATTTCCCATGGCTTGCTGAAGCCTACTAACAAGGTAATTAACAAGCATAGGGGTATCATTAGTAGCTTGTTCATTAGCAAAATCAAAGCTATCAACATTAATTTCACTCTCTTTACTATTGTCAGCCATTCTAACAACTTTTAGGTGTAAAATTTTTAAGCGTACTTTGGCCCTAGTTGCTATTCCTCTTAACCCTTTTAGAAAAGCACTCAAGCTCTTGTACCCGTGGCTTGAATATCATTAATTGCAAGGAATAGAAGAGAGAGTCTTTCACCACCAAAAAAGTACCGGCTCTTGTCAAGATTCTAATAGCTCAATAGTGGTTAAGTCGTAGGCAAGCCCCATAGGACTCCACTATTAAGACCATAGCTCTTGACGGTGATGCCCCGTTATCTACACGAAACAGGCACACTGCAAGGCTGAAAATCCCCTATTCTACTTACTCAATTGCAATTAATAATACCAACCATTTATAGTCAGCTTGAGGACCTCTCTTTTTTAGCAAGAAAAGAGAAACTTGCGCTCTGATACCAATGTAACATTTAATGGTCTAGTAACTTGTGTGTAGCGGAAAATAACATAGACATAGTGAGCATTTTATTAAGGCTAGATTCCTAATGAGCATAACAGGAGTGCTTGGATGGAGAGAGCAACAAAAGCATAACACCTAGCTAGATAGGCATGAACAATACTTCAAAAAGAGAGAGAGATTAAACTATTGACAACAGTTGAGGACCGGATTTACATGGAGTCGGTCCCCCCTCCAAAAGGTTTTGTATTATAGGTTTCCCCCATCAAGGGACACATTTTACAATACAATACTTTGTGTTCCTTCAATAAATTTCTGGTGCAATGAAGATGGAAGCTTCAAGCACCAAGCTTACACTTGAAAACACATCATCAATTCCCTCACGGTCTAAGACCCAAGACCTCACACACCTTCGAAGATGGTGAGAGCTAGCGGGGTATGAGAGTAGACCGAGAGGAAGAAGGAGTATTCTTACAAGAAATAAGTATGTCTCCTCACATAATCACTCATAATAGCTTAGTATATCTTAGTAATTAGCATGGTAGAGGATATGACCATGCATTGGAGCTTGGCTCTTGGTTGGATTTGCATCACAAAGCCAAGAGTTATTGGTGTAGGCCTCCCTTTCCACAAGCTTGGAGTAGATGATGAGCTTTCCATTAAAGTTTGAGAAGGAGATAGTCTTCTTTACTTCACACATGAGATTGTGTGAGTGTGTGTGCATAATGCCTTGCAAAAATCAGTCCCCCTCTCTCTCTTGATCTAAATAATGCCTCGCTGATTTTTGCGTTTTTTAGATCAACGGGAGTGGAAGCGAAGCAAAACGGAAGGAAAGGAGGAGGAATCAAGGTCGAAACTTGAGCAAGCAAGAGCAAGAGGGGATTCCAAGTGAGGCTAGAGCAAGCCAAAGCAAGAGAGGAGAAGGCATGCACTTAGGTAATAACTGAAGTTTGATGATCAAGGCAGTGAATTGAATTGAAGCATGTAGAATCCAACGAAACTTGAAGCAGATAAAGCAGTATAAGAAAATTTTCATCACCGTCATCAGCTAGAAATTGAATTAGCATTTTGTTAAGTCCGGTGTCGTTAACGGCCCGGTTAATCCTGTAAACGGGAGCGTAAACTCCTAGTTATCAGATGATCCGAGTGACGGTGCTGCTAACAACCCGCCTTGGCTAAGGATAAATTGTACTCAAAGTAATATTCAATTAATTGATGATTGCGGTGATTGGCAGAGCTGTCATTGTCTCTTGTTCTCTCTCTTTCACACCTCCCACAGCCAGAGGCCCGGCGCCTGCCCGGCTCACGTAGCGAACACATATCCCCCGACATCTTTGGTGAACCCCACGCGAAACGAGCCGGGGTGGGAGGTAAAGATGGAGAATTTAGAGCAGATGATGAAGATGATTGCAGAATTAAGTGCGAACGGGTTTGATGATAAGTCAACAGTTCCAGAGTTTTCAAAGATGCTTCAATTGGTTCAATGATCTCTACTTGAAATAGAGACAATAAAGAAGAAAAATCAAATGGATGAAGCTTTGAATGCAGCTTTAGATGCAGTATACGACGAGAGATGACTCTTTGATGGATATGATCCAGAGGGATACCTAGAGTGCTACGAGCTGGAGACCAAGGTAAGAGGGATACCAGAAGAATTGATGATTAAATCTTTTGAGGAGTTAGTGAGTCCAAATGTGAAGGAGCAGATTCAAGAGGTTACCAGAGCTTGCAACGGCAACTGGGAGTATTTCAAAGAAGCTATTGTACAGGTAAGATATGAGCAGTATGAATACTATCAAGAACAGAGTTCAAGTCTAGCAGACTACGCAGATATTCGAGGACAAGTACGATCAAAGTTAGAAGGTGTGATTGATGAGTTGATTGTGCAGGATGCTGCCTTCTTACAGGCTAATGATGAAGACATAGTTGAAGCTGTGTATGCAAAGTTGGGTTTTGCTAATGTTGTGCATGAAGTAAAAGACTTTGAGGGTGCGGATTTACAGCTTCAGGATACGCACAGTGAAATTTTTAAAGAATTTACACATGCAGTTCGGAATACACAGAATGAATTTTGCAAAGAACCTATGCATGCGGTACCTGAAGAAAAGAAATCAGGGGGTCAAAACAGTGAAGTGGCTAAAGCTCAAGAAGAAATTTTGCAGGTAAATGAATGCAACCAAATTCAAGTAGACATGCGGGAAGATTCAGTTACAGCTGATACTTTTGCTACTGAACCAGAATTAGAGCAAAAATTTTCTGGTGCAGATTCTACCATAGACGTGATTGAAGATACTGGTACAGGTTTTGTCAAAGAGTTGATTAATGATACAGATGTTATAGGTCAAAGTAGGGCTGCTGTTGAAAGCAGTAGCACCATGGTTTTTGATATACCAGATTTACCGAATTTGGATGTACCAAATTTTGAGGATTTGGCTAAGCAAGAGTATGTGCTTGATTCAGAGGGGGTGTAGACTCCTTCATTGACAAGCTTTTGTGAAGCACAGCTACCAAATTGGAAAAGTGATCTTGAACGTGATTACGATGATTCAGAGGGGGTGGACACTCCTTTGACACGCTTCTATGACCTAGAGCTACCGATATGGCAGACTGATCTTGATTTTAATGATGGTGATTTAGAGAGGGAGCAAACTTCTTCTCTATCGAGAATCTGTGACACAGGGCTCACACTATGGCAGAATAATCATGAACTTGATGATGCTGATTCAGAGGGGGTGCATAGTGAAGTGCAATCTCTTGATGATGAATATGATTGGTTTCATTGTGCTGATGATATAGATAGGGCAGTAGATGAAATTTTCAATATGCATACTGAACTTTGTGCTACAGAAGTGCAAAGATATCTGGATGAGGGTGAAAGACTTGAAGAGCAATTTACTGCAGATGCGTTTAGTATGCATGTCATATGTGGAAATCTTAGTTTACAGCAACCTGAGATGTGCAAGATGGAGGAACCTTCTGAAGCAGTGGACCTAGACCTTATGTGCTTACTGGACGAAGCTTTGGAAGGGTTCTCAAACACAGATATTAAGGATATCAATCAATCCAGATTTATGCATGAGCTAGTTTGTTCAGATTCAGCAGATGATGAACTTATGCAGTTGTTAGATGATGCACTACTTGATTTTGAGCCTCTACGAGATAGAGAATTGTTTTCAGATGCATCTTTTTGGCCTAATGAAGAGGACTTGATGTATTCAGATATGCATGATCCAGATTTCAATACTAGTGAGAGTGAAGGTGCACTGCCAATGATTTTACCTGTGATTGATGATCGACAATTGGATGAGCCAATTGCACAGGGGATATGGAAGTATCTGATGCTACCTGATGCTATATGGAATCTGATGCTACCCTACGATGTAGGAGATTTTGATCAAGCTTTTGACCCAGGAGGTGACATATATATGCATGGTCCGGGTCAATTGACTTATAGGCCATATGATCCTGGCGGTTTGTATGAAGATTTGTGGGTTAATGTATGTTTATGCTGTAATGATTGGAAATTCTTGTATTTTCCCTATGATCCTGGAGGATGGTGCAAAATTTTTAAAGGAAAGCTCACAGTGGGGCAACTGATTGGTTTCCCGTTTGATCCCGGGGGCTACTAAAGTGCCAGTTGCAGATTTGAAGAGTACCAGTTATTTGTTGTAGCGGGTTTCATGGTACAAAGTTTTGTTTTCTAGATTTATGTTGAGTCAGGAGAGTTTTGATTATGCATTCGATAAGATTACATGGCTGGCTTCCAGCTGACTTATTTGGACAATTGATGAAGTGTCTTCACATCTTTTGAGTTGGTTCTGCTAACAGAACTTGAAGTAAAGGACTTGACGGCCAATCCGTGTGCAGACAGAGTAAGGCATACTTGAGCTTGACAGGGTTCCTTAAAGAGAGCTTAATGGTCAAGCCGTGTGCATCATTAACTGGAGCACTTGAGTCTGGCGGGGTTCACTAAACAGGTTATCCATAATTGAATACTTTGAAGATACGGCAGATACAGTTCAGAGATTTTTGATGGACAGCTACCTAATGATTAAGCTAGCACATTGATGATAGGGTATAAACCTTATTTCATTTTTGTAAGTTTATTAGTTACGTGAATCTGATGATGGTAAGGATCTTAAGGTACCTGTAGCAGATGCAGATTGAAGTGCTATTGGCACAAACCGGAGGCTGTGCAGGTTCAGAGGGGGTGGATGTCGTGCAGCTTTGCTGCCATGATGAGAAAAAGAGCAGAGAAATGCAAGTTAAGCTTCTTTGAAGCCTAAACATTTAATGGTCAGTGATCAGGGCTTGTTAACAGGTCCAGTCTAATGATTAATATATGCCAGATGCGGCTTTAAAGGGCCAATTGATGCCTTAATGATGCCAAAAAGGAGTATTCTTGAAGTGAGCACATATGTGAGTTTATGATCTAGAACTGCAATGCTTGAAGTTCTATACCGGCCTGTCGTTACCGCTCGTCGATTGGAGCTACAGTGAAGAAGTTATGGCAGTTTGAAGTTTGAGTTAATGCAGATCCGTGCCCGATTGGGCAACATAGCTGAGGTGACAGAGATGAAATGAATGCACGGGCCTGAATGTGCTCACGATCGGATTTACAGTTGCCAAGATGTTGGCCGTTAAAGATTCACCGGGGGGCCGGTTCCGTACCAGTCCGGTCCGCTCGATCGGTGTGCCATCTGGTAATTTTTTAGCCTCAGCACGGTCTGTAAGCATTTTATGCAGTTTGAGAAGTCTAAAGGGATTTACACTTGGCAGGCAGAGTCCAATGTCTGTTGTCGGCACTGCTGAGCTAGGTAATTTTTGTATTACTCTAGACGTCGGTATTGACAATAAAATTCACGATGATATTGCTAGTCGAGGACTGCTGAAGGAGGTTGTCGTGCTTGGCAATGCCCTTGTTAGTCTGTATGCCAAATGGGGTGTACCGAGGTTGTACAGCTTGGCATTCCTTGGCCGATGTGTATACTAAATGTGATGTTGTTTTACGAAAGCATTGATTGCGGGATTTACCCCAAGGTGAGAGAATCTCTGATGAGATTGATGGATGGGGCTGCTGGAGAAAGTTGTGGACCTTGGTGAAGCTTCAGTCGGAGTGTAAGCCAAATAGGGTGAACTTGAGGAGACCGGCCGCCCACTTGGTGAATTAAGGGGCCACCCTAAACTTAGGGAGAGTGTGAAGGCAAAAAGGAAGGGGACAAAAAAAGGTGGCCATGGCATACAGGCAGCGGCCAGAGGCGCAGAGGAGGAGAAATGCACTCGCAGCGGGCTCTAGGATGCCGGGATGAGTTCGGAGCAGAAGCAAAAAACGACGAGCAGGCTGGGGCGATCGTTTTCGGCGTCACTCCCGGCCTTTTTTGCGCTGCTCCACACTCCGCCTGCCACGTCATAGCGCCGGGTCATGCCACGCAGTGGTGCCGGCTCTACTGAGGAGAGATATTAATAGTTTTGGGTTTTTTGCATGAAGAGGGGATTCGAGGCAAGAAAACAAGGAGAGGCATAGGAGAAGAGGGGCATCAACTAAAGAAGGGCAAGCGTAAGAAGATTCGGGGGAAGCCAACGAGGGCGAGGAGAACAAAAGAAGAACAAGCAACCAAGGAAAAGGGAAGGAGCCAAGGCGAGGAGGAAAGGAGCCAAGGCGAGGTCTCTCTCTCTCTCTCCATCTCCAATCAAAGCAAGGAGTTCTCTTTCTCTCTCGACCATGGCTACCAAAGCAAGGAACGAAGGCTAAAGATACCTCTCTCTCGCTCTCATACTCGGCAAGATAAAGGATCTCTCTCTTAGCGAAGGGAATTGTAGGTAACAAGCTTGAAGAAGGTGAAGCTTAAGGAAGTCAAAGCTTCTTTCTCTCTCCCTCTTGAGCTTGAACAAGAAGTAAACAAGGGGAGTGGAAGTGAAGCAAAACGGAAGGAAAGGAGGAGGAATCAAGGTCGAAGCTTGAGCAAGCAAGAGCAAGAGGGGATTCCAAGTGAGGCTAGAGCAAGCCAAAGCAAGAGAGGAGAAGGCCTGCACTTAGGTAATAACTGAAGTTTGATGATCGAGGCAGTGAATTGAATTGAAGCTTGCAGAATCCAACGGAACTTGAAGCAGATAAAGCAATATAAGAAAATTTCCATCACCGTCATCAGCTAGAAATTGAATTAGCATTTTGTTAAGTCCGGTGTCGTTAACGGCCCGGTTAATCCTGTAAACGAGAGCGTAAACTCCTAGTTATCAGATGATCCGAGTGACGGTGCTGCTAACAACCCGCCTTGGCTAAGGATAAATTGTAATCAAAGTAATATTCAATTAATTGATGATTGCGGTGATTGGCAGAGCTGTCATTGTCTCTTGTTCTCTCTCTTTCACACCTCCCACAGCCAGAGGCCCAACGCCTGCCCAGCTCACGTATCGAACACATATCCCCCGACAGCGTCCTCCCGGGCTTAGTCGCCAGCTGCTCCAGTACACGCCTGCTCACTTTCTCCGATTTCAGTGAGCTTTGGCGAGCGTTTGCAGGTCGACAAATATTTTGGGTCATCTCAAAGAGCTCGGTCTGCTCAGATTTTTGATGTGGGCTCATTTAGGCCTTCGTTTCCACTACAGGCAGTACTTCACAGGCTATTTCGTCATTTTGTGCAGAATTTTTGTCAGTGCCATTTTTTGCATAATAGGTGCCTTATAGTCTTCTACAGTTTGTGCTATATAGCACGTGTTGTTCCCGCTCCGTTTCTCCTATTTTCGGGCAGTTTTCACATCAGGTGCAGCATTTACCATGGCTGACAACAACAACACAGATGTGTTCAAGATGTTTGCTGGCTGAGGATAGGTTGGATGGGGCCAATGTGTTCAAGATGTTTGATGCTGAGGACAGGTTGGATGGGGACAACTACTCTATGTTGGCTTATATGATGCAACATGTTCTTGTGTCAAAGGGCATGTGGAACATTGTGCAGGGCATTGATGTACGTCCTGGTTCTGAGAATGTACGCGATGTTGAGGATGTTGCAGGTCTTGCTGCAAGGATTGCTGCTGTTAGAGTTGTTTTGCCTACGGCAGAACAAGCTCGTTGGGATGTTAAGGATGCGCAGGCTCATGCATTGATTGTGTTGTCTGTGAAGTGCACCATTATTTCTCACATCCGTTCAGCAAAATCTGCAAAACAGGCTTGGGATATTTTGGCTGGTCTTTATGCAAGTTGCAATGAGGCTAAAATTTCTTTGCTGGGTAAAGAGCTGGAGTTGAAGATTATGCATGAGGAAGATGATATGGACACTTTCCTTGCTAGTGTCCAGGATATCAATGAGCAGCTTATTTCTGCAGGTGAAGTAATTTCAAACAGTTCCCTTGTGCAGATGGTTCTTGATGCCTTACCAGATTCCTACCAGACTTTTGCTAGTACTTGGAGACTGATGACCCAAGGAAATCCTGAAGTTGTCAAGTTTGATGCATTATGCACATTGTTGTTGCAAGAGTCACTTTCTAAAAAAAACAGGACTAGACAGCGTGCAATTGAACAGGCTTTTATTGCTTCTCAAAGAAAGGGTGGTAACAGCAATGCAACCACTTCTTATGGTTCTGCTGCGAGTGGCAAAAATTCTGTTCCTAATGCTTCTGTTGGAAGCACTTCGTCTGGCAATTCTGGTGATAAGGGCAAAAAGAAGATGCGTTGCCATTATTGTAAAGCTAATGATCACTTGATCAAGTCGTGTCCTAAGTTGAAGGCCAACGAGGCTAAGACGAAAGAGGGTGGTTCCACAGCAAATGCTGGTTCCACTACAAATGCAGCCATTGTTGAGTCTCCTAAGAAAGGAGACTGTGTTGCTGATGTTGATGCAGAATGGGCTTTTAGCACAGAGTGCACTTACAATCCTGTTGTCCATGATGCATGCTTGTCAGTTGCTGCAGATTCACATGTGTGGTATTTTGACAGTGGTGCTACAAAGCACATTACCTCACATCGTGAATTCTTTACCTCTCTCGAGTCTGACCCTCATGGGAATTCAGTCACTTGTGCCAATAACACCTCTTATCCAGTTCAGGGAGTTGAAAAGATTGTGCTCACTGCTGCTAATGGCAGCTCCTTCACACTTGTTGATGCACTTTATGTACCTGGGATCAAGAAGAATCTCTTGTCTGTATACGCACTTGCTAGACTTGGACTTGTAGTCAAATTTGTGGATGATAGATGTATAGTTCATGATCTCAGTTTTGGTGATGAAATTGTTGCATCTGGGCTTTTGTGCCGTGGGCTATATAAGCTCTCTTTGTATGACAAGTGTGGAAAATTTTTTTGCAAATGCTATTGCAAATTCAAGGGCTATTTCAGATGCAAAACTTTGGCATGCACATTTTGGTCATCTGAATTTTGCCAGTTTGCTGCGTTTGCAGAAATCTGATATGGTTGCTTCTTTGCCGCCTCTTGAAGCACCTATCAAACATGTTTTTGAAGGCTGTATTTTGGGTAAGATGCAGCGTTCTAAATTTCCAAAGGACGGTTCAGTTCCGGCCACATGCAGGTTGCAGCTTGTGCATAGTGATGTTTGTGGGCCCATGCAAACTCCGTCCTTGGGAAATTATCCATACTTCGTGACTTTCATTGACGATTACTTCAGGCATGCATGGGTATTTCCACTTAAAGCG
Organism: Adiantum capillus-veneris; assembly: GCF_014529385.1. Taxonomy (NCBI): domain Eukaryota; kingdom Viridiplantae; phylum Streptophyta; class Polypodiopsida; order Polypodiales; family Pteridaceae; genus Adiantum; species Adiantum capillus-veneris. The sequence continues at coordinate 60,112,888 of NC_140950.1, forward strand.
AAGTCCGAAGTTTTTATGTGCTTCAAAAAATTTCTGGCTATGGCTGAAAATGTCTCGAAATGTACTATGGGCACCCTCCGTTCCGATCGAGGGGGGGAGTATATGTCTCATGAATTTAATACATTTCTGGCTAGTCGTGGGATAAAACACCAATGTAAAGTGCCTTATACACCTCAGCAAAATGGTGTTGCTGAGAGGAAAAACAGGTCACTGACGGAAATGGCACGATGTATGGTCAAAAGTCAAGCTTTGCCGCATTCTTTTTGGCTTGAGGCCATCATGTGTGCCACTTATGTACTTAGCAGGTATCCTACGAAAGCTTTGTAGTCTATTACTCCATATGAAGCATGGCATGATAGAAAGCCTTCTATTAAGCACATGCGTGTTTTTGGTTGTTTGGCATATGCTTTGGTGCCACAAGTGCAGCACAGAAAATTGGATGATAAGGTTGTCAAATGTATTTTTGTTGGTTATAGTGCTGAAAGCAAAGGTTACAGGTTGTATCATTCGCAAACAAAACGTATTCTGGTTTCACGGGATGTAGTGTTTGTGGAAGATTCTGTTCAGCCCCTGCTGTCATGTACTAGAGACAGTAATGTAAGCTCACAGGACATTTATGACGCTTTGTTGCCTCTTTTCAGTGGTGGAAATACGAATGTAAGTTCCAATGAGGCAAATGTATAGCCTATGGGGGTTTCTAAAAATGTTTTAGATCAGCCTATTACTGATGCAGATGTACATGATGTACTTGATGAGGAAAGGGCTAAAAATGAGCAGGCTAGAGGTATGCCAAAATGGCTGGTGCACACTTTGCGTGACAGTAAATTGGATGCACCTTTGTCTAGTCGTACTCGTTCAGGCTCTCGCCATGCATCTTATGCATCAGATTGTTATGCTTTGGCTGTGTCTAGCTTACATGATGTTGAGAAGCCTCTGTCTTTTGATGAAGCATAGAATTAAAAAAATTGGATGGCTGCCATGCAATCAGAATATGATGCACTTATAGAAACTGACACATGGACTTTATGTGATTTGCCTCCTGGCAAAAAGGCCATTGGTACGAAGTGGGTTTACAAGTTGAAACGCAAGCCAGATGGTGAGATCGATTGCCATAAGGCTCGACTTGTTGCAAACGGTTATGCACAACAAAAAGGCATAGATTATGAAGAGACATTTGCTCCCACTTGTCGTATGACTACTGTGCGTTTTCTATGTGCATTGGCAGCTCATTTTGGTTGGGATGTACATCAATCAGACATTGTTACTGCTTTCTTGAATGGTGATATATTTGAGGAAGTTTATGTAACGCAGCCTCACGGTTTTGTCATAAAAGGACAAGAGGACAAAGTGTGCAGATGTAATAAGGCTTTGTATGGGTTAAAGCAATCTCCTCGTGCTTGGTATGAGAAAGCTGACACTCATTTGGTTACATGAGGCTTTCGTAACAGTCCAACAGAAAGCACATTGTATGTAAAGTGTGAGGATGATGTACTTCTCATTGTGGTTCTTTATGTCGATGATTTGTTGATCACTGGACCAAATGAGAGACATATTGTTGTATTTAAGGCTGATTTGAATGCTACTTTCAAGATGAAAGATTTGGGGCTATTGCATCATTACTTGGGTATACAATTTAAGCAGTGTGATGGTGGTATTGCCTTGTGTCAGAAAAGTTACATAGAGACACTGCTATGTAAGTTTGGACTTGAGGATTGCAAACAATTGCCACTCCCATGGAAACAAGTTTGAAGTTGAGTCTACATGATGCTGGCGATCTGCTAATGTCACTCTTTACCAAACTTCTGTTGGCTGCCTCATTTATGTATGCAACACGAGGCCAGATATTCAATTTGCAGTCTCACAGGTCAGCAAATTTATGCATAGCCCAGGGTCTAAGCATTGGCAGGCTGTCAAGAGGATTTTCTCCTACCTTAGTGGCACTTTACATCTTGGCTTGTTTTATCCCAAGGGGGGATCATTGCCGCCAGACTTACATGTTTTTTCGGACTCAGATTGGGCTGGTTGTTTTGACACGCGAGTGTCCACAAGTGGTTTTTGTTTCATGCTTGGTAGTTCATGTATATCATGGTTGAGCAAGAAGCAACCTACTGTGGCCACTTCGAGTTGTGAGGCTGAGTACAGGGCAGTCTTCACAGCTACGGTTGAGTGTGTATGGCTCAGGCGCCTTATGGCTGATTTGGGTGTTGGACAGGACACTGCCAACACTATCTACACTGATAGTCAAAGCTCATTGGCAGTTGCGAGGAACCCAGTTTTTCATGCTCGCACAAAGCACATTGAGGTGCATTACCACTATGTCAGGGAGAGGCTCTCAACAGGAGAGATCAGCTTGGCTTATGTGCCAACACAAGACAACCTTGCAGATCTTTTCACAAAGGCATTGTCTCGTGAGAAGCTTGAAGCTTTCCGCAAAGCTTTGGGCTTACTCCCCTTTGTGGACTGATCATGTCCTCAGGGCATGGAACTTCCCTTTACTCATGTGCCAGCTCTCGTTCACCGCATCACTCCAGGGGGGGGATTTGTTACCATATACATGTCGTAGTGATGTGTGTGAACACACTAGGACCGCCGGGGCATTTTTTCCCTCTTTAGGAGGTTTTTTCCCCCGTTCACTGTATATACGCCCATCACTCTAGGGATATCTATCTATCCATTGCACACTAAGTAATACACTCTCTATTGTGTGCCTTGAGCTTCCTTCGTCTTCTCCAAGCTGTGTGCGTTTCTCTGCAACCCTAATTCCAACAAATTAAGAAGCATAAGTGATAGCCTTGTGACATGTGTCCCCCTTTCCCCTTTTGTGAGAGCTTTAGGTATTTAAATAATGCAATTAAACTCTCATTGGACCTCTTAGTCATCTGGCCAATAGGAATCAGGCAAGCCATTGGGCTACTAAATGCTCATCGGACCCCTTGGGAGACTGTCCAATAGTCTTCTAGAGACATTAATTTCTATTGGTTCTTTTATCAAGTGTTTTTAAATGAATTAAACTAAATTTACTCTAGCCAAATTCTCATTGGTCCACCTCTATGGCCATCCAATAGGATTTGAGTGCCCCTTGGGAGCAACTGGGCTAGGAAGCTGACATGTGTCCACTATGCTTTTTCTCCCTTGGTACTTCCCCATATTAAATGATCAGTTTAACATGAGAAAATCATTTAGAAGAATTAGATATTAGTTATTATGACACTACTTGCGTGTGCTTGCGAGTAATCTGGAGCCTGTTGTTGATAACGCCACACTACCTGCTACGCGCCGCAAAAGTGAAGTGACCTGGTGCATCGATCACATCCATACACACGTTGGCAGCCAAGCCGATATTTAACCATAGCCCCACCATAGCCATTTCTTCCCCCTTCTTAGTATCCACCACCTCCTCCGCCATAATTGTTGCGCTCTAGCCCACCATCATAGCCTCCTCCATTTGACCTTCCTCCACACCCACGGTCCCAGGCTATCACAATAGTGTGAAAGTCCACTATTATAGCCTCCACCCCACCTCCAGATCCTCGATAGCCACCTCCACCTCCCTCCACTAAGGCTTTGGGCTTGGTTCTCGCTGATGCTTTGGCCATCCAAATCTTTTCCATTCATGACCTCAATTGCTTCCATCATGTCTCGTCAAAACGACCAAAAGGATATGACCGTCTGGCTTAATTAAATGTGTCCGTATAACAATAATACCTGCAACACCTATGATAGTCACTCTGCTTCGCGCGTCTTTGACAGTGCTTTGCGCATCTCTATAATGAGCTCTCGGACCCAATCTCTCTTCCTCTCGTACATGATGTGGCTCTAGGAAAAGTAGCAAGGGAAAAGCTACAACGAATGAAGGGTGGAGCTCCAGCTTTGTCCAAATTTTTTTTCAGTACATGGCCTGACCTTATTTTAGCTTGCGCTCAGTTCCCGTCTCTCAACGAAAGCATAGCACGGGCATGGCTAGACATTTTACGACCATGGTGATGGTAATTTCGGGATCCCATATTAACCCTCTTATGCCTTTTAGAGAACCCCTCGAGTTCCCATGTCAACACAGAGCACAACCATCTTCGCATCCTGAGCAGAAACAGAGCAAAGGTGGCAAAACCAAACCTACGAGACCTTGGACTTGATCACTTGGCTTCTGGGAGTGAAAGCATCTTTGAGGCCTACTTGATGGTAGACCAGGCTAGGCCTCCCACGAGGCAGTGGTATTTTGAGGCAGCAGTGACCATGGTTGAAATTTTGACAGAGGCATGAAACCCTATAGGAGAAGATCTCACCTAGGAGGGTTCCTCAAACCCTACACAAACTTATCTCTCTCTCTCTCTCTCTCTCTCTCTCTCTCTCTCTCTCTCTCTCTCTCTCTCTCTCTCTCTCTCTCTCTCTCTCTCTCACACACACACACACACACACACACACACACACACACACCAGTGTTGTGCACACATGAGCGCTTGCTACCAATCGTTCTTCTCTCATTGTCACACACACACACACACGCACACGCACACACACACACACACACACACACACAGGCTATGTAATGCTACCAATCGTTCCTCTCTATCTCACACACACAAACACAGGCTGTGTAGTATGTACTCCATGACAGTCGTTCGTCTCTCTCCCTCTCTCACACTTTGCACACACTCTCAAATAACTGGAAAGTGTCAACATGACCTTCAACCCGAGGCAAAAAGGTCTCTCTCTCTCTCTCTCTCTCTCTCTCTCTCTCTCTCTCTCTCTCTCTCTCTCTCTCTCTCTCTCTCTCTCTCTCTCTCTCTCTCTCTCTCTCTCTCATGCGTAGTGCGCACACTACCTCCAGTTGGAACGTCACAGTCAAATTGTCAATGCAAAGGCTTGGAGGATTCGACACTTGGATGCCCTCTCCTTTCTCAAAAAAATTAGACTCAATTAAATGTCATATTAATAATATCTAATTCTCCTAAAGTATTTTCTCATATTAAACTGATCATTTAATGTGGGGAAGGCCAGGGGAGAAAAAGCTAGAATATTGGTTAAGCTAGCAGATCGGCCACAGTAGGGATCCAAAGGAGGGAAAATAGGGATCCAAAGGGGGGGCCATCTGCAAAAGAGCCATGTGCAACAATGGGCTAAAAAGACCCTAAGGTTCAGCCCATTAAGACTTCCAAAATGCTAAGGTTCCAAAATTCAAAGGTTGTGTCCAAAGGTCAACCCTAGGGAAAATTGGATGCTTTGTGTGTGCCCTAAAAGTCTTTGCACATCCCTACATGGGAGGGGGTGAGCCCTAAAGGTAGGGGATGAGAGAGAAAGCCACACACACACACACACAGGCTCCCTTTACACAAAGGGAATGAGGGACACATGTCAGCTCCCTAGGCCAGATGCCCACAAGGTGTGCCCAATTCCTATTGGAAGACCCTTGAAGTGGACCAATGAGAATTAAGCTAGAGTAAATTTAGTTTAGTTAATTTAAAAACATTTAATAAAAGAAACCAATGAGAATTAAGTCTCCTAGAAGACTATTGGGCAGTCTCCCAAAGGGTCCAATGAGCATTCAGAACCCCCATGGCTTGCCTGATTCCTATTGGCCAGGAGGCAAAGGGGTCCAATGAGAGTCTAGTTTAATTATTTAATTACCTAAAGCTCTCACAAAAGGGGAAATGGGGACACATGTCAGAAGGCTATCACTTATGCTGCTTAATACCTATTGGCTTGACTTGGGGAGGTCCAATGAGGCAAAAGCCAGACCAAATTAGCAACAAGGGCTCGCCCAAGAGAGAGAGGGGGCTGATTTTTGCTTGGCATTGACACACACACTCACACTTGACCATGTGTGAAGAAAGAATACTCTATCTCCTCCCAAGCTTTAATGGAGAGCTCATCACCTACTCCAAGCTTGTGAGATAGAAGCCTACATCAACACTCTCTTGGCATGTGGATGCAAATCCAACCAAGAGCCAAGCTTCAATGCATGCTCATCTTCTCTACCAAGCTAATTACTAAGCTAAGCTATGCTAATATGAGTGATTATGTGAGGAGATGTACATCTTTCTTGTAAGATACTCCTTCTTCCTCTCAATCTACTCTCATACCCTGCTAGCTCTCACCATCTTCGAAGGTGTGTGAGGTCTTGGGTCTGAGAACGGGGATAATTCAAGTTGTGTTTGATTAAGTGTTTTGCTTAGTGCATGAAGCTTCCATCTTCATTGCACTAGCTAGTCTTGAAGGAACACAAAGAATTGTATTGTACAATGTCTCTCTTGATGGGAGAAACCATAATACAAAGCCTTTTGAAGGGGGGACCGGCTCCATGCAAATCCGGTCCTCAACTGTTGTCAATAGCTTAATTTCTCTCTCTTTTGAAAGTATTGTTGATGCTATCTAACTAGGTGTTATGCTTTTCGTTGCTCTCTCCACCCAAGCACTCTTGTAATTCTCATTAGGAATCTATTCTAATGAAATGCCCACTATGTTCATGCTAATTTCCGCTACACATAAGTTATTAGGCCATTAAATGTTACATTGGTATCAGAGCTCAAGGTTTCTCTTTTCTTGCTCAAGAAGGGAGGTCCTCAAGCTAGCTACAAATGGTTGGTATTATTAATTGCCTGTGAGTAAGTAGAATAGGGATTTTTCAGCCTTGCAGTGCGCCTGCCTTTGTGCAGTTAACGGGGCATCACCGTCGAGAGCTATGGTCTTAATAGTGGAGTCCTACGGGGCTTGCCTATGGCTTAACCACTATTGAGCTATTAGAAGCTTGACAGGAGCCGGTGCTGTTTTGGTGTCGAAAGACCCTCTCTTCTATTCCTTGCAATTAATGGTATTCGAGCCGCGGGTACAGTAGCTTGAGTGCTTTTTCTAAAGGGGTAAAGAGGAGTAGCAACTAGGGCTTGAAGTGCCAAAGTACACCTAAAAAGTTTACATCTAAAAGTTGTTAGAATGGCTGACAATAGTAAAGAGAGTGAAATTAATGTTGATAACTTTGATTTTGCTCATGAGCAAGCTACTAATGATGCTTCAATGCTTGTTAACTATCTAGTTTCTAGGCTTCAACAAGCCATGGGCAATCCATCTCTCCAAAGTGAAGTGCAACAGCAGCTCCGTGATCATGGGATTCTCCAAGCTCATCACCATGACGAGAGAACACCTAGGAAGCCTCCTTGTGAGACTACCAAAAGAGGTCTCTCTCCGATTCGGGAAGAAGAAGAGAATCCTCATGAAGGGCTCAAGAATTTACTTCTTGATGATGCATCTCCTTCCCAAAGGAGAACTCAAGAGCCTCCACCAAAGGAACGAGAAAGAAGCGAGTCTCCCGCCACCTCGGTGGAGATGGCTCCACGAAGACGGCGGGCTAAACGCTCTCCATCACCACCAAAGCGAAGAAGACCATCATATTCTTCTCCCCACCACAATTCAAAGAGGGATGATAAAAAGCAAGAGAAGAAAAAGGCGAGAAAGAGGACACCCTCTTCTCCATCTTCTTCATCCTCTTCCTCTTATGAAAGCTATGGTGAAGATGACAAAGATCAAGACAAGAAAAAGGCGAGAAAGAGGTCACCCTCTTCTCCACCTTCTTCAAATTCTTCACCTTCTGAAGAAAGTGATGGTGCAACTTTTGAACCATCAAAAAGAAGAGGCCATAGGAAATCCTATGCCGCATGGAAGAGGTCGTCCAAGCTGAAGAAATTCAAAGAGGGAGGGAAGAGCATCTCTTTCCTTACCTATGATGGTACCTTTGGTGCCACGGACAAAGTCTTGGCCTTTATCCAGCAATTCGATGCGGCGTTTGGAGATGAGGGCTTCACGGAGTCCTCTAAGCTATGCCATGTAGCTATGCACTTTCAAAAGTCCGCCAGACAATGGTGGTCTAGCCTACGAGCCAACGGTGAAGGCCCACGAACATGGAAAGATTTAAGAGCTTCCATTATGAAGCAGTTTTTGGCCACCGATGCCAAAGACAAAGTACTCACCGAATGGCGAAGCTTAAAGCTCTCTCCCAATGAATCCATCCACAAATATGTAGACAAGTTTTGGGACCTACAACTCAAAGCCAATGTCTTCAAAAGGTTGGATTTTGGAGAGCAAAAGCAACAATTTTGTGCAGGCTTAACCGAAGAAATGGCGGAGTATGTCAACTCCCAAAGACCACGTACCATATCGGCGGTAATACACCACACTATGGTCGCCTCTCGAATCAATTTCCAAACGGGGGCAAAAAGAAATAATAAGCCCCCGGAAAACAAGGGTTCCAATGAGCCTAAGGGGAAGGACAATGTCCAAAAGTCTCCTAAGGGCAACTCCAACAAAGCTAAAGAGAAGGGAGTTTACAAAGGTAATAATAAACTCTCTCCTGAAGAGCTTGAGCGTTATCGTAAGGATAAATGTTGTTTCAAATGCGGCGAACAAGGGTATGCGTACCGTGCTTGTCCCCAAAAGAACAACCGCCAAGATCCTCCTAGAGCTTCTTTGGTTGAAATCCAAGAGGAGGAGACTCACCAAACTCATCACAAAGGATCTCCTTTATGCCATGCTTGGGGAAAGGTAAGAGAACATGATGCTTTTATTCTCTTTGACCCTGGTTCTACTCACAATTTTATATCTATAGTGTTGGCCACCAAGCTAGGCATACAATCCTACGAGATGGGAGATGTCCTACCCGCAGACAGTGCCTTCAAGGGGCAAGAAGCTTCAGTCACTCCCTTAATTGGGAAATTGAGGCTTCATGTCCAAGGCTATGTGGACAAAGAGGACTTCTTTATCTCTCCTCTCAAGCATGAGGATGTAATCCTAGGGGCACCATGGTTTGACCGCCTGGCTGCCGATGTTAAATTTCCTGAAAGGAGAATCTCCTTTAAGTTCAGGTAAAAAGACATGTATATAGATGCTAAGGAAATGGGTAACACCATCCCCATTGTACATACACCAGCTTTCAACAAGTCAATAAAGAGCCTATTTCCGTGTACATGATTTTTGTTAAAGATTCTCAAAATGAACCTAATGCTTTAACAAACAAAAATAAAAGCAACCAAAAGGAATTAGAGTTATCCAATTTTCTCAAGGGGTTTCAAGATGTTTTTATTGACGACATCCCTTGTGAGCTACCTCCTAAACGAGGTAATGATGACCATGCAATTGAACTTCTTCCAGGAAGTTCACCGCCTAATAAACCTCCTTATAGAGTTTCTCAAGCTCAACAAGAGGAGATTATGCGGCAAGTGCATGAGTTAGTTGAGAAGGGTATGGTTAGGCCAAGCTCATCTCCATTTTGCTCACCTATGCTATTAGTGCAAAAGAAAGACGGCACATATCGTATGTGTGTCGACTATAGAGCACTAAATAGGATCACTATCAAGAATAGGTTTCCCGTTCCACGGGTAGAAGACCTATTTGATAAGCTACAAGGATCGACCTACTTCAGTAGGGTTGACCTAAAAAGTGGCTATCATCAAATAAGGATAGTTGATCAAGACATTGTAAAGACCGCATTTCGTACTACATTTGGTCTTTACGAATACATTGTCATGCCTTTTGGCTTGACCAATGCACCAGCCACATTCAACCGCTTGATGGAGAAGCTGTTCAGGCCTCATCGAACCTTCACTGGAGTGTTCTTTGATGATATTATCATCTACTCTAATTCATTGGAGGAACACAAGCAACACCTCCAGGTAATATTTCAAGTTTTAAGAGAGAATAAACTTTATGTTAATCGAAAGAAAAGTGAATTTTTCTTGCAAGAGATTCAGTATTTAGGTCACATTATCTCTCAAGATGGCATCCAAATGGATCCATCCAAGTTAGAGGTAATAAAAGGATGGCCTAAACCAAGGAATCTTCATGAACTAAGAAGCTTTATAGGTATGTGTGCATACTATAGATGCTTCATAGAAAAGTTCTCACAAATTGCGGGACCATTACATGACCTAACAAAGAAAAGCGTTAGGTATACATGGTCTGCTAAGGAGAACAATGCTTTCGAAAAGCTTAAAGAAAAGCTTATCTCTCAACCTGTGCTTACACTACCAGATCTCTCAAAACCATTTGAGGTCCAATGTGATGCTTGTGGTGATTGCCTTGAAGCTCTTTTGCTCCAAGAAGGGCACGCCATAGGCTATGAGAGCCGAAGGCTCGACCCTGTTGAGCAAGCTCTAGGCATATACGAAAAGGAATTCCTTGCAGTTCTACATGCCTTAGACTCATGGAAGCACTATTTATTGGGGACTCCTTTCATTCTACGAACGGATCACCAAAGTCTTAAGTACTTCATGATGCAGACCAAGCTCTCCGACAAACAAATGAGGTGGGCAAATTTCCTTTCGCAATTTCATTTTCATATTGCTCACATTGCTGGCAAGCATAATCAAGTAGCCGATGCACTCTCAAGACGACCGAGAGTGAATGCGGTTTCCATAGCAACTCACAATGATCTATCTTCAATGATAGATGAGTATGCTATTGATCCCGATTTTAGAGATGTGATTTCAGCCCTTGCATTAGGGAAGAAAGAAGAACCATTTACTTTACAAGATGGTTATCTAGACTATGCGTTACTAACTCACTACGTGAGAAAGTAATGTATGAATCTCATGCTCCACCTTATGCGGGGCATAGAGGGATTCAGTCTACCTTAAAGGGAATTGAAACATATTTCTATTGGCCTACCATGAAAGTGAACATACAAGAGTATGTTTCCAAATGTGTGGTATGCCAAAAGACAAAATTTGATAGAGGGAAGCAACTTGGATTGCTTCAACCCTTGCCAATCCCTAATTCACCATGGGAGAGCATATCCATGGATTTTATCTTTGGATTGCCTAAGTCTATCCATGGGAATACGGGAATATGGACGATAGTAGACAGGTTTAGTAAACAAGCTCATTTTATACCTATCAAAAAGACTATCAAAGCCCATCAAATGGCAACCCTCTTTATTTCACAAATTTTCAAGTATCATGGCTTGCCAATGTCCATAGTGTCGGATAGAGATCCTAGAATGACCAGTAATTTCTGGAAGGGTCTCTTTGAGAATTTAGGAACAAGGCTAAACTTCTCTTCGGCCTATCATCCACAAACTGATGGCCAAAGTGAAATAGCTAACCTAACCATTCTCGATCTACTAAAAGCCTATGTAATGGAAGTAGATCAAAGATCCTAATGGGAGAAGTACTTACCCTTAGTGGAGTATGCTTACAATAACACTGTACATACTTCCACGGGAAAAGCACCTTTCGAGGTAATTGAGGGAAGATCAAAAAGTCCCTTGCTACTTAAGGTACATGGGAAGATCTTCGCTGCAGATGAGTATAGCCGAGACCTACAAGAATCTTTCCAAAAGATTAAGGATGCTATCTCTATCTCACAGCAAAGGCAAAAGGCTGCTGCTGACAAGCACAGAAGAGCCCAAGCCTTTAAAGAAAACAATTCGGTCTTGTTAAAGTTTTCCAAGGCTCGATTAAGGCACACGACGGGCAAGAATCCTACGGGTCACCAAAAGTACTATGCTAAACTAGCAAAAAGGTACTATGGTCCCTTTCAGATTCTTAGGCCAATCAATGAGATGGCCTATCAACTCAAGTTGCCCAATCATTGGCTCATACACAATGCTTTTCATGTGAGCCTATTAAAGCCTTACAAAGGAGAGCCACCTCAAGAACCAACTATTGAAGACCCACCGGAGATCGAGGACCAAAAGGAGGTGCTGCAGCCCGAATCCATTCTCCGACATGAAGACAAGGTATTAAGAGGCGGTAAGACTATCCGACGATATCTTATTAAGTTTAAGAATTATCCTTTTGAAGATGCTAGATGGATGCAAGGCATACAATTAAAGGATAACCTAAACCTTGTCCATGCTTACAATGCTTTCCAAGAGTAAGCAAATTGTACAAAATGTTAAAAATGAACAAAATTTTTGTCTTATAAGACTCTCTTTTTCTTTATTTGTGCACAAAAATGAAGTAGTATGCATGCTTAGATCAAGTTTGCGGAGACGACGTCTCCCAAACACCAAGTAGAGCTTGTCACTCTACTATGGAAGACTGATAGAACTAATGTGCAGACATGCTTGTGGCAGTCTCAGGCTCTCAAGCGCCAAATGGACTAGTCATACATTGTGGAATGATGTCGTAGGGTAACATAGGGATCCTCTACCTGCTAAGAAAAGGACTCATGAACATGCTTATCTTCTCTACACCATAGTCGAGGACGACTATGATTTCAAGAGAGAGGTAATGTCATAATAATCAATATCTAATTCTCCTAAATGATTTTCTCATATTAAACTGATCATTTAATGTGGGGAAGGCCAGGGGAGAAAAAGCTAGAATATTGGTTAAGCTAGCAGACTGGCCACAGTAGGGATCCAAAGGAGGGAAAATAGGGATCCAAAGGGGGGGCCATCTGCAAAAGATCCATGTGCAACAATGGGCTAAAAAGACCCTAAGGTTCAGCCCATTAAGACTTCCAAAATGCTAAGGTTCCAAAATTCAAAGGTTGTGTCCAAAGGTCAACCCTAGGGAAAATTGGATGCTTTGTGTGTGCCCTAAAAGTCTTTGCACATCCCTACATGGGAGGGGGCGAGCCCTAAAGGTAGGGGATGAGAGAGAAAGCCACACACACACACACACACACACACACACAGGCTCCCTTTACACAAAGGGAATGAGGGACACATGTCAGCTCCCTAGGCCAGATGCCCACAAGGTGTGCCCAATTCCTATTGGAAGACCCTTGAAGTGGACCAATGAGAATTAAGCTAGAGTAAATTTAGTTTAGTTAATTTAAAAACATTTAATAAAAGAAACCAATGAGAATTAAGTCTCCTAGAAGACTATTGGGCAGTCTCCCAAAGGGTCCAATGAGCATTCAGAACCCCCATGGCTTGCCTGATTCCTATTGGCCAGGAGGCAAAGGGGTCCAATGAGATTTTAGTTTAATTATTTAATTACCTAAAGCTCTCACAAAAGGGGAAATGGGGACACATGTCAGAAGGCTATCACTTATGCTGCTTAATACCTATTGGCTTGACTTGGGGAGGTCCAATGAGGCAAAAGCCAGACCAAATTAGCAACAAGGGCTCGCCCAAGAGAGAGAGGGGGCTGATTTTTGCTTGGCATTGACACACACACTCACACTTGACCATGTGTGAAGAAAGAATACTCTATCTCCTCCCAAGCTTTAATGGAGAGCTCATCACCTACTCCAAGCTTGTGAGATAGAAGCCTACATCAACACTCTCTTGGCATGTGGATGCAAATCCAACCAAGAGCCAAGCTTCAATGCATGCTCATCTTCTCTACCAAGCTAATTACTAAGCTAAGCTATGCTAATATGAGTGATTATGTGAGGAGATGTACATCTTTCTTGTAAGATACTCCTTCTTCCTCTCAATCTACTCTCATACCCTGCTAGCTCTCACCATCTTCGAAGGTGTGTGAGGTCTTGGGTCTGAGAACGGGGATAATTCAAGTTGTGTTTGATTAAGTGTTTTGCTTAGTGCATGAAGCTTCCATCTTCATTGCACTAGCTAGTCTTGAAGGAACACAAAGAATTGTATTGTACAATGTCTTTCTTGATGGGAGAAACCATAATACAAAGCCTTTTGGAGGAGGGACCGGCTCCATGCAAATCCGGTCCTCAACTGTTGTCAATAGCTTAATTTCTCTCTCTTTTGAAAGTATTGTTGATGCTATCTAACTAGGTGTTATGCTTTTTGTTGCTCTCTCCACCCAAGCACTCTTGTAATTCTCATTAGGAATCTATTCTAATGAAATGCCCACTATGTTCATGCTAATTTCCGCTACACATAAGTTATTAGGCCATTAAATGTTACATATATATAGTATAGATGGGCTGGCTCTTTCATAGCAATTACAACCAAAGTAGCAATTCATTGTATACCTTGTGCATAAGTGGCAACCTCCCCAAAGTCTTTTGAGTGGGGTTCTCATGGAGTAGTTTGCTCCCTTCTAATTGTCCACATTATGAACAAAATTTGGAGAGCCATATAATCTATTTGAGCAATATTCTCTCTCTCTCTCTCTCTCTCTCTCTCTCTCTCTCTCTCTCTCTCTCTCTCACACACACACACACACACACACACACACACACACACATCATATACTAGTACGGCCGGTCGCCTTCGGCGGCCTCTCTCTCTCCCCCTCTCTCCCTCTTTATCGCGTGCAAAGGGGCTTCTTTTAGTTTTGGACTTTAGCCTTCAAATCGCAGATTGCGACACGTGTAAAGGGCTCTCCCTTCTGTCATATTATCTATACTATAAATAAAGGGGGAGGGAATTCTGGCCCTCCTCCACTACACATGGCAGTAGCTCCTTCAACCGGCCAGCTCCGGAGGTGTGCGCACTGCAACCGGGCCAGAGAGACAGAGAGAGAGTGCTTCAACCGGCCCCGCTTTTGCACTTCGGGCATACGGAGTTTTAATTCGACCTCCATCCCCCCCAAAACCCCAAAAGAGACACACACACAC